>NC_084828.1:162756298-163059328 GCF_033115175.1 Lepus europaeus | reverse complement strand
CCTACCAAATATTCTACTCATATTTGGTGGAATACCCATTATGTTTCAGAACACAATAAAAATTTATAAAAATTGGATTCAGAGTTGTTGGTGTGGCAGGTTAATCTGCTGCTTGCATTCCAGGCATCTCATCCGTTCCAGCCCCGGCTGCTCCACTTCCAATCCAGCTCCCTGCTAATGTGCCTGAGAAAGCAGTGGAGGATGGACCAAGTGCTTGGCCCCCTGTACCCACAAGGGAGACCCAGAAGAAACTTTTGGCTCCTGTTTCTGACTTGTCCCAGCCCCACCTGTTGTGGCCATTTGGGGAGTGAACCAGCAGATGAAAGACCCCTCTCTCTGCGTCTCTCCCTCTTTCTCTGTGACTTTATTTTATTGCAAAAATTCACAATACGGTGTCATAAATAAAATTTCAACAAACTTAAAGTTCTCTAGCCACAATGCAATTAAAATAAATAAATCACAGGCCGGCACCGTGGCTTAACAGGCTAATCCTCCGCCTTGCGGCGCCGGCACACCGGGTTCTAGTCCCGGTTGGGGTGCCGGATTCTATCCCGGTTGCCCCTCTTCCAGGCCAGCTCTCTGCTATGGCCCAGGAAGGCAGTGGAGGATGGCCCAAGTGCTTGGGCCCTGCACCGCATGGGAGACCAGGAGAAGCACCTGGCTCCTGGCTTCGGATCAGCGAGATGCGTCGGCCGCAGCGGCCATTGGAGGGTGAACCAACGGCAAAAAGGAAGACCTTTCTTTCTGTCTCTCTCTCTCACTATCCACTCTGCCTGTCAAAATAAATAAATAAATAAATAAATCACAAAGAGCATAAAAAATTCTATATATATTTCCAATACATTTTAAAACAATCCATAATTAAAGAAGAAATAAAAGTGGAAATTGGAAAATATTTGACACTAAATGAAAAGATGACAGATGAGCATTTCTTGATTCTGAGGACAGAATCTGGAGAGGTTAATATAAAATATCTAGCAAAGTGGTCTTTCATTAATACCAAGACCATTTTCTTCAACCATCTGCCTGTAGGAAATACTAAAGTTATTCTTCCAATTTTAGTAAGTTAATTTTTATTTTAAAAAATTTTACATTGACATTTACTGCTTATATATTTTTATAGGGTTCAAGGCAATGTTTCCACTCACACACAGAGGGTAAAGTGATTATACCAAGCAATTAAGCATTTCCATTTTCTCTTTTTAATTTAACTTTTTGATTTTAATTTTTGAATTGTTAAGAAATTAAACACAGTTTATAGATACAATTCTAAGATTATATGCTGTCCTCTTCCTCCCTCCCTCCTCCCTCTTTTCCTCCCTCCCCCTCTCTCCCTCCCAGCTTTCTACGCTCTCCCTTTTTTCTGTCTTTTTTCATTTTTGAGATAACATATTTTGCATTTACATTACAGTCAAGGGCTTAAGGCTTCACAGCATTTCCATTTTCTTCTCTTGTGTTTGGAGCCTACCAGCTTCTCTGTTGTGATACCCATTATCCAAATCACCCTCTCCAACCACTTTCCTTACCCTTCCCAACCTGGAGTAGTTGCTGTCTTAAAATAAGATCTACAATTATTATTTTTTTTTTACTTTCATATATGAGAGAATTTTTATATTTGTCTTTCAGTATCTGTCTTAGTTTGCACAATAAAATGTATTTAATCTTTATTCATTTTTTTAATTAAAAGAAATTTTATATTAACTTGCAAACTTGGATCAAATTAGAGAACATGGCATCATGAACTCCCATGTTCTCACCAGCAGCATGGTGAACTTCGTTGCTGTTGCAATCACATTTTTGTATGATTTGCCTTTTTATCTGCATTCATGTGCTATGTCGTTTAAGATGCAAGAAAAATTTTAAAGCAAACTGATACTTGTGGATAGTGATAAGTGCCATGAAGACAATAAAAGAAAGTAACCTTATGAGATGAAATGGTATCTATGTAGGTTTAACTTAAGATGTGGCTGGCAGTTGGGTCATGTTAGAAGGTGTGATTTTGAGCTAAAATCTGAATCATAACTAGAAACCAGCTATGCAAGGAGGAATGAGCTATGCATGCATGAGGAACAAAGGAAGGAAACTAGTTAATTTTCTGTGATTGAAGGCAACACACATTGGGAAGGCATCTGGCCTGGTGGCTAAGATGACACATGAGATGTCTGCATCCCTTATCAGAGTGTTGGGTTCAGTTACCAGCTCTGTTCTAGATTCCAAAGTCCTATTTTTTTTTTTTTTTGGAGAGAGAAAACATTTTTTTTGTCCTCTTTCTTTTTTTTTTTATTAAACTTTTATTTAATGAATATAAATTTCCAAAGTACAGCTTATGGATTACAATGGCTTCCCCCCTCCCATAAATTCCCTCCCACCCGCAACCCTCCCCTTTCCCGCTCCCTCTCCCCTTCCATTCACATCAAGATTCATTTTCAATTCTCTTTATATACAGAAGATCCGTTTAGTATATATCAAGTAAAGATTTCAACAGTTTGCCCCCAAAGTCCTATTAATGCACACCCTTGGGAGGCAGCAAGTAGTGGCTCAAGTAGTTGGGACCTGCCAGCTGTGGGACAACTGGATTGGGTTTCTGGATCCTGGTTTTAGCCTAGCTCAACTTAGCTGTTGTAGGCATTTTAGGAGTGAACCAGGAGATGTGCAATCTCTGTGTCTTTCTTCCCTAGTCTTTCTCACTGTTTTTCTGTCTCTTTGTCTTTCAAATAAATAACATCAATAAATAACAATGGGGAGAAAAGCAACACGCATTTGTTATCTACAACTTTTTGTGGGTTAAGATGTTACCACGTTTTATCTGGAGGATCAAGCCTCAATTATGACTGCTGGGCTGTGTTCTTATCTGGCAACTGAGGTTGTGGTCTAATCAACAGCTGGCAGAATTCACCCCTGTGACTGCAGACCCCTTTCATTTCCTTGCTGGATATTCATAGGGTTTTTTCCATTCCTAGGTGTAGCCTTTATGACTCTCACTACATGGCTACTTCCTTCTTCAAGGAGAGCAAGAGAAACTCAGTCTCCATTCTATTTACACAGAGATGATTTTTTATAAGTTTTATTAATTGATTTTTAAAGTCAGAGTTACAGAGAAAAAGGAGAGATAGAGATCTATCTCACTGGTTCACTCCCCAGTTGGTCACAACAGCCAGCACTGGGCAGGCTGAAGCCAGAAGCCAAGTGCTTTATCTGGCACTCCCACATGGGTGGCAGGGTTCCAAGTATTTTGACTATCTTCCACCGCTTTTCCAAGGCCATCATCAAGAAGCTGGATTGAAAATGGAGTAGCCAGGATATGAGCCAGCACCCATATGGGATGCCAGCATTGCAGGTGCCAGCTCTGTCCACTATGTCATGACGCTGGCCACTAAAACAGAGTCTTATGTAATGTAAGTTAACCATGCAGTGATAATAACATCATCTTTGCTGTGTAACATAAGGTATTCAAGGGAGTAACCATTCCGTCATATCCAGGAACTGCTTGTACTCAAGGGTAGAATGTAATCCAGGGGATACACATGAGTACACAAGAGTATCAGTGGGCATCTTAGAATTCTGACTGCCTCAGGCATGATACAAGACTGTAGGGAGTGAGATACAAACGTCTACAGGCAATGTAGTGTCTTCTCAGGCTTGGTAAGGTGGCTATATTTTATCCTAATTGGTGTGGGAAGCAAATGGAAGGCCAACATATCCCACAGTAGAGAACAGACTTTCCTTAGGGATGTTGCTTTATGCATCAACTGTTAATTAACTGAAGCACAGATTATAAACCAAGGGAATTAAACTTGTATGTCTTGTTTTGAAATCCAAATGGAATTAAAAAACATTTAATTTAAAGGCATTTTAATTTACTCACAGAGAGTAGTGATTTTCATAATAAGTCTATTTTACTCATAAAGACAACAACAGAAAAACATAGAATTTGGCATCTGGCATTTGTTGTATTTGATAAATTTGCTCCCTGCCCTGCGTTTTAGTTGTTGTTTATAGCATGGATATATTATGCCTACTAGATAAACTGTGAGGTCTTTCATAGAGAAAGACTAGTTAAGAAACTCTACATAGTACCTCAGCGTTAGCTACATAACTGAGGATACCGCTTGTGGCTCTTTATGAGCGGATCTGTCTCATTACAGGTCACAGTGATGTGATTTTCTGCCCTTGCTATGTTTCTTCAATTGGTTTGTTTAAAGCACCAGATGGCCCTTGGTCATAGTTGGCAATTCTAGTTATCTTTAAAGACTCGTGAAAGTATTCAAGGGTATAAATCACTTACATAAAACCTCTTACTTAGTAAGGCTATCACTTAAAGTTACCGTATGCTAGCCAGAATTTGGAGTTTGTTTTTTAAATAATTACCAAATTGGGCTTAACAGGATGTTTTTTTCCCTAAACAAATTATCTGTTTAACTTCAGGGATTTATTAGTTTGTAGACTGTAAGAAGCACTCATTTTCATTTTCTCTCTCTCTCTTCCTTATGGACCTGATCCTTTTTCTCACTGATGTTAAATGCTATATTGCCATGTAACTAGATATTGCAGTAAAATAATTAGATTTTTGCTCTTCTTATAAGGTCATTTAACATAAAAAATAAAACACAATGTTTTCCCTTTTACTTCTCTGATTTTGCAATTCAAGCATTGGCAGTTGAAAGAAGCCAGAGTATACCAATCCTAATATTTCCTTGCATATCTTATGTGCATTACAGATAAAATATGAGGGATGTACTTTGGAGCCTTTGTATGCCATACTTACCTCATATTATTTTCTTACCATACTCTACAGGTACTTTTGATGACCTAAAGAAACTAGAAATCAAAAGGGAGATAAGGACCCCAGGACTGAACCCCTCTCCTCTGGCATAGAGGAGTAGAACACATGGTATCAGTTAGCTAAATTATGGTAACAGTAATAAATTCAGGCCACAAAGTCTAACCAGCTGAAACCCCTAGAAGCTGATGAGTAGTTAGTTACCTGAGTTGTAGCAGGAATTAAATGTGATGAAAAGATTAACTGTTCTAAATTTGGTGACCCAGACAATCCCTGGAAAGAACAACTGGAACATCAATATTAACTGCCTTCTAGTATTTACAACTCTTGCAAATCTCTTATGTCTCCCTCAGGTGAAACAACTCTATTATCTTTCTACATGCCACATCTGAATCAAATGTAAAACATGTTAATTTCCTCCTTTGTTTGATATAGTCACATTTCTTAAGATTCTAGGTTTAAAACCTAATGGATTTTTTTTTTTTTTAATTTAAGTGATAGGGAGGCAGCCATGGCATTATTCTGATGTGAACCTTGGTTGTCACTTGTTTCACACTGCACTGGGCGTTTTGATACATATGACCACTGTAGATACAAAGGAATATGTTTTCTTTTTCTCTTTTATATTCTAGGCTCATGCTTATGCAGCCAAGGAGGTAACTGAATAACTGATAAAGGAGAGCCCAGGTCTCCAGCAGTTCCCTAAGTCTGTTCTGCCACTGTAGCTCTTCCTGCATTGTTCAATTCCCTCTCTGTGTATCACCAAACCCCCTTCTCCTCACCATAAGCAGAAAATTGTGGCTTCTATAGTTTTGTCACTTACAACCAGTGCTAGCTACAAATATCCAACATGTTTTGCTTTTCTTTTTTAATGTTAAGCTGTAGCTTACGTGGTCCCCATAACAACATTTCTAATTATGTTATTAAAATAAAATTGCCTTGATTGGCACTCCCACTCCTATCATTCACCCAAAGCCAAGGCACCTCTAAGACTTCCAAAAAGGTGCAAGGAAATGAGTCACACTCAAATCCCACTCCCTTTAAATATTCAGTTAATCTCTGCCCGAGACACCACTCTGTACACCTCTAGGTTATATGAGGAGATGGCCCCAAGTCCGACTGAGGGCACCCCTCTGTCGAGCCTGCCTGCACTCCTTCCTGAGTGTGCAGTTTTACTTTGCATGTGGATACATCTGTCTGCTCTTCTGACCTTTACTACCTCTTATCCTTGCATTTCTTCTTGTGTCAGAGACAAGAGTATGGAGGCAACCACCCCAAAACTTTAGATACAACCCAATTCTCATGAACTTAGATAGAATTTTTTAAATCTGATTTGATTCCTTTTTATAGCCTTCGGTGTTTCACAAATCCTTGACTTTAAAATGGTGCAGATGGGGGCTGGTGCTGTGGCATGGCAAGTAAAGCCGATGCCTGCAGTGTGGGCCGGTTTGAGTCGGGTTGCTGCTCCACTTCTGATCCAGCTCTCTGCTATGGCCTGGGAAAGCAGTAGAAGATGGCCCAAGTGCTTGGACGCCTGCACCTGCATGGGAGACCTAGAAGAAGCTCTTGGCTCCTGGCTTCAGATTGGTGCAGCTCCAACTGTTGCAGCCAATTGGGGAGTTAACCAGTGGATGGAGGAACTCTCTATCTCTCTCTCTCTCTGCCTCTCCTTCTCTCTGTGTGTAACTCTGACTTTCAAATAAATAATAAAATAAACCTTTAAAAAGAAATGGTGCTGGTGATCTAGGCCGCTTACTCTGCCCTAAGACCCATTGTGTGAGTACATATTCAAATTGTTAACATTTTTTCCTAAGCCAATAAAATTGTCACTTTAGCCACCAAATAAGTGGATGTCTACAGATTAAATGAAAATACTTGTTTCTGGCTGGCGCCGTGGCTTAACAGGCTAATCCTCCTCCTTGCGGCGCCAGCACACCGGGTTCTAGTCCCGGTTGGGGCGCCAGATTCTGTCCCGGTTGCCTCTCTTCCAGGCCAGCTCTCTGCTATGGCCCGGGAAGGTACTGGAGGATGGCCCAAGTCCTTGGGCCCTGCACCCGCATGGGAGACCAGGAGAAGCACCTGGCTCCTGGCTTCGGATCAGCACGATGCACCGCAGCGGCCATTGGAGAGTGAACCAATGGCAAAAAGGAAAACCTTTCTTTCTGCCTCTCCCTCTCTCTCACTGTCTAACTCTGCCTGTCAAAAAAAAAAATCAACATTAAAAAAAAGAAAATACTTGTTTCTGGCTCTTCTGAGATGACTTTGTTTAACAAAGCAGAGCGTCCAGAGAAACCTGAAGGACTTTTGTATCTTGAACATGATTTTTACCAGGTCATGTAACCCTCTTTCCTTGAAGTCCTTATTCCTGCCTCTTACAATGAAAACTCTCTACAGAGACTCCTCTTGGGCCCCCACAGCACACTCTCAGATCATATCCCTTGCAAAATTGGAATGATAGGAGGATTCATTAGGGTCTTGAGAACCCTGGCCAATACTGCTTTGAAAAAACAATTTCCAGATTTTGTTAAATATGACATTAGCTCAAATTTTCCCTTTGTCCCATCCTGAAGTACTGCTACAATACCTTAAAAAGAAATAAATAAGAAAGGGATAAATCTAAAAGGACAGAGTACAGGACAGCAGCAGCAGGTGAAGCCCAGTCTCAGCTAGGAGAGTGAGAACTGACATTGTAGGTGACGCTGGATCCTAACAACACACAAGACAGACGCTAGGTGGAAATGGATCTCCTTTGCTTGGCCTGGAAAGTTCTGGAAATTGCAGAACAAATATGGAGACCGACATTTGGCCTAGTGGATACGATACTGATTAAGAATGCTTGTGTCCCATATTGGGTTGCTTGGGTTTGATGCCCCTCTCCACTCCTAACTCTAGCTGTCTACTAAGGCATACCTTCCGAGTCAGCAACTATGGTGCAAGCCGTCAGAAAACAAAGCAGAATTTTGTTGTTAGGGAAAATGGAAGCAAAATCTCAAGGCTTTGATACACAAAATATGCAAAAGGTCAAAGATAAAGTACCAGAATCAAAACAATGGCATTACATTAAATTGTGGGATGCTCAGCAACCATTCTTCCCTGTCTTCAGAATGTCAGCTCCAAGATACGTGACTGCTAAAGAAAGGGAGGACTGCATTATCCTCTAGACTAATGGGCCCCTCACTGAGGAGCTGCATATGATGGCATTGTTTCACAACACTGAAAATATTATCTATGTATGCAAGGCTGAATTTGTCCTATATCAACTTCTTAGAGATCTGTGCAATACAGACTCATGGGTAAAGGATTTCAGCTTAGCCTTTCAAAGTGTCAGTTTTATAACTGAAGTCAAGAAGTACTGATGATTCCATTTGTGACAATGAAATCTCTGAACAAATGCAGAGCAGAAGAGTGATGGTTCCATCATGTCTTCACTTGGGACATCCATAGGCAGAGATTAAAGAACATGAAGTCTGTGTGGGAAGTGATTCCAGTAAACACTAGAAAGGGAGTGAGGAAGTGAGACAGGAGTAAGGCAGAAATAAATGGCTGGGCATCAGCCAAGTGGTCACTGTGGGCCACCAGAACTTCATTTCTTTTTTTTTTTTTTTTTTTTTTTTGACAGGCAGAGTGGACAGTGAGAGAGAGAGACAGAGAGAAAGGTCTTCCTTTTTGCCGTTGGTTCACCCTCCAATGGCCGCCGCGGTAGCGCGCTGCGGCCGGCGCACCGCGCTGTTCCGATGGCAGGAGCCAGGTGCTTCTCCTGGTCTCCCATGGGGTGCAGGACCCAAGGACTTGGGCCATCCTCCACTGCACTCCCTAGCCATTCTTGCAGGCCCAGAATAAAACATACATCAGCATCCTCCCTCCAGTGAAGTGAGGGAGCTGGGTTTTTATTTTTTTTCACACAACTCAAAAATTTCCATGGTGGAGGGCTCTCTGGAGTATCATTAACCTCCTGATCCTTCCAGTCTTCCAGGTAGGCAGCAAAGTGAGCTCCCCTTGGAGCCCAAAAAAAGACTTCTAGTAAATCCGGAATGCAGTTAGAGTCTAGAAGCTGTGCACTGAGAAGGTGAGGCTAGGGAATTTGGGTGGGGCACTCTACAGGATGAAGTTTTAATTTGCTCTTATTTGTTACATAGATTATAGTAAATTTAGGCCCCACAGATGGTTAAAAAACAAACAATATGCAGTAGATTACTTTGTATTATGTATTTAAAAATGAATAAGGAAGTGGCATGAGAAATGGCTTTCGCATTCAATGGGTGAGGCAGGAGCCAGAGCAAGAAGCAGTTGGGTGGGCACTAGTGCTGGAGTAACCCCTGCAGTAATGGCTAAGTGCCAGATCCAGGAGCTGCAGCAGCAGCTGAAGACACAAAGGAGAAGGCAGGAGCCTTCAGTGGGCAGTGAAGGGAGAGAGGACTTAGAATAGTCACAGGCTGATGTGGCCTCCATGAACTGAGGATCCAGCTGAGTCAAAAGGGTCTGGACCCTGATTAGCGACTGACTTGCAAGAAGTGGAAAAAGCTGATGATGAGCATGAGAGAGGGATAGAGATTATTGAAAACTTGGCCATAACATTGAAGAGGAGATCCAAGATGGAAGATGGATGACTAGAAAAAAGTCATGCTGATTTTGACCTTGGGAAGATAGCAGAAGAACAAGGCAGGAACTGCATCCCCAAGGGATATTGAAGAGATGTTTTCAATGGAAACTCTGCAAAAAGAAGAGACTGCTGAGCAGCAAAAACTGTGTACAAACACTCAACCGGTGGCAAGACTCCACAAGTGGCTCCTGCAGCCAGTGGCTGGTGGGGATGCCATCTTCCCACAGTGAGGCAAGAGGAGCCTGCAGCCCACGAACCACTGATGATCTTGTCTGGCTGCGAACCCTGCAGTCCCCACTGATTTTGAGTCCAGCGTTAGTATAGAGTTGATCTTCTGTGTACAAAGTTAATTAAAAATGAATCTTAATAGAGAATGGAACTGGGAAGGGGAGATGGAGTACAGGAGGGGTTGAGGAGAGTGGGACAGCAGGTATGGTGGGAAGAATAACTATATTCCTAAAATTGTAGGAATTTTATTCCTAAAGTTGTACATATGAAATTTGTATTCCTTAAAAATAAATTAATTAATTAAAAAAGAAGAAAGCTTAAAGCAATTAGTGTCTACATCAAACAACTAGAAGGACCTCAGATAAATGTTCTAAAAATGAATCTCCAAGACCTAGAAAAACAAGAACAAACTCCAAAGTAGTAGGTGGAAAGAAATAATAAAAAATAGAGAAGAAATAAACAAAAGTGATAGAAAAAGATCAGTGAAATGAAGAGATGGTTTTTTGAAAAAATAAACAAAATTGATAAAATATTCACTCAACTAACCAAAAAAAAAAAAAAAAAGAAGATTCTTACTAATAAAATCAGAAATGAGAAAGGAGATGGATACCACAGAAATAAAAAGAATCATCAGGAATTACTACAAATAGCTATATGCCTACAAGTTGGAAAATCTAGAAGAAATTGATAGATTTCTAAACACAATTTACCAAAATTGAGGCATAAAACATAAAAAAATATACATGGACCAATAACCAAGAAGGATTTTGAATCAGTAATAAAAACTGAGTTTTAGTTACAGCCATTAGGCAGGAGAAAGATATCAAAGGGATAAAAATTATATAGTAGGGAATCAAATTATCCCTGTTTGCAGATGACATGATCATACATATAGGGGAATCAAAACAGTCCACTAGTAGACTACTGGAATGTGGTGGAATGAGGAGGTGAAAAGGTCATGCCAGAATGAGGAGATGAAAAGTTCATGCCAAGATGGCCACTGAGGTGAAAAGGTCATACCAAGATGGCCGCTGACAACAGAAACTGCCTGGCAACAGCTGAACACATATTGCCCTTTCTATAAAGGAGGAAAGAAGGTAGGGCTCTGCCTTTCAGAGAGCCATGCAGAGTCCAGGAAGACTCCAACATGGAAAATGTCGTTGCTCTGCAGGAAGTATCAGAAAAGTCAGAAAGGTGATCCCAGAAGGAAGTGGCCAGAAACAAAAGCAAATATGCCTTCCAGGTTTTCAGCTTTAAGATGTCTTTGGAAAATGTTATTTTTATTTTTAGCATTTTCGTCAGATGTGATCAAAATTAGGTGGTGAGACCTCTGAGACCAAATTGTCTTCTCATTTTTATTCCTTTCCCAACAGTTCAGGGGATTCATGTACCCCTTGGCTTGAAGTGGCCACTTCATTCTCCTGCCCTCTTGGAACAAAGAAAATTCTGTTTTTGCCACTGACTTAGCCACATGGAACTTATCACACTTTCGAGGGTCTGAAACTACTGTTTCTCAAAGTGCCAACTCGCCACATCTTGTATTCGTCAGTGCTGGAGAAACCTTAAATAACTTATGTACAAATTTTTCAAAATTTAATATCAGTTTTAAATTTGCTTCTCTGGGATTGAGAACCTTGGCTATGCAGTCTGGCTGTGAGTGCTGTGTGAAGTCTGTGGGCTGGCAGGGTGTTGGTCGTTTTGAGTTTCTGTCTCCACTCAGTCCCCATTTTTAGTGAAGTTTCTATGAGGTCAGATTCACATCCTGCAGCTTATTGGCATAAATGGACTCTTCTTTGATAAGGTCTCTTTGGTCTTGGTTGGGAGTAAGAGATATATTTATATAAATTTTATATAAATTATAAAAATTATAGATTATATAAAATATATTTATATTTATATCTCCAATCCCTTTAAAAATACATAAAAAATCTTTGCACAGGAATCCTAATAAGTCCACTCAAGTGGAAAATACAGATTTTAATTATTTTTCATGATTATTTTCCCCAAGAGTACTTGAAAATGAAGTTTAATCCACGTGATAGTAACATGGTTCTTCTCTGGATCCCATATTCATTGCCATAAAAGCAACTTTCCCTTTGGTTTTTTTTTTGTTTGTTTTGTTTTTTGTTTTTTTTTTTTTTTTGACAGGCAGAGTGGACAGTGAGAGAGAGAGAGAGACAGAGAGAAAGGTCTTCCATTGCCGTTGGTTCACCCTCCAATGGCCGCCGCGGTAGCGCGCTGCGGCCGGCGCACCGCGCTGTTCCGATGGCAGGAGCCAGGTGCTTATCCTGGTCTCCCATGGGGTGCAGAGCCCAAACACTTGGGCCATCCTCCACTGCACTCCCTGGCCACAGCAGAGAGCTGGCCTGGAAGAGGGGCAACCGGGACAGGATCGGTGCCCCGACCGGGACTAGAACCCGGTGTGCCGGCGCCGCAAGGCGGAGGATTAGCCTGTTGAGCCACGGCGCCGGCCCATAAAAGCAACTTTCAAGAGTAGAGATGATGCTGATCCTGCATTGAATTGATTATAAAATGAAAAGTCCAGAAACATTTCATATACATAGAAACAGATTCTAAGGCTGAAATGCTGCTAGAGGAGAAAATTAACATAGCACAGTAACCTTAGGCTGTAAAGTACACAGAGGAAGAATTAGCTAAAATCTTCTGCTACTTTTGAGGGTGAGAGGTAAATGATTTGCTTGGAGATATGCTGATTTAGTATAGCCCACACGTGCATGAAGAACATTAAATGTTTAGCTGAGAGCAATATTATTCTCACCATATATCTTACATTTTTTCATGTCATTGGTTACATCCTGGGTACAAAAGTGGTCTTTATTTTTGTTGAGTTCTAGCAGGAAAGAGAAAACATTTCCTGGGGAAAGCATGAAAGGTTAAGAACCAAGACCTTTTTTCATATTTTCAGCCTTGTCGTGTGTGCCCTGAATATCTTAGCTACAATACTGGAAAAAGAAACTATTTTCTTCTTAAAATTGAGATCTATTTTAGGAGCAAGGAGCAGCCTGTATGTATCCTCAGATTAATTTTTCTTCCAAAGTATTCTCCCCATAGAATTATTTCTGTGAAGTTTCTAGATACAGTATCTGATTAAGTCATTATTTTTCATTATAGCCCTGTAGTTTCTCCATATTTCTCAAAATGAAATTTATCATGATATAGTTGGTAGTTGTTTTGTTCATATTATTTGAGACATAACTTTAAAACACCATTTCATGAAATACTTTGAAGTATAAAAAGATGTTTGGAATTATTCTCATTTTGGTAACTGAATAGTGGTTGCATGATTTTACTATTTACTATGTTAATTGTCTACTTTGCATTGAAACAACTGCTTTAAAACATAAATAACTTATCTTAGTACATTCCAGGCACTTTTCTACATGCAGAATTTTGGTTTTTGTTGTTTCTTTCATCTTATTGCATGTTATATTGAAGGAAAGCTTTAGAGCAAACAAAAACAAGCAAAACTATTAGAAACATTCCTCCAACAAACTTGTCTTTGTTTTAAAGAAAACATTTTTTTGTACTTCTTGAGGACTGAATGTTTTTTCCCCTCCCAATTCTTATATTTCTTATATTGCCACCCTAACCCCCTATTGAACTGTATTTGGAGATAGGATCTTTACCCATATAAAGTTAAATGAAGTCCTAAGAGTAGGGCCCTGGTACAATAAGATTAGTGTACTTAAGAGACACTATAGCACCTGCCCTCTCTTCCCCTCCCACCCCAACCATGCTCATGGCCTGAGGAAAGCCCTTAGGTGCACAGAGAAGCCACACACCTATACCTCAACTGGAAACCTTCACCACACATCAACCCTGAAGGCTCCTCTCACTTTCCAGAACTGCAAGAATATAAATTGATCTCTGTCTCTTACACTCTCCTTCTCTCCCTTTTTCCCCTTCGTCACCCCACCCCTCCGCTCTGCTGGGTTTTTCCCAATAAACCTTTTCCCTTAAAAAAAAAATATCTTTCTAAAGCCACCCAGTCTATGGTATTTTGTGAAAGCACTCTGACCAGACTAAGTCAATGCGATTTTAATTAAATGTTTTATTGAGGTAAAATTTCTATGTAATGGAACACACATGGCCTAAATGTGTAGTTTCATGAGTTCTCACATCATCTCAAATAACAAATAGAAGGTCCCATAACCATTCAAACCAAGACAGATAACATTGTAGTCACCCTAGAGAATCTTCTCAGGTTTCCATTCTATGATCTAATCATAACCCACCCGTAACTGCTTTTGTATTTCTATCACCACAGATCAGTTTTACCTGCTTTGTATGTATTTAAGTGTGATCACATGGTATATATTCTTTGGTGAGCATTATCTTTTGTTAAACAAAATACTTTGAGATTTTTTTTTCTATACTGTCTCTTGTGTGAGAAGTTGTATTTCTTTTCGTTGTTGAGTAGTATTCAACTCTGTCCTTGTACCACAGTTTATGAGTTCTGTTAATGGCCATAAGTTTGCCAATTTTGTCTATAAGACTATTAACATTTTTGCACAAATCTGTTTTCATTTCCCTTGGGTAAATATCTAGGACCTAAATCATGCCATATGATATATATTTAGCATTAAAGAAGCTACCATATAATTTATTAAGGTGGGTGTGCCACTTACAAATTCATTGAGAATTCATGTTGCTATACATCTATACCACCATTTGGTATTATCATTTATTATTTTAGACATTTTAGTAAATTATAAAACATCATACATTTAGTTTGAATTTCCCTGATGACAAATTGATGTTGAGCACCTTTTTGTGAAGGTGGTGTTTGTGCATTCAAATATTCTGTCCATTTTTTTGAGTTGTTTTCCTCGTTACAGTTGATTTTAAACATTTTAAAAAATATTTATATTGTGTGAGACCCTCTTGTTAGATATATTATAAATTTGTATTATATATTCTATTACAAGTTTTCCTAGCCTGTTACTCATCTACATTTCTTAATATGATTTTTATAATCTAAAAATTGTTAGATATGATTAATTCTAACTTATCAACATTTCTAATTGTTGTTAGTGGGTTTTATGACTTAACAATTCTCTGCCTATCTTTGAGTCACATGGTTTTTTCAATATTTTCTTCCAGATGTTTTATGTGTCTTCCTATCTTTTTATATCTTTTATATTTAGGTCTGCAGTCTATTCTAAATTTATTCCTTATGTATGGAGTGATGTAGGGATCAAAATTAAGTGTTTTTCAAACTAGATATCTAGTTTTTCCAACACCATTTGTTGGGAGTAATTTTCTTCATTGAATTGTTTAGATGCCTTATTCTTAATCTATTTCTGATCTCTATTGTACTCTAAAGATATATTTGTCTATCATTTTGCCTAAAGTCATAATTTCTTGATTAATTGATATTTCTAGCATGTCTTGAAATCAAGTAGTACAAATCCTTCAACTTTGTGATAAAAATTCAGAGTCAGAAAGGGCTCATGCCTTTTGACCCCAGGCATGTAACTATAGACTGAGTATCTGAACTTTCCATGGCCTGGTGGCCAGGGGACTATCCCTGCCGCTCTTCTCTAACCTCTGGTAGAAGGCGGGAGCAAGACTCCGGTCAGTGGGGAATAGGCCAAGAGAGAGAGCTTAGGACCCAGCCCCTGATACAACCAAAAGTCCTCTCACCCCCAGGCCTGTGCTCACAATTTTTTATTTTTTAAATTTTTATTAATATAGAAATAACAGATTTCATGTATTTCATAGGTGTAATTCTAAGAAGATAACCATATTTCCCCGAAACCCTCTTTAGACTTTTTCCAGCATCAGGCAGAGACATGGACTCTGGTAGGATGGACTCATTTTGCTGTGTATCACCGTTAGCCACAAATGGGCTTGATGTGCCCCATGAGATTTTGTAAGACCAGGTGTCAGCCTGGGTGGCCAAGATGTTGCCTTGATCTCCCTTTCCCAAACATGGGCAGACAGTAAACAATCACACAACTATGTCTTGGGACTCAGTGCTAGTCTGGTAAAGCCCAACTCGAGACAGGTCCAAATGGTCCCCCTCCACAGCTAGTGTCTCTAGACTAGCCCCAATACCCAGACCTGTTTAGATGTGTATTACCATCAGCATTTTATGGGCCTGCAAAGCACCCTCAAGATTGCACAGGACCTAATGATTGTGACATATAGGTGCAATCCATCTAGATCCTGCTTGGGCAGCTGAAAACCTGCCTCTACAACCCTTCCTCCAACCTTGGACAGACAATAATGAACCACAAGACTGTTTTGGGACTCAGTGTCAGGTTGGCAAAATCAACACTGATCAGATCTTAATTGTCCTACAGATGGAATCTCTGGATCTGCTTCAGTGCCAAATGGATTTTTGTGTCTCCAGTTGATCAGTCTTTTACTCCAGCCGGCATCACCAGTGGTGGGGATATGCTTATCAGCAGAAGATGGACCACAGCACAGTTGACTCCAGTCCTACCCTCATGTTGCACTAGGTTTAGTGGTCTGTGGCTCCAACTGTGATCTAACATCATCGTATTGGTGGCATCAGGAGCAGGCATCTGAGCCTACCCAAGTCTCATGAAGAGTCTCACAGGCATGGACTCTACCTCTTCAAGCCCTTCCCAAGTTCATTCTGAACACAAAATCAACGGCAGATTTGTGAAAAACCTGATCTCAGGGAGTATTGTTAGATGAAACTATGAAAACACGTTAATAGAGGAGCTACAGCAACCATGGATTGGGGTGCTATTTAGTGCTGAAATAGCAGAAATGTCCATAGGCTCGGAGAAAATAGACTGATCAGAATTTCAGAATTTCTGAAAGGGCTTGGGGTCAGCACTGTGGCATAATTGGTTAAGCCTCTGCCTGTAACACCATTATCCCATACGGGCTCCAGTTCTAGTCCCAGCTACTCTCTTCGGATCCAGCTCTCTGTTTATGGCCAGGGAAAGCAGTGGAAGATGGCCCAAGGGCTTGGGCCCCTGAACCCATATGGGAGACCCAGAAGAAACTCCTGGATCTTGACTTTGGATAGGCCCAGCTCTCACCGTTGTGGCCATTTGGGGAGTGAACCAGCAGATGGAATACCTCTCCCTCTCTGTCTCTCTTTCTCTCTTTCTCTGTAACTCTACCTCTCAAATAAATAAATAAAACTTTAAAAATAAAGAATTTCTGAAAGGTCAGCTACAAAAAAAGCCAGATTACTCTCACTAATCTTTCACTGTGTGAAAGACATTGTAGGGGCCTGCGCCGTGGCACAGTAGGTTAATCCTCCGCATGTGGTGCCGATATCCCACATGGGCGATGGTTCTAGTCCCAGCTGCTTCTCTTCTGATCCAGCTCTCTGCTATGGCTTGGGAAAGCAGTAGAAGATGGCCCAAGTTGGCCCAAGTCCTTGGGCCCTTGCACCAGCATGGGAGACCAGGAAGAAGCACCTGGCTCTAGCTTCAGATCGGTGCAGCTCCGGCGGAGGCAGCCATCTGGGGAGTGAACCAACGGAAGGAAGACTTTGTCTCTTTCTCTCACTGTTTCTTTTTTTTTTTCTTTTTTCTTTTGACAGGCAGAGTGGACAGTGAGAGAGAGACAGAGAGAAAGGTCTTCCTTTTTTCCGTTGGTTCGCCCCACAATGGCCACCACGGCTGGTGCGCTGTGGCCAGTGTACCACACTGATCCGCAGCCAGGAGCCTGGTGCTTCTCCTGGTCTCCCATGTTGGTGCTGGGCCCAAGCACTTGGGCCATCCTCCACTGCACTCCAGGGCCACAGCAGAGAGCTGGCCTGGAAGAGGGGCAACCAGGACAGAATCCGGCGCCCCGACTGGGACTAGAACCCGGTGTGCTGGCGCTGCAGGCAGAGGATTAGCCTAGTGAGCCGCAGCACCAGCCTCTCTCACTGTTTCTAACTCTACCTCTCAAATAAATAAATAAAATCTTTAAAAAAAAGACATTGTAAACCAACAAGTACCAAGGATGTCCAAAGAATATAATGAGCAAAATAAGAAGCCAGAAACCAATCATCCAGGAATTAAAATTATCAAATGTTTAGATGAGGATTTCAAAATAGTTTTTTAAAGGACACTCCGTGAACTGCAAGAGAACCCATCAAAATGACTTCACACACTATCACAGAGAGCTGGGAGAGAGGTGGGAGTAATTAAACAGAATCAAACAATCCTGGAACTGATAAAGATATTAAGCAAGTTAAAAATGTACTAGAATACGTGAGTATGCTAGAGCAAACAGAATAGAATGTGTGCACTTGAAGACAAGTTATTTGACAATAAACATTTGAAGGGGGGGAGAAAAGCAATTAAGAAGAAAGAAAGCTCTTGGGAATATTGAGATAGCATGAGAATGGTAAATGTTCAAATTATGTGGGTTTATGAAGGACCTGAGAATGCCAGATGAGTGAAAAACACATCCAAAGAGTTAACTCTCTATCTTGTCTCTCCCTCTCTCTCTCTGTAACTCTGCTTCTCAACTACATAAATAAATCTTTTTTTTTTTTTTAACAAAAGAGGGGCAGCACATTGGCTTAGTAGGTTAGGCTTTTGCTTGCTGTGCCAGTACCCCATATGGGAGCCAATTCGAGTCCTGGCTGCTCCACTTCCAATCCAGCTCTCTGGTATGGCCTGGGGAAGCAGTAGATGGCCCAAGTGCTTGGGCCTCTGCATCTGTGTGTGAGACCTAGAAGCAGCTCCTGGTTCCTGGCTTTGTATAGGCTTAACTCTGGCCATTGTAGCCAGTTGGGGAGTGAAGCAACAGATGGAAGTTCTCTTTCTCTGTCTCTGTTTGTCTGTCTCTCTGTCTGTCTGTCTGTCTCTCTCTCTGTAACATTGCCTCTCAAGTAAATAAATAAATCTTTTTAAAAAGAGGTAACATATGAACATTTTCCAAATCTAAAGAAATATAAAGCTTTCTAAGTACAGCAAAATCAAAAGTCACCTTTATTCAACCCAACCAAGTTTACTTAATATATATACTCAAACTGACCAAGGTTAAAGATAAAGAAAAGTCTCAAAGATGCAAGAGAAATAAAGTAAATTGTAAATGAAAGGGTACCAATTCATTGACTGTAAACTTCTTGGTTAAAAACTGCAGGCCATGAAAGAGTGGCATAAGACTTTCATAGTACTGAAGGAAAAATTGCCAGCCAAGTTTATTGCAAATAACATAGTTATCCTTCAGATATGAGACAGACATAAAGACATTTACAGACAAACAAAACCTGAGAGAATTTATCACTGCTAGATCTGTCTTATAAGAAATGCTAAAGGGAGTTCTTTGAGCTGAAAGGAAAAGATGCTAGTGAGTAAGGAGAAAAATTCAAGATACAGAAAATTCACTAGTTAATAATAACTATACAGACATATTCAGGATTCTCTAGTATTGTAAATATGGTCATGGAAATCCCAGCAATAGCACTTGGGCAAGAGTAAGAAGTAAAGGACATCCAAATACGAAGGGAGGAAGCCAAACTGAACTGCTTGCAGATGCCAGGATCTTATATATAGAATATTCCCAAATTCCACCAAATTAAGCACTCTTTTAGGATACAAAGTAAATGTTAAAAAATTTGCAGCATTTTTTTTTAAATTTTTGACAGGCAGAGTGGACAGTGAGAGAGAGAGACAGAGAGAAAGATTTTCCTTTGCCGTTGGTTCACTCTCCAATGGCCGCCGCGGCTGACACATCACGCTGATCCGAAGGCAGGAGCCAGGTGCTTCTCCTGGTCTCCCATGGGGTGCAGGACCCAAGCACTTGGGCCATCCTCCACTGCACTCCTGGGCCATAGCAGAGAGCTGGCCTGGAAGAGGGGCAGCCGGGACAGAATCTGGTGCCCCAACCAGGACTAGAACCCGGTGTGCCGGCACCGCAAGACGGAGGATTAGCCTGTTGAGCCACGGCGCCGGCCTGTAGCATTTTTTTTTTTTTTTGACAGGCAGAGTGGACAGTGGGAGAGAGAGAGACAGAGAGAAAGGTCTTCCTTTGCCGTTGGTTCACCCTCCAATGGCCGCCGCGGCTGACACATCACGCTGATCCGAAGCCAGGAGCCAGGTGCCTCTCCTGGTCTCCCATGGGATGCAGGGCCCAAGGACTTGGGCCGTCCTCCACTGTACTCCTGGGCCATAGCAGAGAGCTGGTCTGGAAGAGGGGCAACTGGGACAGAATCTGGTGCCCCAACCAGGACTAGAACCCGGTGTGCCAGCACCACAGGCAGAGGATTAACCTATTGAGCCACGGCGCCGGCCAAAATTTGTAGCATTTTTTGCATTCCAATAGTGAATAATCCCATTTTCAGTAGGTGCAAGAAAAATTACCTAGCAATAAATTTAATCAAAAACATCAAAATACCTATGAATAAAACTATAAATCATTGATAAAAGAAGTTGAAGAGGACACAAAGAATTGGATAGACATCTCTGTTCATGGATTAGAAGAAATTATATCATTGTAATACACATATAATCCAAACATCTTTGCAAATTCAAGGCAAAACCTACCAAAATAAAAATAACATTTTTCATGGAAGTAAGAAAAAAAATACTCCTAAAATTTTTGTAGAGCCTGAAAGATATCTTGGTCACAAAGAAAGCAGGAGTCATTACACTACCTGACTTTAAAACTTTTTACAGAAACAGGTGTTGTGGTGTAGTATGTTAAGTCACCACCTACAATACTTGCATCCCACACTGAAGTCCCAGTTTGGGTGCCAGCCCCTCTACTTCTGATTCAGTTTCTTGATAAAGCTCCTGGGAAACCACTGGGAGATGGTCCAAGTTCCTGAGCCCATCTCAGCTATGCTGAAGATCCCAGTGGTGTCCCTGGCTCCTTGCTTCAGCCTGGACCAGCCTCACCTGTTGTGTCCATTTGGGAAGTGGATGGAGGATCTCTTTTGCTCTCTTCCCCACTTCCAATCCCCCACCCCAGTGTCATTCTGTATTTCAGATAAATAGATAAGTCTTGGGGCCGGTGCTGTGGCATAGCAGGTAAAGCCGCTGCCTGCAGTGCTGGCGTCCCATATGGGCACCGGTTGGAGTCCCGGCTGCTCCACTTCTGATCCAGCTCTCTGCTGTGGCCTGGGAAAGCAGTGGAGGATGGCCCAAGTGCTTGGGCCCCTGCATCCACTTGGGAGACCCAGAAAAAGCTCCTGGCTCCTGGCTTCAGATTGGCGCAGCTCCGGCCATTGTGGCCATCTGGGGAGTGAACCAGCAGATGGAAGATCTCTCTCTCTCTCTCTCTCTCTCTCTCTCTCTCTCTCTCTCTCTCCCACTCACTCTCTCTGCCTCTCCTTCTCTCTCTGTGTAACTCTTTCAAATAAATAAATTATTAAAAAAATAGATAAGTCTTTAAAGAAACTATATATATATATATATATATATTTTATTTATTTGAAAGACAGAGTTACAGAGAGAGGTAGAGACAGAGAGAGATCTTCCATTCGCTGGTTCACTCCCCAGTTGGCTGCAACAGCTGGAGCTGTGCCAATCCGAAGCCAGGAGCCAAGAGCTTCTTTCGAGTCTCCCACATGGGTGCAGGGGCCCAAGTCCTTGGGCCACCTTCTACTGCTATCCCAGGCCATAGCAATGAGCTGGATCGGAAGAGGAGCAGCCAGGACTAGAACCAGCACCCATATGGGATGCCGGCACTTCAGGCCAAGGCATTAACCCATTGTGCCACAGCGCTGGCCCCAAAAGAAACAAAATATATTACAAAGCCACAATAATTAAAGTTGCACAGTATTGGCATAAAAACAGATTCATAGACCAATAGAACAATACAGACCCTAGAAATAAACTCACACAGGTATAGCCAGTGAATCTTTGACAAAGATGCTAAGAATGTGCTTTGGAAAAAACAGTGTTTTTAATAAATTCTGGGAAATTTCCTATATACTTGCAGAAGAATGAGACTAGACCCCTAGCTCTCATCATGTACAAAACTCAACTGAGAATGGATTACAGACTTAAATGTGAGCCCTGAAATTTTGAAACTAGAAATTAGAAGAAAACATAGGGAGATGTTTCTGTATATTGGAATAAGCAAGGATTTTGGTTTTTGGATCATACCCTAAAAGCACTGGAAAGTAAAGCAAAATGGATAAATGTGATTGCATCAACTAAAATGCTTCTGCACAGCAAGGGAAACAATCAACAGAGCCAGGAAACAACCTACGGATTGGGAAAATACATGTAAGTTATATATATAACAAGGGAGTAACACACAGGATGCATAAGTAGCTCAAATAGCTCAGTAGCAAAAATGAACAAAGAAAAATGCTCCAAATAATCCAATATAAAATTGATGGTAGATCCAACCAAACATGCCTCAAAGGTAGACATGCAAATGACTAACAAGTATATAAAAAAGCTCAACATCTGTAATCATAAGGAAAATCAAAACCACAATGAGATATCACCTCTCTCCAGTTAGATTAACTATGATCAGAAAAATACTGGTGAGAATGTTGAGAAAAAGGAAGCCTTTAAATGTTACTGAGAATGCAAAGTCATACAGTCATTGTGGGAAACAGTATAGAGGTTCCTCAAAAAATTAAAACTAGGCCTGCCAAATGACTCAGCAATCCCACTGTGGGTATGTATAAAAAGGAAATTAAATGAGTCTGCTGAAGAGATAGATTCTCCTGTCCATTGTAACACTATTCACTGCTGCCAAGAAATGGGAATAACTTAAGGGCATACCCACTGATGAATGGGTAGAGAAAATGTGGCACATACACACAATGGGATACTACTCAACTTTAAAGAATGATGACCCTTGCCATTCCCAACAACATGAATGGAACTGGAGGTCACTATGTTAAAAGAAATAAGCCAAGCACAGAAAGGCAAATATATAATCTCAATTATATGTAGACTCTACAAATTGGAGATCATTTAAAAGTTAAAACTATAATGGTGGTTATCAGAGGCTGAGGATGGAACCGATGAAGGAGAGTTGGGAAAAGCTCAATTAATGGGTACTGAGTTATAGATAGGAGTAAGAAATTCTGAAGCCGATAGTGTTAATGCACTGTATTTTTGTCCAGCATCGTGATGTAGTGGGTAAAGTTGCTGCCTGCGATCCCTGCATCCAATATGGGTCCCGGTTTGTGTCTTGGCTGCTCTACTTCTGATCCAGCTCCTTACTTACTAAGGACCTGGAAAAAGTGGAGGAAGATGGCCCAATTGCTTGTGCCCTTCCCACCCATCTGGGAGGCCTGGAAGAAGTTCTTGGGTGCTGGCTTCACCCTAGCCCAGCTTGGGCCATTGCAACCATCTGGGAAGTGAACCTGCCGATGGAGAGTCTCTGTATCTCCCCCTTTTTCTGTAACTCTGACTTTCAAATAAATAACTCTGACTTTCAAATAAATGAATAAATCCTTTTTTAAAAAACTAAAAGGATTCTGAATGTTTACACAATAAAGAAAATGTTAAATGTTGGAGGATATATATATTAAACATTGCATAATATATACATATATTGAAAATTACTAGATGATCCATAAATATGTAGAATTTTCATGTGTCTGTTAAGAATGTAAATTTAAAAATATATACAATGGTGAAGCTAGTATGCGTATTTTCTTCTATAGCTCTGTTAAATTTCACAAATATTGACACTTTGAATTAGGTGAGTTGATATTTACAGTCATTATTTATTTACAAAGCAGAGAGAGTGAGAGATATACATATGTACATACATTCAAAGATCTTTCATTCACTGGTTCACTTCCCAGATGTTCACAACTAGAATTGAATGAAACCAAGTAGAAACCAGAACTCTGTCTGAGTCTCTCACGAGGGTGGCAGGAACCTAACTATTTGAACTATCTCCTCCCACTTCCCAGCTCATGTACTAACATGGAAGTTGGAGCAAAACTGGGATTCAAACACAAGCACTCTAATACTAGTAATGGATGCCCCAAGTAATATCTTTACCACTACACCAAATAGGAATCCCTGAAATGCTCTCTTTTATTTCTCATCATATCTTTTATATTGAATTTTGTATGATTTAATATAAATATATCTATCCACTTAGGTTTATTACTTACATGAAATACATCTTTTCCTAACATTTTATTTTTACCTTTTTGGAGTCTTCATACTTAAAGTGGATCTCTGTTAAGCAACATATAATTGAGACTTGAGTCTTAAATTAATACAAAAGAAATGTAATTGCTACATTATGCTCACTGACATTTACTTTAATTGGTTGTATGGTTTGGACAAGTCTACTATGTTTATGTTTGCTTTTTGCCTCATCTATTTTGTTCTCATCTATTGTCTTCACACATTTGTTCCCATGATCCTCTTTCCTTGCTGTTCTTTTAGTGCAATCCTTTTGTTTTTCACTTGTTGAGCTTCTTATTCAGTGAAGTATGAAGCCTTTTTACTGTAGTGAAAATTTAAAATATACTATCTCAAAAACTAAAAAAAAAAAAAAAAGAAAAGGGAAAGGATAGGATGAAACGGGGGAGGGAGGGAGGAAACATCATTACGTTCTTAAAATTGCATCTACAAATCATATTTAATCTGTTAAAAACAAGTTAAAAAGTAATAACAGTAAATTATATATTATATATAAGATAATAAGAACTATGCTAGAAAAAAAATGAAATCCTGATTAAATCTGTGAAGTCTATATGAGTGGGCATAGGGGTGGTATTGGTTGTAGCTTAGATGGACAACCAACATAAATTTCATTAAGCAAACTCCTGAAATGAGATGAAGCATATAGCTACCCAGTAAAGGAGTTCTTTGTTACTGGAGGGAACAGGCAGTTTAAAAGCCCTGAAACATGCAAATGACTAGCTATGCAGAGGTTGGGAGAGGATTTGTCTGGGGAAGAGTGAGAACAAGAAAGTTGTACAAAAAGAAGGAAGGAAATGGGAATAAGACATTCTAGATCATTAGTGGGAAGCTGGTCAAGTATGGCGGCAGCACTAGAACTCAGGTCTCTGATATGGAATGTGGGCATCTGGTAAGGCATCTTAATCACTACATCAAATCTCACATACGGTTTTCATTGACTTGTAAGTTATGTCCCTTGGCATTATCTAGGTAGTGGTTGCTCCAGAGGTTACCCCTTGCATCTTTCATCTACTATTGTCTATTTTCAAATAACAAAGCAATTCAATTTTACAATATCATAACTCCATTGCCCTCCCCCTCTCTGTGTTTGTTATTTATTTCAATATATGCTACAAACCTGGAAGCTGGTGATAGCTATTTTTTCTTTAAAAATTCAATGGTGTTTTAGAGAAATGTGTTGTATGTATATATTGCATACAAGCATACCAAAAATATACAATGAAGATTTCACATTAAGGTGCTATTTATCACTTCTGGAAAGTCAAAACATTCTAGTCATTTCTACTTATTTTAAAGAAATTCTTTTGGTATTTCTTATAGTATAAATTGGTTGTTGACAAAAACTTCACCTATTGTTTGTGTTAAATGACTTTATTTTGCCTTTCTTTAAAAATTTTATATATAATATATATGTAATATATAATATATATTATATGTTATATATATATATATACACACACTGTGGGTGACCATTTTGTTCTGTAATATTTTAAAAGATATTGTTCTGTCTGGACCACACTGTTTGTAACTAGAGGAAAATCTCTCATATTGTGTTCTTGTCTGTGCAACTTACTTTTCTCCAGGCTGTTTTTATAATACTCTTTCTCTTTGGTTTTCTTAAATTTTACTACCATTATGAGTTAGCACACTTTTCTTTTCATTTATCTTGATTAAGGTTTATTTGAGGTTGTTTCCTCGATTTCTGCATTGATTTTTTGATAGGATTTGATAAATCTTCATTCATTCTCTTTTAAAATTTTTTATCTTCTTTTTTTAAACCATTCTCTCGGTTCTCTCCTGATCCTGCAATTATTCATAGGCAGGTTGTTCTCTATTGTGCCACAGATATTTCTTTGTGTTGTTTTCTGATCAGTTTTTCTCTCTCCAAGTGTTTCAGTTTGGGTAAACTATTGACTTGTAATTAGATCTTCTTCTTAAATTAACATTAAATTGCTATGTCTAATCTGCTGTTCATTCCATGAAATTAAATCTCCATCTCTTATATTGAACTTTCATTACTAACACTTCCATCTGATTGAAATAGTTCATAGTTTCCACATGGTTACTGGAATTTCCCATCCACTCTCATACTGTTCAGAACACTGTTGGCTTGTGCTCACTTCAGCAGCACATATACTAAAATTAGAACACTGTTGGCCTTTTCCAGTTGATCTTTTAATATATTCATCAGTTATTAAAAATTCTAAGAATTTCAACATCTGGCCCATCTCTGGAGCTATTTATCTTCTTTATAAAAAAAATCCTAAATTTTATTGTTTAGGTTTAAGGTACCTATCATGAAATTACAGGATACACATAGATAATAAATAAAAGGTTACTCTAGTGAAGCAAATTAACACATCCATCATCTCCTATAGCTACTCATTGTATTGTTTATTTTTGTAGCAAGAGCAACTAAAATCATTCATTGAGCGTGAGTCTGTTTTATAGGATGTAGGATGAAGAAGTCTACATATTACATGTACAACACAAAGACAATATTCAGCAAAAATGCTTGGTATGCAGAACTTTTTCTGTTGAGAGCACTTTTACCTTATCATAGTCATGTTTGTTGCTTCTTTATGTGTCCTGTCATTTCCATTTTTGATACTGAACTTTCTGTGTGTAAAGAAATAAATAACATTTATTTCTAAACAAGGGCTTACACCTGCTTTTGTACCATTGCACTTTCTTTGGTGTAAGGAATTTGGTATATTTAGTGTGTGTGTGTAGTCCGGACCTTTCTGTGTGTAGTTAGATTCAGTCCACTATTGGCTCAGAATGCTGTAAAAGTAAAATTTGGACTTTCCTTTGAGCAGAGCTTTGAGATCTGGACATCACTGAGATTCTAGCAATCTGTTTATGCTTTGCAGCTCTGCTGTCAGATTTCTAAATCAGAGTTAGAGCTGAGCCTGGTGCCACCTGATGTCTGGGTGTTGAGGGATTGTCTTTATTTTCTCTTCCCATTGTTGTTATTGTGTTCCTGGAAAGATCTATCCTGCTGCCATATCTCTAACCTTGGAAAGCTGTATACAGTTCATTTGGTGAAGGCCTGAAGTATTCTGGAGTAATTTTTCTTTGTTATTTTTTGTTGTTGATGTTTAAATATAAACAAGACTAGTGTCTGATAATACTAGCTGATAGAATCAAAAAGGGAGAGAACGATCCAACAGGGGAAGTGGGAGACACAGCAGACTCATAGAATGGCAGATGTCCTAAATAGCACTCTGGCCTCAGAATCAGCCCTTAAGGCATTTGGATCTGGCTCAAGAGCCCATGAGAGTATTTTAGGCATGGAAAGCCAAAACACTCTGGAAAAAAAAAAAAAAAGAGGACCTAAATGAAAGATCTCTGCGAGTGAGATCCCAGTAGGAAGAACGGGCCACCAAAGAAGGAGGTACCTTTCTCTGAAGGGAGGAGAGAACTTCCACTTTGACTATGACCCTATTGGAATAAGATCAAAGTCGGCGAACCCTAAAGGCTTCCATAGCCTTGGCAACTCATGACTAGAGCCTAGGGAGATTACTGACGCCATAATCAAGAGTGTCAAATTGTTAAGTCAACAACAGGAGTCACTGTGTACTTACTCCTCATGTAGGATCTCTGTCCTTAATGTGTTGTTCAATGTGAATTAATGCTGTAACTAGTACTGAAACAGTATTTTACACTTTATGTTCTGTGTGGGTGCAAACTAATGAAATCTTTACTTAATATTTACTAAATTGATCTTCTGTATATAAAGATAATTGAAAATGAATCTTGATGTGAATGGAAGGGGAGAGGGAGCGGGAAAGGGGAGGGTTGCAGGTGGGAGGGAAGTTATGGGAGTGAAAAAGCCATTGTAATTCATAAACTGCACTTTTGAAATTTATATTTACTAAATAAAAGTTAAAAAGAAATGAAAGCTCAGTGAAAGAGAAAAAAATTTAAAAGTTCTTTATTTCGAAGAGTGACAGGTCACAAGCACTTTCAGAGAGAGAGAGAGAGAGAGAGAGCGCTCACATCCTTCCATCTGCTAATTCCTTCCCCAAATGCCATTATCTACTGCTTCACAGACTGGAAGTGGAGATGGGACTCCATCTCAGGCACTTGGATATGGGATGTAGGCTTCTGATGTAGTGGCTTAACTCATTGTGCCACAATGCCCACCGCTTGGAGGAATTTATCTTGGGCCTCCCATGTGCCATAGTTTCCATCACATTTCCCCAGACACTCAGTGAAAGCCCAGGGAGAATTCTGGTGGGTGAGTGCAGGCCTGCTCCATGGATTCCATTTGTCGTATCACCCAGTGAGCCACTGTTACTTATTTTCTTGTATTTCTTTTTCTTTGTTTAGGGTACACCCCTTCCTGTTTTCGAGCAATGAAAAAGGTCATGGATAGCTTCTCTCCTGAGAATGTATTGCCACATTCCAGAAATTAGTTGATGTAGATTTATTTGCATCCTCAGGTCTCTGGCAGGTTTAGAAAAACTGTGATTTCATAGCTTGTCTAGATTGTCCTTGTTATTTTGGAAGCAATGTTGACTTCTGATTTACTCATCATTTTCAGAGATGAAAGTCCCCAGTACTTTAAAAATCCATGTGAAGACAGTTTTGACTTTATCCTAGTCTCATTTTGGAGAGTGGAATTTGCCAACTATAATTTGCGAACTGCACAGTATTTTGCTTTATGTCTGGCTGACAGCCATCCACTGCTAATGTATTCCAATGATTGACAAATTAGTAGATGTGATTCCACTGTCAGTAATGGTTCATTTACTCTAACACAGACACTGAGACCAGCCCGATATCTATTTAAAATTACTGCTGCTGAATATAATAACTTTCAGTCCTTGATTTTCTAAGATGTTTCATTGAAGCACCTCCATTATATTTAACTGAAATCCATTACATTTCTTGAACTTTTTTTTTTATACTTTCGTTTGATCATGTTTATCTCAGGCTTATCCTAGTTTTTTTTCACTTGAAATCTGTTTCCTTTTATATCTCATTAAAAAAACATAGCTGCATATATTAAATTTTACAAAATTAATTCATGCTTAATTCAGAGTTGATATTTTTAAGAATTATTATATTATTAATAATAATTGTATATATTTATATGGTACAATATAACTTTTTGATACAAGTATATATATTATAATGATAATGGGGTAATTAGCATATACATAACCTCAAGCATTTACCATTTCTCTCTGGTGAAAATGTTCAAAACCCTCTTTTCTAACTATTTTCAAATATACAATACATTATTGTCAGCTGTAGCCACCCTACAATGCAACAGTACACCATAATATATTCCCCTAGCTAGAGGTTTGTACATGTTGACCAGCCTCTCCCTAAAGAGCTGATATTTTCAAAGTTTATTTCTCATCTACACTCCCCTTTAAGAACTGCCCTGGTAAATAAAGAGGCCTTTGCATGCCTCATTGCCTACATTTCCTAATGTGCCTCCTGATTTCCTAATCGTTTTTTCACTTGCTTATTAATTCAGTTATTTATCTTTAAACAGATGATAATTGAGCACCCATCACGTTCTCTGCATGTGCTCAAGGCTGATATACAACAGTGAGCAGGAAACAGTCAATGACTTTGATTGATTGTATTATCTTGTACCATATTTTTCCTGTTTCTCTCTTTTTAAATCAATAACACTGTGTGATGATTTCCATAGCTAGTAATAGCAATGCCTTCACTCTCATTTTTCAGTATTCTTTTTTTGAAGAGCTGAGGTAAGTTAAAGAGAAAAACTTAAATATGGCACATTGAATCTTAAGAGACTTGTTGATTTAGTGTTAGTCCTCACAGACATCCTAGCAGGTGAATTCAGCCTACTTGAAGGATGTTTCTTTTTTTAAATATTCATATTGATAGCAATTTTATTCATAATAGCAAAAATCTGGGAACAATCCAAATGTCCTTTAATGAGTGAATGAAGCCAACTGGCACATCCAGAAACAAAGCACTCTACAATAACATGGATAAAAATCATTATCGTTATTTAATTGTATTTATTTTTATATATTTAAAAGCTGAAGAGAGACAGAGAGATCTTCTGTTTTCTGGTTCATTCTACAAATGACCATGACAGCTGTGGGTGGGCCAGACTGAAGCCAGGAGCCTGGAACTCAATTCAGGTCTTCCAGGTGGGTATCCAGAGCCCAAGTACTTGAATCAGCACCTGATCCTCCCAGAGTGTGTAGTACCAGGAAGTTGGAATTAGAAATGGAGCTGGAACACAAACCCAGGCACTCAAATGGTATGTGAGCATCCCAAGTGGCATCTGATCCACTGTGCCCAAAGCCTTTCCCAGGTCTTACTCTTTTGTAACTCATACTGAGATAAACAAAATCACTAGAAGATAGCTGTAAAAAGAATTTTTCCCATAGGAAATAGAACATAAAAAACCAACACGATTTTATACTAATTCCCCATTTTCAGTCTCACTTCAAACACCATAAGAACCCATATTTTCATGAACAAATATTAGCAGGACATCTCTAAAAGAGACTGCAGTTGTTGTTCCAATGTTCATATATCAGATGTCCTGAGAAATGTTTGTCTATCTTCAGGGAACTTCTGGCATCTTGTGCCCCATTATTCATCACAATGGGTGATTACATATAGAGAATTTGTCAAGACTGCAAAATTTCTTTGAAAACTGAAAAATAAAGAACTTACTCTGTTTAACCCACCAAGTGAGCTTGCTAGGTGTGAACACTTCTTGATGATAACAGGTTTGTGCGTGTTAAAGCCACATTTTGGGTGAATAAAGCACCATCAGTCCAAAAAGTATTTCATGCTTTACCAAATTTTCAAGAACTCACAATTTTTAAATCTTTAAAGATGTATCTATTTGAGACACAGAGAGATAGAGAGAGAGATGTAGATACACAGAGAGAGCTCCTGCCTGTTGGTTCACCCCTCGAATGCCCACAGTGGCCAGGAATGTGCTGTTCTGGAGCCAGTAGGTAGGATTTCAATCCTAGTCTCCTAAACTGGTAGCAGGAATTCAATTATCTGAAACACTGCTGTTGACAGCCAAGTTCTGCACTAGCTGGAAGCTGGAATAGGGAGCCAGAGGCAAGTATGGAACCCAAGCACTCTGATGTAGGATGTGGGCATTGTAACCGTGGTCTTAACCACTAGGCCAAACGTGTTCTCCAATAACTCTTCATTTTTATTTTATAGAAATTTCTCCATAGTCCAGGAATTAAAGGTCAAAATGTAAATCTCAAATTATTCTGCAAAGCTAACATGACTCTTATGCCACAAATAATAAAGGGATGCACAAAATACTTCATTTTCTTTAACAGCTCAGCTTTGGCAAAAGGTTTTATGATTTCTTTAGTCTACTAGGAAAAGTTTTGTGTTCTTGAAATTTGTCTATTTCATGTTTTCAAAAATGTTACTCTACACAAATCTGCACTAAACACCTGTAAATAAGAAGATCCATTAGAAAGTTTCTTTTTTCTTTTTTCTTTTTTTTGACAGGCAGAGTGGATAGTGAGAGAGAGAGAGACAGAGAGAAGGGTCTTCCTTTTTGCCGTTGGTTCACCCTCCAATGGCCGCTGCGGCCGGCGCATCTCGCTGATCTGAAGCCAGGAGCCAGGTGCTTCTCCTGGTTTCCCATGCGGTGCAGGGCCCAAGGAGTTGGGCCATCCTCCACTGCACTCCCGGGCCATAGCAGAGAGCCGGCCTGGAAGAGGGGCAACCGGGATAGAATCCGGCGCCCCAACTGGGACTAGAACCCGGTGTGCCGGCGCCGCAAGGTGGAGGATTAGCCTGTTAAGCCACGGTGCCGGCCAGAAAGTTTCTAAAAATAATGGAATTAAAACATATGCTTAGTTTGATGAAAATTGAAAAGATTTGTAGATTTATTTATTTATTTATTTGAAAGGCAGTGTGCCTGTGTGTGTGGAAAATAAAGAGAAAGAGAGAGAGAGAGATCTTCCATCTGCTGATTCACTTCCCAAGTGGCTGCAATAGTCAGGATTGGGCCGGTCTTAAACCCGGAGCAGGAACTCCGCCCTACTCTCCCAAATGGGTGGCAAGTACCATCTTTTGCTGCCTTCACAGGTGCATGAGTAGGAAGCTGGATCAGAAGTGGAGCAGTTAGGACTTGAACCTGTGGTCGGATATGGAATACCAGAGTCCCAAGTGGCTGCTTAACCTGTTGCACCACAATACTGATCCCTTGGTGAAAAAAAAAAAAAAAAACACTTTGAAATTCATGCAAATTTTTTCATAAGAATTTTTCATGAATTTTTTGAAGACCCCTTGCACAGAGTTCAGGATATTCCTAAGATTTAATTTTCTCTTGTTCCAGATCGTTAACCTCAAAAGCCATCCTTTCGCTCCTTCCCGGCTGTGGCACCGTTTTCCCAAGTCCAGAGACTGTATGTGATGGTGTGCTGCAGGGCTCTTCACTCTGACATCTGGTGTGTAGCCCACGCTCTCTGAGTTCTGTTCCTTTAGACTGACATCTAATCAAGGTTCTCCAGCATTGGTCTCTTTCAACGTGGTCCTGGATCTCCCTGCCCTTTGTATCTGCTCATGACCTGTAGGATTATCTTCTCAGTTTCTACACATGCATGTATAAACACAGTCCTGTGGGATTTCCACTGGAATCGTATTGATTTTTCCAATGAACTTAAGTAGAAACTTAATTTTTCTATTGCACTTTACAAGAAAATCATATATCCTCCTGCTTATTTAGATATCTTTAAAACGTGTCACAATTCTGCTTTACAGTGTTTAATCTACAACATGGTATAATTTATTCTTACTTATTTGACTATTGCATACATTGTATATTTTATTATTTTCTGTTTATCAATGATATGTGGAAATCTAATTTGATTTTATCTTCTTGGTAAACCATTTTATTTTCTTCTAAATCTTTTTGTCTATAGTGATGCTTTCTTTTTTTTTTTTTTTTTCGACAGGCCGAGTGGATAGTGAGAGAGAGAGAGAGAGAGAGATACAGAGAGAAAGGTCTTCATTTTTGCCATTGGTTCACCCTCCAATGGCCGCTGCGGCCGGCGCATCTCGCTGATCTGAAGCCAGGAGCCAGGTGCTTCTCCTGGTCTCCCATGCGGTGCAGGGCCCAAGGACTTGAGCCGTCCTCCACTGCCTTCCCGGGCCATAGCAGAGAGCTGGCCTGGAAGAGGGGCAACCGGGATAGAATCCGGCACCCCAACCGGGACTAAAACCCGGTGTGCCGGCACCATAAGGTGGAGGATTAGCATGTTAAGCCACGGCGCCAGCCGATACTTTCTTTCTTTTTAAAAAAGATTTATTTCATTCACTTGAAAGGCATAGTTACACACACAGAGAGAGAGAGAGACAATGAGAGAGAGAGAGAGAGAGATTTTCCATCACCAACACCAACACCAAAACTCAGCTGGTTGTTACTACAATAGAGAGAGCATGTTAATTAGGAGAGATAATATATATTAAACATTTTAGAGCAGTATGTAGCATGACATGATTGCTAAATGCTGGATATTATTATATATACTAAAATGAAATCACCTCTAAGACATTGTTAACATACCAAGTTATAAATCAAGAGTTATACTTCCATTTATGTTTTAAAAACATGTTTATGTGAATAAATGCAGACTTACATGAAAAAAATAGAAAAATGTTTGAGACGATGCCAAACCATATGTTCAGAATGGTCCTTCTGTGAATGGCAATGGAGTTTGGAAGTGTCAACGACTTTAATTCTTATATTACATAAAAATATTTTTAATAAGGTTGTAACTGAAGTTTTTATATCTTCTAAAATTCTAACTTATCAATAGAAGATGAGTTTTGGTGTTACGTGAAAAGCAGACTAGAGATAATCAGATCCCAAATCAATATAAACTTAGTGAAATAGTTGAAAAGAATTTCTGGGACTTGCAATTAGCAGTGGCACAGGGAGTGGAGAGAAAGCATAGGTTTAAGACATGTGCACCTGCAGAGAGGATGTAGTTCAGTGGTGAGTCAGACATGAGTGGTAAGAGGATTTGCCTGTTTCTGTTTTGGTGGCTGTCTGGATGGAGATGCTATTCACCAAGATGGCAAACCCCAGAGCAGAGTAGATCTATAGAAAATAAAGGTGATTTTGACAGTGGGCCTGTTCAATCTGAGAAATTTACTCAGCAGTTGAGTGAATATTGTCAGTAGGCTCTTGGGAAGCTGTGTAGGATGTTCAGCTAGGTGGTTTGAGCTGGGGGTGGTTTTGGAGGGTCTGGGTCCAGATCAGGTTGTCCCAGCAAGGATGAGGGTTGGTGGATGACAAGAAAACTATGACCATGACTCTCTCTCTCTCTCAATTAATTTTTGAAAGAAAGAAGTTAGAATTCAGAACAGAAAAGAATAATGAAAGCCCTAACAGTAAGCGTAAGATTCTTTTTCCTTCTTTTCTTTGCAAAATCACCATTCTATACCTAGAGTGGAATGTTAAACTCCTTGTTTGATGGTGGTCTGCTTTCTCACAAAGCTGACTTGCTCTTAGGAAAAATAATGAAATACATTTTTGGTGTTTTTCTGTACAAACTAATAGGGTCCCTTGTGGTTGAGAAACATGTTCCTTTCTAACTTTTTGTGTAAGCTCCTCCTGAGTACTCCTGATTCACCAGGTAGCCATTGAGAATGAGTGTCAAGTCCGAAAGCCCATTGGAATCTGAAGGCAGGGACCCTTTATTTGGCTGGCCAATGGTGTGTTGTCTCCATAAACACCTGTAACTCTTGGTTGAACAGTCAAAACAGAAAAACAGAAATTTATTAACATTGCTTTAGCCTCATTGACACAAATTGATAAATGTATTATTTTTCCACCCATCAAACTGATAATAGCAATATTTCATTATCTAGGAAGTTTTCATTAAATTCTTTACAAGTTCAGGGAACCGAAACATGTATAATACCTTGGAATTGAATGTTATTTGGTCATTGACATTTTTATAGTACTCAGAAGAGTCCTATATGTTATGTAAGTGACCTACAACAATTTACAACAAACTAGTAAATACAATCTTACAATATATAATGTGGAACTTGCAGAATTTATTTATAGATTAAATTTTATTTTTTATTAATATATTGAAAAAACAAAAGTTAATAAATAGAATCTCCATTATAGAATGTGGAATTTGTAGTGTTTATTTATAGATTGAATTTTGCTTTTATAAAAATATCTAAACAATGAAAGTTAAATAAATTATCACTTTAAATTAGGAACATCTCAGGAGCAAAGAAACAATGGGGCTTTTCTCTTAGTAACCAAGAAGAGAAATTTCTATTTTTTTTCTCAACACAAAACCCACAAATTTGACATGACTTGATGCTTCCTTTGTGTTGAGGTGTGGCGATTTATGATGATTCAAAAACAAAAATCATTTAAGCTTCTGCTCAGTCTACACCACTAGCAAACAGTGCACTAAAAAGAAATGTGGTTGAACGACACAAAAACAAAAAACGAAAAGATGTGTGTCATGAAATCTTGGCAATGGTTTTCCAGAGATTGTATCACTCTCTCTCTCTTTTTTTTTTTTTTTTTGACAGGCAGAGTGTACAGTGAGAGAGAGAGAGAGACAGAGAGAAAGGTCTTCCTTTACTGTTAGTTCACCCTCCAATTGCCGCTGCGGCTGGTGCACTGCACTGATCCGAAGCCAGGAGCCTGGTGCTTCTCCTGGTCTCCCATGCGGGTGCAGGACTTGGGCCATCCTCCACTGCACTCCCAGGCCACAGCAGAGAGCTGGCCTGGAAGACGGGCAACCAGACCCCGACCGGGACTAGAACCCGGTGTGCTGGCTCCACAGGCAGAGGATTAGCCTATTGAGCCATGGCACTAGCCAAGATTATATCTTAATATTAAGAAATACATCCAATGCATAGATTTACTGGCCCTACAACAACCAATAAATATATCAGAATGGAGATCTGACCTTTTAGACAGATACATAACCCATTATCTTAAATTGTAGGCCAAACACCTGCTCCCAGAGCCAATGTTCAATGTTGAGGATAATTCCAGAAAAGAATTTCTTCCTGAATTATGCACATACACTTTTTGAGTTTCAAATAGCTTTCCTCGAAAGCCTTAAAAAGAAAAAGAAAAAAAAAAGAACATACAGAATCTTTTTGGAAATAAATTAATGTATTAGCTTTGTATTGTTATTGTAAAAATGATTCATATGCATCACAATAAATTTACCCTATGCTCAGATCTTCAAAGGTCTCAATTCAAGCATCAATTACATTCAAAATCTCATTGAACCCTCACACATTCAAAAATCTCAAACATCATACTAGGATTCTCTCCAAAATTGACAAATGGGACTACATCACATTGAGAAGCTTCTGCACTGCAAAAAAAACACTCAGCAATGTGAAGAGGCAACTGACAGAATGGGAGAAAATATGTGCAAACCATACAACTGATAAAGGATTAATAACCAGAATATACAAAGAGATCAAGAAACAAACAACCCTGTTAAGAAATGGGAAAAGGACTGAAACAGACATTTTTTAAAAGAGGAGATCCAAATGGCCAACAGACACATGAAAACATGCTCAGGATTACTAGCCATCAGGGAAATGCAAATCAAAACCACAATGAGGTTTCACCTCACCCATGTTGTATTGGCTTTCATACAGAAATCAACAAATAACAAATGCTGGCAGAAACATATGGAAAATGATGGAAAGGCAGTACGGAGATATCTCAGAAATTTGAATATAGACCTACCATATGACTCAGCCATCACACGCCTGGGAATTCATCCAAGGGAAATGAAATCATCATCTGAAAGAGTTATATGTACCCTTGTGTTTATTGCAACTCAATTCACAATAGCTAAGATATGGAATCAACCCAAAAGTCCATCAACTGAAGACTGGATAAAGAAATTATAGGTTCTATACATCATGGAATACTACACAACAGTAAAAAAAGTTGAAATCCTGTCATTTGCAACAAAATAGATGCAACTGGAAAACATTATACTTAGTGAAATAAGCCACTCCCTAAAGGACAAACATCATATGTTCTCCCTTGTCTGTGAAAATAGTAAAACACATAAAAGGTAATCTCTAAATGTGAAATTGACACTTTGAGATGCAATGAATTTGAATAGCCCTTATCTTGATTGTTAAGGAATAGTTTTTTATTCATACTATTTGTTGAGCTCTTTACTTAGTATAGGGTTAATCATATGTGTATAAAGCTAATTGAAAATAGATCTTAGTAAAAAATTAGAATGGGAATAGAAGAGGGAGGAGGAAGAAGGGTGGGAGTGTGAGTGGGAGAGTGGGTACAGTAAGAAGAATCACTATGTTCCTAAAGTTGTATTTATGAAATGCATGAAGTTTGTATTCCTAAATAAAAGACTTCTGGGGGGAAAAAAGGATTGTCTAAATTGCATAAGATTGAGACTGTGGATATATTTCATCGTGGCACAAAACTCCTCTCCATCTGTGAACCTGACAGTTAAGACTAATGTGTCTGCTACAAAAAGACAATGATGGGGTAGGAATATGATAACCATTACACATATCTGAGAAAGGAAAATGGAGCATCTAAGCAATTTCAAAAATCTACTGGGCAAACTCTGCTTGGTATGAGGCTTGAAATATTTCTCTGCTGCCAGTGGATCTGCACTCTGGGCCCAACATTTTGTCCACCAAGCCTGGGGTTCTGCTGATAGTATCTTCTGTGCACTGCCCACTCCTTGAAGGGTGATACAGATTTGTAGTTGAGTAGTTTTATCATCCTGTTGCCAGCCTATAAAGTTTGGGGGGTGTGACAGATTTCTTTAAAGTCATCCCCTCTCTGCTGTCTTTCTGTCCAGCAGTATTTCTGCTGGCAAACATCTTCATGAAACTTGTGGGTTTCCTATAATATCTCAAAAACGTATTCCATTAGGCAATATATTCCTCCACTGGTCTTTGTTAGATCATTTTATCTCTATTTTTTGGTTTCTGGTGAGATCCTGGCTGAGTTGACTCAGGACTCACAAAACTAGTCACCTCAAAGGGCAACCATGTGACTCAATGCTGTTGTCTTTCATCTCTCACAAGATCTAACAAAAAGCTGTACAATCCCCTTGGATTTCTCTCCAGAGCATGCTTTCCTGACAGTGAAGTTGAATTTTGGTATTTTCTGCAATCTGTGTGGACTACACATTTCCAAAATCATCAAGTGCTGGCTCATTTTTGCTCAGTAATTCTTCTCTCAATTTATCTCCTTCTCACTTTTAACCTAGAATACCAAAGAGAAATTGTCACTTTTAGCACCTTGCTTGGAAGTCTCCTTAGTTCACCATTACAAATTTTGTTTCCATAAAACAATCTATTTCTGCGGAGAGTACTGCCATTGTATGATAATAATGCCCTTGTCTCATTTTCAATAACTTGCTACCATTTCTTTATGGTTTCTTAGCAGCAGCCCTACTAGCCTCCATGTTTCTATCATCAAGGGTTTTTAGTGACAATTTAATTATTCTCTGTGATATGGATTTTCTCTACCACGCTGCTTGCTTCCTTATTAGTCTTCCCTGGCAGTTACTTTAAGGTCCATACTTTGACAACTGTGTGTTCCAGCGACTCTCTCCTTCTCTTGTAACTCCTTCAATCTTCCAAATATTATTCAATTCCTATCCACATGTTTAGGTCTTTGCTGCAGTGGCATCCCGTTTCCAGTTTCCCAAATGCTTACTTTTTTTATTGCGACTGCAACAAGCAACTAGCTTACTCTTTGAAACAACAAATCTCTGTTCTTTTATGGTTCTGGGGGCAGAAGCTTGATGTGAGTTTTATGGGATAACCATCAGGTGTTGGTTGGTTTCCTTCCTGTAGGAGATCCCAAGGGGAGAATCTTTTTCAATGACCTGTTCAGCCTCTGAGGTCCACCTGCATTCCCTGTCTTGTGGCCTTCTCTCACATGGTTCTGAACTCTTGCTTCCACTGTCTCTTCTCTTACCACTCACTATGATCTCCTGTCTTCCTTTTATGTGGACCTTTGTGATGTCTTTGGGACCACAAAAATGACCCAGGATGATCTCCCTATCTTGAAATTCTGCAAAGTCCACTTTTTCAAGCAATGAAATGTATTCACAGATTCAGAGGATTAGGATATTGTTTTCTTTAGAAAATATCTTGAGGGAGTCACTCAAGAAACACAGATTTTCTTTTATCTTAATCATTGAAGTAATTTTGTCTGTACTCTATTTTTGACACTAAACAATTTCCTAGGGTTTTTAGTCAATTCATGAGTATGCAATCTAGTATGTAATCTCTTATAGACCAGGCACTGGGTAGATTAGTAGAATTATTGGGTTTCCTATCCTCACAGTCTAGCAAGAGAAATAGTTGCAATACAATATCCTAAGTACAATAATGGAAGGTTGGGGCCAGCGCTGTGGTGCAGCAGACTAGGACTCCACCTGTCGCACTGGCATCCCATATGGGTGCTGGTTCTAGTCCTGGATGCTCCTCTTCCAATCCAGCTCTCAGCTATTGCCCAAGTGCTTTGGCCTCTGCACCAGTGTTGAAGACCCAGAAGAAGCTCCTGACTCCTAGCTTTGGATCAGCCCCGCTCTGGCCATTGTGGCCATTTGGGGAGTGAAGCAAGAGATGGAAGACCTTTCTCTGTCTGTCTCTCTCTTTCTAACTATATCTTTCAAATAAATAATAAAAATATTTAAAATAATGGAAATTCAACAAGAATTTCAAATAAGTGAAATCAGTATCTTAGTACTAAAAAAAATGATACAACCTCATTTTTGAGGAATGTTTCAAAATATTGACCAATTTGCAGGCATCCCTTTGGGCCAGATGAAAACAACCTGTCTAGGAACTCTTACTCATTTTATCCCAATTTGGGGTTCTATAAAAAGGTTTAAACCTGAAATTTTCATTAGCATAAAACATTCTGTGCATTTTCCCAGAAATTCCCATGCCCTGGGCTATCGGGACCCCAGTAATGGTAAAAAAAAAAAAAAATTCTAGAAGCATTGAAAATGCTTACTAAGGCTGGCGCCGCGGCTCACTAGGCTAATCCTCAACCTGCGGTGCCAGCACTGTGGGTTCTAGTCCCGGTCAGGGCGCCGGATTCTGTCCCGGTTGTTCCTCTTCCAGTCCAGCTCTCTGCTGTGGCCCGGGAGGGCAGTGGAGGATGGCCCACGTGCTTGGGCCCTGCACCCCATGGGAGACCAGGAGAAGCACCTGGCTCCTGGCTTCGGATTGGCACAGCACACCTGCTGTAGCAGCCATTTGGGGGGTGAACCAACAGAAGGAAGACCTTTCTGTCTCTCTCACTGTCTAACTCTGCCTGTCAAAAAAAAAAAAAGAAAGAAAGAAAGAAAGAAAGAAAATGCTTACTAAATATGTCTCAAAATGAACTGGATTACATTTGGATTTATACTTTAGACTTCTTGGGGGGGAAAAGGTATTCCTGAGACTGTGTGTGATGAGTTTCTTTCTGTTCAATTCCACTTTATCTGGTAGTCAGAGAAAGGAAGCTCCACCAAGTGTAAAATGGAGAAAGGGAATCAGAAGAGAAGACAGCACTGACTGAGATTAGAGAAGTGATCAGGAGAGGTTTTTATTTACCCTTAGAAGCCTCTGTAAACCTTGATAAGTGTAACCTCCTGAAAAGCCTTAATAACCCAACCACTCTGTCTGGCATTAATGCTAGAGCAAGCTGATCATCAGTTTTATACTGGATAACAATTGACTAGCAGCAGAGCCTGCCCCAAAGTCTGCAGCCCAGCAGCAGTGCCAGCCATAAATGAAATCCTGGCCTCGAGGTGCTGCAGAGGCTGTAAAAGAGCAGAATTGTCTAATTTCAACATTTTTTAATGCTGCCATTCATGCTGTAGCCTTGGATGTAAGCTCTGCTCCTGACTCAGAAAATGACACTACCCATGATACCAAAGCTTTGTCTTATAATAGACAGACTGTGCTGGTGTACAGTCCTCTCATATACAATCTGCTGTTTCCAGAGGGCTGAGCTGAAATTCATCCTTTCACTGTGGAACAAACCCATGGACCAAAGGGCTTGCTGAGCAAATGGGCAGAGTAAACATGGGCAGTGTTTATCTGCCTTAAGGATGAAGTCCTACAAATTAATTTTAAACTCTTTAGCAGATTCCTTGGCATTCTGAGAATGAATGTGATAGCTACAGATGTCCCTTATCTAGCAGTTAAAGCATTTCAGAGGTTCTTTAAAATCTACAGCCTAAGAATCTCATCTCCATTTTTGCTGATGTGATAGCATTGTCCTTGTTACAAATGTTTCTTCCATCATTATCAACCTATAATTTATTAAGCGACTACCATATACCAAATACTCTAATGAATGCCTTTTAAAATCGATCTCCTCTGTTGTATTTAATCCTCTTTTATGAAAAATTTCCACATCAGAGATCAGTGTGTGGGGCTCTTAACCTGGTCAGTTCAAGCCTAAATTTTGGGAGCTTGAAATACTTCTACAACCACAGGTCTACCAATGTCCCTGGGGTTCTTTTGGCACTTTCAAATATACTGACATGTATCAGAGAAGAGGCTGTAATTGAATTGCCAAAAGCTATGGCCATCAATCATGCAAGCATGGTCAAGATGTTTGCCTACTTGCACTATTTTTTTTTTTTGTCTGCATACCTTGGCACTTTTCACGTTGTGAAGTCTTTTTTGAGGCTGGACTGCAAGATAACTGTAACTTCAAATTTGACACCTCTTTTTCTTGGATTTCCACCAATTTGTATTCTCTCTCTCTCTCTCTCTCTCTTTCTCTCTCTCTCTCTACACACACACACACACACACCAGAGCTTTTTTTTTTTTTTTTTTTTTTTTTTTTTGGACAGGCAGAGTGGACAGTAGAGGGAGACAGAGAGAAAGGTCTTCCTTTTTGCCGTTGGTTCACACTCCAATGGCTGCAGCGGTAGGCGCGCTGTGGCCGGCGCACCGCGCTGATCCAATGGCAGGAGCCAGGTGCTTCTCCTGGTATCCCATGGGGTGCAGGGCCCAAGCACTTGGGCCATCCTCCACTGCACTCCCTGGCCACAGCAGAGAGCTGGCCTGGAAGAGGGGCAACCGGGACAGGATCGGTGCTCCGACCAGGACTAGAACCCAGTGTGCTGGCGCCGCAAGGCAGAGGATTAGCCTACTGAGCCGCAGCGCCGGCCCACACACCAGAGCTTTTTATCAGGCACCTTTTAGCTCAAGAAAGAATACATGAGATACCTAGATATGCTTAATTTTTCTATATTTGGGACCCTTATTGTTACTCACAGAAAAGATGTTTTTCCTACTTGAAGGGTATAAAGGATTTGGAATTTAGGGGAAAGTATGGGTTCAATGACTTCTAGAGGAAGAGAAGTAACTTCTAGATGTGAATCTTATATTAAAATTACAATGGTTTTCCATATCCTCACTACAAAGTAGGACTAGGCTGCCTACAATAATAGAGGCTAGATTGTATGTGTGTGTTCTTGGTTGGTTTGATTGGTTGCAAATCTGGGGTTCACCACTGAGGAACTGAATTGCCTAGGAATTGGCACATGTTTTCTTTTAAAGAGTGATAATAAGTGTTTTGGCTTTGTGGGCCATATAGTAATCTTCTTCACAACTAGTGAATTCTACTGCTGAATAAGAAAGCAACAAATGTTATATAAATGAATGAGTGTGGCTGTGTGCCAATCAAGCCATATTTAAAAACAATAGGCAATGGTCTGGATTTAGCCAATGGCTAGAATTTGCCAACCTCTAACCATGGCATATTTCTTATTATCTCTGAATTTCATCTATAACATAGGAACAATTAAAACAATATTAATGCATACAAATTGCTTAAAACATACTTGGGGAGTTGGTATTTTGGTGCTGTGAGTTATGCCGCTTCATGTAATGCTGGCATCCCATATGAGTGCCAGTTCAAATCCTGGATGCTCCACTTATGTTTCAACTCCCTGCTAATATGCCCAAAAAAACAATGGAATATGGCCCAATTATTTGGACCCCTGCCACCCACATGGGAGACTCAGATGGAGTTCCAGGCTTCTAGTTTCAGCCTGGTGCAGCCCTAGCCTTTGTGGTCTTTTAGGGAGTGAACCAGCAATTGGAAGCTCACTTTCTCTCTCTCTCTCTCTCTCTCTCTCTCTCTCTCTCCATTGGAACTTTTCATGGGCCATAAAGAGAGAAGCTTCCTCTCAATCTTCCCTTTTTGGCCAGCTCCTCTGTCCTTCTCCTATGGCTCATTAAAGTGTGTTGGTTTTTACTCTAATTTGTTTAACTGTTTGGAATCTACAGGCTCATGAAGCCCAAAGTAAATGGACAAAATTTTCATGCCCAGTATATAATCATATAATCTAGACAATTAAACATAGGGAATGAAACAATCCATGCAAGAAATTTACCAAGGAAAACATGATGAAGGTCTCTTAAATTTTCTATGTCTAGTTAAGTTCTTGTACCTTACCAGATATAAGGTAGAACACCGCTCCATGGGGGCTGGCTACTTCTTCCTTCTAACCATGAAGTAGTAAGACCACCACTAGAAATGCTAGTATCACCAGCTACTAGGATGTACTGGGTGATGCTTTTAAAAGTTCTGATAAACACCTGATACTCTGTAGTCAGGAGAAATACTATTTGAATGCACTATTCTAAAATAATCAAATCAAAACACTTTGGGTAACCACCCATTTTTGTCAATTAAGCTTACCTGGAAAAGAGCTCTTTCTTTCTAAGGAGATGGGAGGCAGCTCTTTGGAAAGTGAGCAGTAGGTCCTCTGTGGTCCAGTTGACTAGAAAGTCTTTGTGTTCATCCTGAATTATCACAAAGTAGCATCATCATTTAAGTTACCATGGTGCAATGGAAATAGAATTAACCTGGAAAGCTGGAGATCAGTATTCTAATCTTGACACAGCCATGATCTCTGGACAAGACATATAATCTCTCCTCATTCATGAAATTAAGTGATAGGGCTTCAACACCCATAAAGATCCTATACTTCTAAAATTCTACAAAATGTGTTGGTTGAACCTTCTCTTGACATTCAGTCATGTGTACTCTGTCTGGTACTCTTAATCCTCTGTAGTCACATGTCCCTTTCTTTAAATGAAGTTTCTTTCACTGTTTAAACTTGGAGGAGATTGAATTCTGATATTGATGTAGTTCAAGAATACCCTGGATAAGCTTCAAATCCTATATATCACTGACTTACTAGCACTTTCTCACGGGCTCTCCGATCCCCTTTTTGTAAGAAATAATTATCTACAATCCTAGTATCTGAATATGAGAATATTCTCATTGCTAAATGTCCCCTTCCAATCTTGGGCTCTATGTCTCTCTCTATGTATATACACACATACATACATATATATGTATATATATTTTAAAAGTTACAAAATTTCCATCACAGGACTTTTCTATTATGCAACCTCCACTGGTATCATTCTGTTTGAAGCATAGACTAATAGCAAAACCAAGAGTCAAGAACTCAATCCAGGTCTCCCACGTGGATGACAGGGATCCAATTACTTGAGTCATCATCACTACTTCCCAGGATCCACACTAACAGAAAGTAGGAGTCAGGACCTAAACCTGGGGATTGAACCCAGGCACTGCAATGTAATATATGGCGTCCTAACCGGTAGGCTAAGCACCCACCCCTACTGTTACCATTTTTAATGGTAGCTTAAGAAAGCATTGAATGGCAAGATAGCCATCTGTGAAACTGATGCTTCATATTGTTCTACAGTTTAAAGTAAGTTCAAAGTATGTGAGCTCAATTTTTTTTCCACCTAATGACTCTTACCTGCATCTATTACAAATTCTCTGCTTTTTTGTACTTTATGAAGCTTGGATTCCTGATCCTGGTAATCAAGTGATTTCATGAAATATAAGTGAAAGTTTTTGTGTCACTTATTTCCCCTTCTGTTCTCCTCGGTTTGGTTTGTTTGTTTTGTTTTCATCTTGGAATTCAAAGATGAGACTGGAACAGACATGCTGTCACTGTGAGGATACATACAAGCGTGAGGATTTTGTGACTGCAATAAGGATGACAAGAATAATTTGGATTCTTGAGCCTTATGCTGGTTTTGGACCACTCCATTCCAGGTAATATTACAAAACAGATAATATTACAAAAACAAATAAGCTCTTCCATTTTAAAGTATTGCCAAAACAATTTTTGAATATTTCTCATTCCTTAATGATACAGTTGATATGGCATATGTCTCCTTTTGATATACCTGTGCAAATCATACCTCTGATAACTGCCTATTGTAAGAAAGCACTGCCAATAACCATAACCTTGACAACAACATGATAGTAACGCCCATGTCACTCTCAGTATGTCTATTGGTTCTCCTCCTGCAATTCAAGCAATGGACTCTGGAGCTGGGAATGCTTATGCAAACGCCTCGCTTCTGATGGTTTTCTATCAACTAAGATAATGTGTTCCTCTTCCTACTACCCTAGATCAACACATGGTGGACTCAAGATGGATCAAACCTGATAAGGACAGTAGACAGCGGCTATTGGAAGCGTCTAAGATTTTTCCTTTATGTATTTATTTATTAAACAAATGTCAAGAACCTACTATGAGCTAGACACTGGGTTAGGAATTGGAGTGTCCAGATGACTCACTGAAGAGATTTATTGTCTGAAATGAGTTGAATCTTTGGAGGGTATAAGAAACAATATAATGCATGAACAGATAATACATTTGCATGAAGGAATTAAGAATGGGAAGATATCAAATGTGATTTCTAAGGAAACAGAAAAGGGTGTTTGCTGGTCTTAAATCAAAGGCAAATTAACAAAAAGAAAAAAAGGATTGTGAGAGTTAAAAATGGGCACTTTTTTTACTCCATAAAAATTAAATATGTATGTATGTATCACATGCTGGAAAATAAAAGTATAATTATAGAACAGCTCCATTAATTTCACAAAATTAATGTATTTGTGTAATTAGAACCCAGAGCAGAAAGAGAATATGACCAGTACCATGTAAGATCCCACTTGCTTGCTTCTCATCACAATCCCCTCAATAGTAACCACTTCTTACTTTTTAATGACATAGGTTAATTTTGCCTATTTTATTGGTTTATATTTATGAACTCATCCAGTATGTATTCTTATGTTTCTAGTTCCCTTTATTCAACTTTATGTTATTGCAATTAACTGTTGTTGCAAAAAATTATCACTTACTCTCATTGCTGTGTAGTTTTCCATTGTGTTACTGTTACAAAATTTCTTTGTTCATTTTACATTTGATATATAATTGGCAATTATTACAAAAATTGGAAAAAAAAACTGTACACATAATGTCGATAAATTTGTAGGTGCATTTCTACACTTGATCTTAGCCAAAAGGCCGAGAAGCGATGTAGGTGTGTTTCTATTAACTATATATACCTAAGTATGGAATTTTCTGGTCTGTAAATATGAGTATATTTAGTTGTATTTTTTTTTTTTTTTGGCCAGGCAGAGTTAGACAGTGAGAGAGAAAGAGACAAAAAGAGAGTTATAGACAGTGAGAGAGAGACAGAAAGAAAGGTCTTCCTTCCATTGGTTCACCCCTCAAATGGCTGCTACGGCCGGCGCTGCACCAATCCGAAGCCAGGAGCCAGGTGCTTCCTCCTGGTCTCCCATGCTGGTGCAGGGCCCAAGCACTTGGACCATCCTCCACTGCCTTCCCGGGCCACAGCAGAGAGCTGGACTGGAAGAGGAGCAGCTGGGAAAGAATCTGGTACCCTGATAGGGACTAGAACCCGGGGTGCCAGCGCCGCAGGCAGAGGATTAGCCAAGTGAGCCACAGCACCGACCGAGTACAATTAGTTTTAAAAGAAATGTCAACATGTTCTCAATGTTACTCTACAAATTTATATTTTCAATAGTGGTATATGACAGTTCCATCTGCTTCACCTTCATGGCAACACCAGGTATTTAAATTATTTTGTGGGCTGGAGCCGTGGCTCACTTGGTTAATCCTCTGCCTGCGGTGCCAGCATCCCATATGGGTGCCAGGTTTTAGTCCCTGTTGCTCCTCTTCCAATCCAGCTCTCTGCTGTGGCCCGGGAGGGCAGTGGAGGATGGCCCAAGTGCTTGGGCTTCTACACCCGCATGGGAGACCAGGAGGAAGCACCTGGCTCCTGGCTTTGGATCGGCGCAGTGCACTGGCTGTAGCGGCCATTTGGGGGGTGAACCAACTGAAGGAAGACCTTTCTTTCTGTGTCTCTCTCTGTCTCTCATGGTCTATAACTCTACCTGTCAAATAAATTGAAAAAAATTATTTTGTAATTTAGCCAATAGGGTAAGTATGTAGTAGTATCTCAGTATGTTCATATATATCTTAAAATAGTTTATCAAAATGTAATTCAAATAAAGCAAAATTGCACAGCTCTTAAACACAATGAATTTTGACAAATGTATACATGCAACCATCAATCAGATAATGATGCAGAATATTTCCATCTTCAATGACTTGGATATGGCTTGAGTGTATCCCTAAGTCCTCTTTTGTTGGAATGTAACCTCTACTGTGAGGCATTAAGGTGGAGGAACTTAGTCCAGCTATGGTCTTTAGCAGAGAGGCCACTGGGAGCTCATTAAGGTTAAATTAGATCATTAAGGTGGAACCCCATGATTGAATTATGCTGGCTTTGTAAGAGGCGGGAGAGAGACCAGACAGACATAAGCGCTCCCTTTCTCTTACCATGAGGGGCTTTCACCACCTGGACTCTGTCAGCAAGAAGCCACCATGAGATGAGGCTCCGACTGTGCACATCCAGGACCATGAGTCAAAATAAATATATTTTCTTTATGAAGTAGTCTGCCTCTATAAAAATAGGATGAACACACCATTGCCACAAAAACTCCCTTCTTATCATGTTTCATTCATCACACTCTATGGAGGCACTTTTCCAATTAAAAATGTATTTATTTATAGAACTAGACATGATACAATGATAGAGATGGTATAGAGATAGGGAGAGATGATAGAGATAAAGAAAAAGATAGATTGAGGGGCCGGCACCGTGGCTCACTTGGTTAGTCCTCCACCTGCAGTGCTGGCATTCCATATGGGCGCAGGTTCTAGTCCCGGTTGCTCCTCTTCCAGTCCAGCTCTCTGCTGTGGCCCAGGAGGCAGTGGAGGATGGCCCTAGTGCTTGGGCCCCTGCACCTGCATGGGAGATCAAGAAGAAGCACCTGGCTACTGGCTTCGGATTGGCACAGCAACAGCCATAGCAGCCATTTGGGAGTGAACCAAAGGAAGAAAGACCTTTCTCTCTGTCTCTCTCTCACTGTCTATAACTCTGTCAAATAAAGAAAAAGAAAAAGAAAAATATAGATTGAGACAGAGATAAAAACAGAGAGGGGAAGGTAATAATTTTCCCACCTGTTAATTCACTCCCCTAAATGCCCATGGTAGCCAGCACTGAGACAGGCCAAAACCAGGAGCCCAGCACTCCATATGGGTCTGCCACATGGGTGTCAGGAACCAAAGCAGTTGAGCCATCATCTGCTGCCTCTCGGACTGTGCATTAGCAGGAAGCTTGACTCTGAAGCGTAGTATGCAGGACTCAAATCAGACACTCTTATGTGGTACATGGGCTTCCGAAGCCATGGTCTAACCATTGCTCCAAACAAGTGTTCCTATCATTTCTAACTCCATAAATAAGTTGTGCCTGTTCTTGAATTTCTAACAAATGGAACCATTCAGTATACTCTTGGATCTCAATATATTGAGATTCATCTATGTTAATGGTATTTTAGTAGTTTTTTTTCTTTTTTTAATCTCAATACCGGGTAATTTTTAGTGACATGCTTTAAAAGAGAAAAGTCCAGCCCCACTCAATCAAAAGCTGCTTTCTCAGGAATCTATGAACCTGTGCTACGTCTAAATCCTCCTTTATAGAATTATAATCATTTGACATCAGTATGTGGTCTGACTTACTCTTGCCTAGCTTTTAAAATTGTTTCTTTCGGGTGCAATATTGCTTAGGTGGAAGTGGCTGGACGTGACCCATTAATGTCAGGATGCCTATTCTGGTCTCTGATTCTTGACTTCCCATAGTGACAAGCTTCCTCCTATACTCCTTTAGTTTATTTTCACTAGATTTGTAAACAAAAACATACCATGTTTGCATAAGGTAATCCTCTAAAAATGGACAGTGCTCCCTAGGGCTTATACAACTTTGACACAACTTCTAGATGACAGCGAGTGCAAGTGTCCCCTTTCCTGCGAGTCCTCCAGAGGCCATAACTCAGCACACAATTCAAATTAATGTTCTGTAATTTTTGTTTAACATTTGTAAGGAAGGAGCCCAGTGCCCTTTGTAAAAAATGTATACCCCATTCTATATATTCAACATAAGCTACTTGTTACATTTGCTAACACATTGCAGGGCTATCACTTACTGGGAATTGAGATTTAGGTCTTCACATTTTGGCATTCAAAACTGATTATACATGGTCATTTTCACTAATTATGGACAAAGATAAGTTTCATACATAAAGGCACAAAGTATCTCTCAAAATTACTGCCATATGCATTAAATGCTTGTCACTTCTCTGTAGTTTCTGTCTCACTCTAGTTTTCTTTTTTTTTAATGCACATGAAACGGCTTGACCTTTTAGCTATTTGGACTGACCCCTTGACCAATTTTGCTGGAATGACACCCTCCACTCATGCTTTACTTGCTGCTCAGCTAAACCAAACTCAGGTTCATCTTACTCAACTGGCCACCTTCAGTGCAGAGTTGGTGCTTTCGTTTTGTTTTCCTATTGATGTTGCTTTGTGTAATTATTTTCTTCTTTTCTTATTTTCTATCCTCTTTATCCTCTCCCTCTACCCTCACCACATGATAGGAACTGGGTTCTTTTGTGGGAGGCGACTTCACTTCAATTTTTGCTCTTTATCGACAGACTTGCTCATGGAAACTTATGGACTTTGAGTCATTTTTCTGATTCACTTCTTGTGGTTATGGCCTTGTAGTTTGGCTCCTCTAGTGGCTGTAATCCAACTCCTTAATACATTTCTGGGAGATTTAGCAAAAAGAAGATGAAAACACAAGGCAAACTAACTCTTTTTAACTTTTTAAAACATTTTTATTAATATAAAAACATATTCCATGTATTTCATAGATGCAATTCTAAGAAGATAACCATATTTTTCCTCCTTCCTTCCCTCTTTCCCTCTCCCAATCTCCCTCCTTTTCTTCCTTCCTTCCTTCCTTCCTTCCTTCCTTCTTTATTTTTTCTCTTTTTTTTTTTTGCAATAATATATTTTCAATTTGCTTTGTAATCACAGGCTTAATGCAGTGGTAATCATAAGGCAAAATTTTGGCTTCCCTAAGAAGATATTAATAACCAGTCAGATGTTACTTAACTTGTAATCTTTATATTAATTTTTGAAAATAATTGCAAATCTAGTTATTTCCTTTTCTTTTTAAAATTTTATTAAAAATATACAAATTTCTTGCATTTCCTATATACAGATTCAGGAACATAGTGATACTTCCCATCCTACCCTCTCACCCTTCTTCCTCCTCCCTCTTCTATTCACATTCTTAAGTTTTACAAATATCTATTTTCAGTTAAATTTACACTATAATATTAACTCTATGGGGTCAGTATTGTGGCATAACAAATAAAGCCACCACCTGTAGTGCTAGCATCCCATATGTGTGCCAACTGGTCCACCTCTGATCCAGCTCCCTGCTAATGTGCCTGGAAAAGCAGCAGAAGATGGTCCAAGTCCTTGGGCCCCTGCACCCATGTGGGAGACCTGGAAGAAGCTCCTGGCTCCTGACTTCAGATTGGCCCAGCTCCAGCTATTGTGCCCATCTGGGGAGTGAACCAGTAGATGGACCTCCCTGCTTCTGTCTCTGTGTAACTCTGCCTTTCAAATAAATAAATAAATCTTTTAAAGAAAGATTAACTCACACTAAGAGTTCAACAAATGGTATGAAGAAAAAAACACTGTTCCTCAACAGTCAAGATAAGGGATGTAAAAATTCATCGAATCTCAAATGTTATTTTCTTATTTTTAAGTTCTACTTACAAATTTTTTCATTATACTTATAAAAAGAAGAAAATATAAGTCCCTCATATTTAAAGGAATTTCAACTGATGTTCTGTCCTATTTAAAACTTTATATTTGAAACTTAAAAAAAATCTCATTTGTATATTTAGTACATTAAATTTCCTTTTTAAGAATTAAAATGATTAACACACTAGAAAATCCTCCAGATTTTCTAAATCACTCTTTCAAATCTATAAATTAAACTCATGAAAATAAAAACTTTAGATATATATGAGACAGTCCATTGTATATGTACATAGTATGATTTCAGTCTCAAATAGTGTGTCTAAATCAATGACTCAGTTATGCATTTTGCATGACATTATAAAACTGATATGTTGCTCTCAAAGGCAAAATTCTTTTGAACATTAAAAACTCTTAAAATATCAAGCACATATTAAATACAAAATATTAATACTGTAATTCTCTTCAACATGTCTACATTTCCAAATTTTCTCAAGGTTAAAAGAACCTTATTCATTTTTGAGATAGCTATATTGTCTTAACAATTTTATCTTCTCAGCTAGTGAAGTTTATCTAAGATCTAGAAATAATGACTGGGACTTTTACAATTATTTTCAGGCTTCCTGTTGTCAGCACAGTAGGCCAGGTTGCACACCATTCTGAGTGTGAGTCCTAACAATATGTTACTCCTCTGCCTATTCAAGTAACTGCAATCAATACTGCTTTACTATTTGATTAGATTGGTTCTGCTTGGTTCTGAATTATTTCCACAATCTTCTTAGATTTTAGGACTACACAGCTCATAGCTTTGATTGGTTCCTTGTACTTCTAGAGTCGAACATGTCATTTTTTTTTTTTTTTTGACAGGCAGGGTGGACAGTGAGAGAGAGACAGAGAGAAAGGTCTTCCTTTTTGCCGTTGGTTCACCCTCCAATGGCCGCCTTGGCCGGCACACCGTGCTGATCCGATGGCAGGAGCCAGGTGCTTCTCCTGGTCTCCCATGGGGTGCAGGGCCCAAGCACTTGGGCCATCCTCCACTGCACTCCCGGGCCACAGCAGAGAGCTGGCCTGGAAGAGGGGCAACCGGGACAGAATCGGTGCCCCAACCAGGACTAGAACCTGGTGTGCTGGTGCCGCAAGGCAGAGGATTAGCCTAGTGAGCCGCGGCGCCGGCCCAAACATGTCATTTTGATGGCACAAAAAGGAATGGGGCATACAGTTCGTAAAAAGACAGTGGAAAGGGGTTAGGAAAGGGAAGCACCAGAATCTGCTTAGTCTGTATACCCTGAGGATGTTTTTACTGTGTCGAGCTCGAAACCATTGCTACTCACTGAAAACCCATCCTTAGTCAATCACTCTTTCATTCATCCACACATTTGGGAAGCACTTATCAAATCTACCTTTGTCCAGCCTCTGTAACTAAGAATTAAAAGAGATGCAAGGTTTAAACATGGAGTATGCACCATTGCACCTGCACCCAATAAGCCTGTGATGTAGGAACCACCAATTTTATTTTAGTGATAACAAAAATAAGGCTCACAGTGGAGAGCAACATTACCATTGCCAATACTAACAGTTATCAAGCGGTCAAAATGGGATACAGACCTGGGAATGGTTGGATCTAAAATGTGGGCACTCTGCCTCCAGTGAGTAGCTCATCATTTAAGGAAGGAAAGAGGGCAGGGTGGGGTGTGTGGAAATGAATAGAAAGTGCACAGACTGGTCAGAGGAACATTTGGTTCTTTTGGCTTTGCTACTGGAACTTAGACTGAGGGGTAAGCATGGATTTGTGTGCTGCAAAGATGCAAGCTGGGGGTGGGAGGACTAGCCATAGCAGACAAATCTTAACCTTTCCACAGCAAATGTCTACTTCTCAGAAACAGAATTCAGGCTGTTTAATACTGAAGGTGAAGTGGCTATCAACATATTTACAAGAGGTGGTGCCATGTAGCTCTCAGATAAACTGATTTTTTTCTTAATTTGAGAGATAGACAGGCTGAAATAGAATTCTTGCATCTGCTGGTACCCTCCCCAAATGTCAGCAATAGTCAGGTCTGGGACAGGCCAATGTCAGGAGTCAGGAACTCCATCTGGGCCTTCCACATGGGTAGCAGGGACCCAGAAAATTGAACCATCACCTTCCTCCAGGGTGTGCATTAGCAGGAAGCTGGAGCATAAGTGGAGGGGTTGGGATTCAAGCCTGGGTACTCTGATGCTGGATGGAGACATCCCAAGCAGCATCGTGACCACTGTGCCAAAGGTGCGTCCCAAGATAAACTAATTTTTAAAAGTTGCTTCTCAGCCAGCGCCGTGGCTCAACTGGCTAATCTTCCACCTAGCGGCTCCGGCAAACCGGGTTCTAGTCCCGGTCGGGGCACTGGATTCTGTCCTGGTTGCCCCTCTTCCAGGCCAGCTCTCTGCTGTGGCCAGGGAGTGCCGTGGAGGATGGTCCAAGTGCTTGGGCCCTGCACCCGCATGGGAGACCAGGAGAAGCACCTGGCTCCTGGCTTCGGATCAGCGTGATGCACCGGCTGTGGCGGCCATTGGAGGGTGAACCAATGGCAAAAGAAAGACCTTTCTCTCTGTCTCTCTCTCTCACTGTCCACTCTGCCTGTCAAAAAAAAAAAAAAAAGTTGCTTCTCATTGTAACTCTCAATGTCTTACTAAAAAGCACTAAAGTGTGTTATATAACTGCTTCAGATGAGAAGGGTATTTTATTCACAAATCATAGTTTGATTTCTAGGATACCGGTGTCTAGGAACAGTCTAACTCTGTTAGACTAGAATATTTCCTAGGTATTGGGTAGAAGCTCCCTAAATTACTGACATCCAACCTAAGAATAAGTGGCTCTTCTGTTACTTGGTCAAGTCCTCATAAAAGATGACAATCATCATGAACACAGGGCCATTCTAAATTGGGCTCCTTTCTCATGCCTCCTATTCATTAAACTCTTGCTTCTCTCTGTCTCTTTTTATGCTCCCACTTTCCTCAGAATGCCCTTCCTTATCACTGTTTTAATATTTGTTATATTTCTAGAATAAGGAAAGAAAAGCTTCAGTTAGCCAATATTCTATTAGCCCAGAGTCCTTGTTGCAAGAATCTGTTTGGGACTTTGATCTGTTTAGTGTTGTGGTCACTAATTTGGTCACAACAGAGTAAACCATTTTACCCTGGCATCTGTTACAAAAACTCTGCTCTTTCGGTATCTTTTTCTAATATGTGTTCATCTCAAAATGGCATAGCTTTTAGTGGTTTATTTGTTTATTTAAAATGAAGAGAGAGAGAGAGCTAGAGCGAGAGTGAGAGCAAGAGAGAGAGAGAGAGAGAGATCAACCTTCTATCAGCTGGTGCACTCCCCAGTCTAGGCCTGCAACAGCCAAGACTGGTCCAGGTCAAAGCCAGGAACCTTGAACTCTATCCAGGTCTAGTGTATGGGCGGCAAGGCCATCATTCATTGCTTTCCTAGGCGCATTAGCAGAGAAATGAATTGAAAGTGAAGTAACTGGGACTCAAACTGATGCTCTGATATTGGATGCTAATGTCACAAGTGGCAGCTTACTCTACCCTACCACAACGCTGCTACCCTCAAAGCAACACCTTTTACACAAGTGCTGGATTTCAGGTAAAAATCTATCTCATTTGTAAAGACTGTATATAATCATGGTAAAGCATGAAAATTCTAGAACTAGAGTTCCTGAGAACTGCCGTTCTATCATTTCATGACTGTGTGATCTTGTGAAAGTCATTTAAAACCACTTATGCCTCAACTTCACATTGCAAATATAAAATTACTTACCTCAGCAGTTTATTATGGCAATGAAATGATCAAATGTATCTAAAGCATTTGGAAGCATGTCCGTTGCATAACTAGTGCTACACAAATGCTTATGATCTGTCTTGTATTATAAAAGAAAGAGCTGACACAGGTTGAAGACATCTTATAAGCCTTGGGCTGATAGAAGGAACCCATGGGTTTTCTACCAGCCAAGCTCTCTGTACTGAGGTCATACTTCAAGGAGAGTCATCTGTGGATTTAGCTGCCATACATTAGAATGAACAATGTGCAGGATTTATTTCCATTCGGCCTGGATTCTCATATCTTTCAATGGTGTCCCTCTTTTACACTCAGAACTCCCTCTCTCTTTAAAGATTTATTTATTTGAAAGACCAAGTGACAGAAAGAGACATGCAGAGGGACAGACAGAGACAAGAGATCTTCTGATGATTCACTCTTCAAATGCCTGCAACAGCCAGCAGCTCTTTGGAGCCAGGCCAAAGCCAAGAGCCAGGAACTACATTCCACATGGGTGGAAGTGACCCATGTACTTGGGCCATCATTTGCTGCCTTCTCAAGTGCTTTAGCAAGAAGCTGGATCAGAAGAAGAGCTGAGACTCAAACCAATGTTCCAATATGGGATATGGTAACTTAAGCCCTGTGCCACAAATGCCGTTCTCAAAGCTCTCTTTGGCTCAATAGTTGTTTTTTTTTTTGTTGTTGTTTTTTGTTTTTTTGTTTTGTTTTGTTTTTTTGACAGGCAGAGTGGACAGTGAGAGAGAGAGACAGAGAGAAAGGTCTTCCTTTGCCGTTGGTTCACCCTCCAATGGCCGCCGCGGTAGCACGCTGCGGCCGGCGCACCGCACTGATCCGATGGCAGGAGCCAGGTGCTTCTCCTGGTCTCCCATGGGGTGCAGGGCCCAAGCACTTGGGCCATCCTCCACTGCACTCCCTGGCCACAGGCCAGCAGAGAGCTGGCCTGGAAGAGGGGCAACCGGGACAGGATTGGTGCCCCGACCGGGACTAGAACCTGGTGTGCCGGCACCGCAAGGCAGAGGATTAGCCTAGTGAGCCGCGGCGCCGGCCTGGCTCAATAGTTTTAACTCAGCAGCCATAATATCACCTGAAGTTCTGCTATATGCAGGGAAAGACTAGATACTAAGCTACCTACATATTCTGCTTTTTCTCTGACCACCTTAGGCACCAGAAAGTAACTATAGGTGGTCTGCTCCCATGGGCTTGCTGGCAAGGTGAATCCACAATGCTGACTTCTCTGGGGGCAGGTTGTTTTCAGTAGTCAGCTCTTATCACATCAGCAACATTCTAAATTATGAATTGCCCTAAGTCAATTGACTACGGGTTAATAAAAAATAAACAGTGTTATTCTCTGAGGATAGGGTCTCTTCTTTTTGTTCCTTGCAGAGTTTGACCTAGGAGGAGATTGGGAATAGGAACCCAGGAGCACCATATACCCAGCCAGCTCTTTTCAGCTCTCTCCTTATTGGGGTTTTCCATTGTGATCTTTGCTGCATCTGCTTGGTGGGAAAATGCTGATTCCAGCCAATGTCCCCTGAGTCTGTTACAAATGCCATCCACATTATCATGTTTAGCAGACAAAGGCTACTGTTCTAGGACCAGGAGTCCATGCCTTCTAATCCTGGCTGACACAGATGGTGTGTGGGCATGTTTTCAGAATTTTTCAGTTAGAAAAGACCAGACTCATCAGCTCTATCAACACAATTTAATAGAACTTTCTGTGACGATGGAAAGGGCTTAGAATCTCTGCTAACAACATGGTAGCTACTAGCCACATGTGGCATTTGAAATTTGGCTGGTGTGACTAAGAACGTAAATTTTAATTTAATGACATTCAAATGTAGCAAGGCTATCACATTGGAGAACATATTATCCTATATTTATTGTATAAAAATAAAGCCAATGTCCAGAGGGAGGAAAAGTCGCAGAGCTGATACATAGCATAGCCAGAAGTGCAAACTGGGTACCAACACTTCAATCCAGTGCTTCCCCCTGCTTTCCAAATCCCAGAAGCTTGAACACAGGTCTGTAATCCCTCTGGTAGCAACGAGACACCAGACACACTTGTTGGTGAAATCTAGTTTCCAGGAGGCTGATCCTCTACTCCTTCTGCATCTATCAGGAGTCAACACAGTGATGTCTGCTAATTCCACCACATCAGAAAGCTGAGTGGGACAAAGCACTCAGGATCACATCTGCAGCCTGACAGTGTTTTCCCCTTTCAAGGAGAATGTGAGCTCATTTGCTTCAAGCCCCACGGTGGGGACCTTGCAGAACTCTCAACAGTGAGGTGCCACTGTTTCCTGGGAAGGTCTCTGCACAGCCTCTTGCAGGATTGGTCCACATCCTCAACATCTTCCATGATGATAAACAATAATATCCTGACTCTTTGACATGTTTCAAAACAAATATTTCCTGCCCAGGGTTTTGCTGGTCTATGGGTGGCTTCTTATCAGAACATTAGTATTCATTGAAAGATGCATTTTAAAACACTGGAAATTAGCACTTAAGTGGAGTATGGCTAAGAGGCTTCAGTCCAAGATGATTTTGCACTGCTGAGTGCGAGGGGGAAAGAATTCCTTCATGTGATTAGATACACACTTCTACCATGAGGTAGAATCTTTCACTGTGATTTAGCTCTGTGGGGCATGAAGACCAGTATTCATGGGCTTTGACCCTGAAGCAGGTTTTCCTGCACTATATAGACAGGTTGATGAGAACTGAAAGACAGACTTTGGAGTAATAACAGCCTCTTCCTATGGCTCCTTGTCCTTTTTTTATTTTTTAAAACCAATTAATTGATTTGAAAGGCAGGAAGAGAGACACAGAGAAAGAAAACGGAATAGAGAAAAATCTTTTGATGATATGTAGTCCAGAGGGTCCCTACAAGCCTTTCAACCTGTCACCCCACTTTGTGTTTCTCTCATGCAATTTTTCCCTGCTGGGAACATTTTGTAGCCAAGGCTATTTTTCCCCCTACACACAGTAAGCATTTAGGAATGCACTTTCAAGTATTCAAGGTCTGTGATTACTTTGCATATGTTTTTCATCTTGCTGGGGGCAGGAAGGGGTGCATGTGGAACAGTAAACATGCCCTGTGGGATTTCTTTCTCAACAGATTTTCTTTGGCTCCTTAGGAGACTATGAGGGTCTGCCTCACATCATCTCGGCTGAAAAGAGATGCCGTAATCTGTAAAGAATGAGGCAAAGCAGGGACCAGGAGGTTAAAAGGAAGTCGTTTTTCTTTTCAGCTAGTAAGATGGAACCTATTACTATCCCTCTTGGATGTGAGGGCTAGAAGGCTCCTGGCAAAGCTCCATGTTTATGTAGTTGGAATCTGTCTCTCATTTGGAAGGGCAGGGCAGGAGCTCTTCTTCCTGCTTATAAAAAATCTCAAATTCTGATTTTGTTGAAAAAAACTTGGCTACTGGGACTGGCTCTGTGGCGTGGCAGGTAAAGCCTCCGCCTGCAGTGCCAGCATCCTATATGGGCACTGGTTTGAGACCTGGCTGCTCCACTTCTGATCCAGCTCTTTGCTATGGCCTGGGAAAGCAGTAGAAGATGGACCAAGTCCTTGAGCCTCTGCACCCATGTGGGAGACCTGGAAGAAGCTCCTGGCTCCTGGTTTAGGATCGGTCAGCTCCAGCTGTTGAGGCCATCTGCGGAGTGAACTAGCAGATGGAAGACCTCTCTCTCTCTCTCTCTCTCTCTCTCTCTCTCTCTTTCTCTCTCTCTCTCTCTGCTTCTCCTTCTCTCTGTGTGTAGCTCTGACTTTCAAATAAATAAATAAATCTTAAAAAAAAAAAAAAAAAACTTGGCTTACTGCTATAGGGTGAATGGATAATATCACAGCCCCTTAAGATAACTTTGTTGGACTAGTGGTGACTCAAAGTTCCCCACAGAGCAAGAGAAAGTTGATGCAACAGATTCAATTTCCTTCTTTTCGATGGAATGTCATGGCAACACCATGTATTCATACAGTGAGCCAGAGGCTGAGTAGGTTCCGGATAATTCCAGCCTGGATAAGTAGTGGAGATACTATGAGCTCTCTCTTCTCTTGAACTCATTCTGTGGTGTCAACATCATGATGAGTAAGGTCTGCACAGTAGATGCAAAATTCACTAAGGAAGAATAGATAATAGTAGATTTGGGGGACTCATCAACCAGGTTGACTTTAGCTTCCTTTCTATAACCCTGGATCAAGTTACTTGCCTTTCTAAACCTCTATTTTCTCATCTTTAAAGTCCACATAATAACACTCAATTCGAAGTGTGTTATGAGGAAACATATATCAGTTATTGTAGAGCTTGACATATCAGCATCAAAACAGACTATATCACAAAGCGACAATAGTTACATTTTTCCTAAAGTTAATAATTAGCTTATGTTAAAACCATATAACATTCACTAGTATTTCTTCATAATCTGAGCCGCTAATGGAAGATTCCATTTTCTGACTGAAATTCATATCAGAAATTATTCTAACAATTAAAGTTTAAAATAGCATAGTTCACTGTGCATTGACCAAGATGACCTTAAAGTTTCTCTCAGTTTGACTGAACTTTAGACAGGTATTTTCCTGACTGTAGGTCCCAATCTCCTTTTCTTTGAGTATTTTCTTTTGAAATTTTTCAATTGTAAATTCTTTCTCTGGCTCTTGGCTATGTCAGTTTTCCACACACTGGGAATGTCTTTCTCAAAGACTGGGGAATCATCCCTTTGAAATATAATCATCAAGAAACAAAGAGTCAGACCAGCTTTGGGGCCCAGCTGGTAAAGTTTCTGCCTGGAGCTCCTGCTTCTTATATAGGCGCTGTTCCAGGCTGCTTCACTTCCTATCCAGTTCCCCGCATAGGGCCTGGGAAAAGCAGCAGAAGATGGCCCATGGGTTCAGACCCCTGCCATCCATATGGAAGACTAGAAGAAGCTCCTGGCCCAGTCCCTGCCGACCGTTGAGGCCATCTGCAGAGTGAACCAGCCTATGGAAGATCTGCCTTTCCCTCTCTGTAACTGGGACTTTCAAATAAATAAATCTTTATTAAAAAAAAAAAAAAAACCTGAGCTGCATCTCCTTCTTTTCCAGAAATCCCAGCCTGTTAATGCAAAAAGGGAAAACAGCAATAACATTCAAATTCCCTTTCTCCTTGTTCTTTTTGCACAAGCCTTTCAGGAGAGGGCTCCTTTGTGCGGCTGAGCAAGCCTATACCCTCAGGCCTTTTCTATGTTCTGTTATCTCCACACCATACCCAGGAGCACTCAGAATGATCTGGTTGATACAACACAACAATGTTTGAACTTTCTTTCATGTGTGGATTTAAAAATATCTTACTTTCCATCAATTTCTTGAATGCCTGAAAACAATCAAATAGTCACCTCATTTTGGAATAGAGTTCTACAAATAGACATGGTTCTTTCCTCATCTAATATGCTGTCCTGGGGGCCTGGAGGGTGACACTGCCTTCCTGTAGAATCATCTTTTGTGTATGTACCATTGCATTTGGGTAAATGTGTTTTTTTTTAAATATTTTTAAAAACTTTTTATTCATATTTATTTTCATTTTATTTGAAAGGTATAAAGACAGAAACAGACAGAGAGATAGATGGAGAGATCGTCCATCGTCTGTTTTATTCCCAAATGCCCACAACAGCCAGGGCTGGTTCAGGACAAACCATAAGTGCAGAACTTCATTCTGGTCTCCCACATGGAAAGCAGTGACTCAGATCCTTGGACCATCATCACCTGTTGCCTCTGAGAGTCTGCATCAGCAGAGACGTGACTCAGAATAGCAGTAACTAAGACTTGAAACAGGTACTCCGACATGGGATGGGTGCCCTAAACAGCAACTCAATGAGGATGCCACATGCCCACCCCAGTGCTTGTTACGCAGTAAGTGGGACTCAACATGGTGCAGCTACATTCACAGAGCTTCTCAGAAAACAGTTATCTCTATACAAGATTGTTACACAAACTGTGGTTATTGGTACTGCAGGACACTGTACATTCATATGATGCAATCCATCATTCTAAGAGATGTCATTCACAAAGATAATGAGGAACTAATTTAAGGGATGAGACAATAGAATGAAATGACACGCATCAGTAATTTTGTAAGGTATGAAGAATTATCCAAACGTAATGTATTACAATTATTTATCCAGAAAAATTCATTGAAAGCAAATTTTTAAAAAATTTTCAGAGCTAAGAATTTTTAGTGTTTTGGCATATTCACTTCATATGTAGGTATTATATACATACATGTATACTACATTTTTCTTGAGCACAACAATATTAATATCACAAAATATAGGATTCAAGGCCAGGATCATAAAATAGAGAAAGAGGGTATATTTCACTGTACATGGTACAATTCAATAAAGCAATATTTGTAACTATATACTGAATAGTATGACACCTACACAATTTTTATACTCTTTCTATATTAACTTCCAAATCTAAGATAAAATGCGTGATATTTGTCTTTCTGGGTATGGCTTATTTCATTTAGCACAATGATCTTCAGTTGCATTTATTTTGTTGTCAGTGTTGAGATTTCATTATTTCATATGGCTGAGTTATATTCCATCATGTACAAACACTGCATTTTCTTTATCCAGTCATCAGTTAATGAATCCATATCTTTATTGTTGTGAATTGGGCTGCTATAAACCCGTGGGTTTGGATATCCCTTTTACACACTGATTTATTTCCTTTGGATTTATTCTCAGCTGTTGGATAGCTGGGTCATGCAATAGATTCATGTTTTAGCTTTTTAGGAATGCTCATACTACTTTCTGTAGTAGTGCTGCCAATTTTCATTTCCACCAACAGTGAACTAGCACTCTTTTCTCCACAACCTCACCACTGTATTTAAGTTCTTGATTTTTGGATAATAATCATTCTAACTGGAGTGAGGTGAAACCTCAAGACAGTTTTTATTTGCATTCTCCTGATGAACATTTTTTCATGTTTCTATGAACCATTTGTATTACTTCTTTAGTAAGGTATCTATTCATATTTTTGGCTATTTCTTAACTGGATTGTTTGTTTTATTGTTGAGTTTCTTGAGCTCCTTAAATATTCTTGTTATTAATCCTTTTTTTTTTCTTTTCTTTTCTTTGACAGGCAGAGTGGACAGTGAGAGAGAGAGGCAGAGAGAAAGGTCTTCCTTTGCCGTTGGTTCACCCTCCAATGGCCGCCGTGGCTGGCGCGCTGCGGCCGGCACACGGCGCTGATCCGAAGGCAGAAGCCAGGTGCTTCTCCTGGTCTCCCATGGGGTGCAGGGCCCAAAGACTTGGGCCATCCTCCACTGCACTCCCTGGCCACAGCAGAGAGCTGGCCTGGAAGAGGGGCAACCGGGACAGAATCCGGAGCCCCGACCGGGACTAGAACCTGGTGTGCCAGCGCCGCAAGGCGGAGAATTAGCCTAGTGAGCCAAGGCGCCGGCCATTATTAATCCTTTATCTGATGCATAGCTGGCAAATATTTTCTCCCATTCTATCAGTTGTCTCTTCACTTTTAATTTTTTTTGTTATGCAAATGCTTCTTAGCTTGGTATAATGTCATTTGTCTCTTTTTGCTTTTATTGTCTATCCTTTGTGGGCACTACCCAAAAATTCTTTGACTAGGCCAACATCTTACAATGTCTCCCCTACTTTCCTCTAGTTATTTAACTGTTTAAGTTCTCAAATTTAGATCCTTGATGAATTTTGAGTTCCTTTTTGTGTAGGATATAAGATATGTGTCTTCTGTATGTGGAAATCCAATTTTCCCATCACCATTGTTGAAGATATTGTCCTTTATCCAGGGAATGATTTTAGCTTGCTTGTCAAAGATTAGTTGGTTGCAGATCTTTGTATTTATTTGTGGGGTTTCTATTCTATTCCATTAGTCTATGTGTCTATTCTTATGACCATACCATGCTGTTTTGATTATAATAGCCCTGTAGTATGTCTTGAAATATGGTATTGTGATGCGCCCACTTTATTCTTACTACTTAAGATTGTATATGAATGAAATTGACATCTTGAGGCTTGATTATTCTTTATAGACCTAGTCTATACTCCTGACAAACAGTGCTCTTTCTCCTTACTACTTGTTGAATTATTTATTTAGTGGAAGATTAAGCTTGTGATTATAAAAAACTTAAATGTATGTTATCACAAAAATTAATAGAGAAAAAGGAAGGAGGAGCAAGGAAGAAAAGATGGGTGGGAAATATCCTATTCTTGTAATTGTACATACAAAATAAGTGGAATCTGTCCTCCATATAAAAATAAATAAGAAAAAAAGATAACCAAGCATAGAATCTTGAGAGGGTTAGTATTTTCCAAAGAAATGGGCCCAATTAGTACCACAGTGATGACAGTTACTGAACTGTTTAAAGTAACAATGCTGGCCTGCGGCGGCTCAATACGCTAATCCTCTGCCTTGCGGCGCCGGCACCCCAGGTTCTAGTCCCGGTTGGGGCGCCGGATTCTGTCCCGGTTGCCCCTCTTCCGGGCCAGCTCTCTGCTATGGCCCGGGAAGGCAGTGGAGGATGGCCCAAGTGCTTGGGCCCTGCATCCGCATGGGAGACCAGGAGAAGCACCTGGCTCCTGGCTTCGGATCAGCGCGATACGCTGGCCGCAGCGGCCATTGGAGGGTAAACCAATGGCAAAAGGAAGACCTTTCTCTCTGTCTCTCTCTCTCACTGTCCACCTTGCCTGTCAAAAATAAAAAATAAAAAATAAATAAAGTAACAGTGCTGAAAATACCATTTATAGACAATAGGCTGTATCTATCAGGCTTGGCATCTTGATAGTTAATTTATTTCCCTGGTCAGTTAAATGCTGGCAGTAAACAGTCATGCATTCCAGTGAACAGGCAAGCGATGCGAGCATTGAATTTTGAATTAGAGCATGAGTCAGGGAATGAAAGCCAACAGTCAGCATGGATGCAATTGCCCTGAGAGTAGCTGGAAAATGAGGATTGAAAGAGATGGAACGGGTTTTCTAGCAGAGAAGTATGGTCTGTGCAGAGAATCTGCTCCTTCGTTAAGGACCGAGTTGCAGTAGCATTCCAGATCAAATTCTTTGAATGATTATTGTATGTAAACTAGGTCTTGTTCCTTAAAACATGGGCCACAAACAAGCACAATCAGAGTCATCTGGGAGCTCATTCAAAATACAAAATTTCAGACCTCATCCCATCCAAAGACCTACTGAAACAGAATGTCCATCATAACCAGATCCCTGTGGTATTCATACAAACGAAAATTTAAGAAATTTGGAATTGTTTTGTTAGGAAGCAGCATAAACTGACTCTGCTTAATTTAAACTTCAGGAGGTGAATTTACCAGAATGATTTGGCGAACCCCAAAGAATAGAAGGAGGAATTGACCATATGAGAATCAGAAAAGACGGTGGGCATTTGCTCTAGTGGTTAGAATGCTGGCATCCCATATCCGAGAGTGTGGGTTCAATTCCAGTTGCTATTTCCTGATTCCAGCTCTGTGCTAATAAAGACTCTGGGAAATCAAAAGTGATGGCCCAAGTAATTGAGTTTCTTCCACAAATGCGGGAGAACTGGATTGAGTTCCTGGCTACCAGCTTTGGCCTGGCCTAACCCTGGTTGTGGCAAGAATTTAAGAATAAATCAGAAGCTCGTTCTCCCTCTCTCCCTCCCTCTCTCTCTCTCTCTCTCTCCCTTGTCTTTCTGTCACTCAAATAAATTAATTAAAATTTTTAAAAATCAGAAATGGACATAACTTCAAGTGTATAAGAACCAGGAACTTATTTAATAAATTTAATAAAACCATTTAATAAAAAACAGCTCTACTGATTTTCTGTCCTTCCCTCCTTCTTTCAACTCTTGCCTTCCTCCCGTCTCCCCTTCTTTCATTAATCAAAATTTTATTGCATGCCTGCTATTCACTCAACACTGTGATGGCAATGGGGACCTAACAAGCAAAACTGAAATAGTACCTACCATTATGGAATTTATGGACTCGTGAGGAATGTAGAATAAATAAAAAATATAGTATTAATGAGGTAATCACACAGTTATAAGAACAATTGCAGCTATTAGTGGTAGCTTTGGGATCTGCATGGAAGGAAGGCCTATACTTCCGGGAATGGAGAAGTCTCTACCTGTACTTCTTGGGAAGAAAAGTCCTTGTCAAGGTCCCCCTAAAGGTGCTACGGGTGCCTAAAGGTCAACCAATGAGGATCAGACCCACCTCAACCTTTAACCCCCATGCCCTGAATCTATAAAAGGAGCTCTCCCAATCTCTGACGCATGACTTCCCCGGCTCCCGCTCTGTTGCTCTATTGCTCTGTTGGGACCTGTGAACCTCACCTGGGAGCGGAACCCCAATAAAAGCCTGTGAATTAACTGATTCGTCTGCCTGGGAAGATTTGTTACGGGCCAGACACCTTGCAATTAGAAATTTAAGAAGAGGAGAATGGTTCTACTAAAATATACATAATAGAGTAGGTTCTCCCTAGTTACCTTCCTAGTTATGATTAGTTATAGTTGGGTATTACAATTGGGAGGGTAACTAGATATTTATAAGCAACAGGGTGATAAAGAATACGTCACATGAAGGAAAAGTGCATGCCCTGTGGTTGGAAAAAAATTCAGTGCTGTGAAAGTAGGCAAGGACTAGATCACAAAAGACTAAAAAGCCACATGAAAGATGTGTGTTTCTGTTTCACAAAACGTTACCTTTTCCTCTTGGGCCCACAGCCAGATATGCAACTGAGTGCAGCTGTTTGGGTAGGTTCTAACTCACGGAATGTGGGTGAGAATTGATAAACATCATCTACAGGTGTTGCCCTTAAAATCCCACACTTATTTTATATACTGGGCCATCCCCCAAGTCCTAACAGATGCTAGAACCTCCAACTGGAAGGTCTTTGGTCCCTGAATGACTGCATAGAGCAGACCCATTTTCTGCCAACTTCGTATGATTGAAAATTAAGCTAGAAGTAATCCTTCATTAGAGTAAATAGCTCACCCTGACTAACACACATAGTAAAGATGCTTTTTTATTCTAAAAGCTCTGAGAAAGTCTTGGAGAGTTTTCAGTGGAAAAGATCCCAATTTTATATGCTTGGCAGATCCTCTTGGAACAGTTCCCCTTCACGGACAAGTAATCCACCTATAGGGTCAATCAACTATGGCAAGGAATCACAGTTACACAGCCCAGAACATGTCCAGCATGACCTCGGTGCAACCTAATAGGGAACCATTTGTGTAGAGATGAGGGAGAATTTGGGTGCCAAGCAATTACTCCAAGGGCTTTCTCCTACAATACCCAATCATTGGGTTTGATTTCCTCAGAGTGTCTTCTCGTACCAACAATAAATCCTCGTTGGAAAATACAAATTATCAGTTCTTAACCCAGACATACCTGAATAAGAGATTGTTGGGACAGGATTCAATAATCTCAGTGGTTTAGTAAGGCTTCTAGGTGATTTTAATGCATACTATAGTGTTTGATAACTCCATGGGTTAAGCTGATAATGCTAATTAAATGGGGGTAACACATGCCTGAAAGTGCAATGCACCAATGTATTTTCACATGTATTGCCATAGCTTAACGTCATGAAGTACTACATTTTCTGTACTTGCCCATTCTTCCTCTGCTTGTCCAGTGGGATTGCAAACTATTTTCTGGAAGTTGAAGCTGGAGTAAACATAAGTGAAGGGGAATGAGTTCTGTGAGCCCTAAAGAAAAGGAGCAGCCTTTCCAGAACAAAACTGGAGGAAGACGTTTAGATGGGAATGAAGAAAGGGTTCTGTGGATCCTTCCACCACGAAAGATCTGAGATTTGTGCTGGTCCAGGTCTTCCCTGGTTCCCCATCTTCATCCTCATGCTATCCCCACAGCATCCTCCATGCATTTTGAGCTAGAAAACACGATTAAATTTGAATCAGAAGTGTGGGTTGTGGTCTTAGGTCCATGTTTACACAATATTCTCAGGAAAGTTCATAGTTTCTTGGCGCTTTATCCAAAGGTAGAAGAATTATGCCCTGTAAATGAAATTATGGTGCTGCTCTGCCAAGAGTTGGATCACTGGAAATGGACCTGCCCTGGAGTCGAAGGATGCCCAGGTCAGAGCCACAGATCTTATTGGCTCTAAGCTGAAAAGCCCTTCACTCAGCCCAACTTCCAAAGTGACCACTGCAGCTGAGGGGATGGTCAAGTAGGGTCAGCAACATTGCAGGCAGAACTGTAAATTTCTTGTTAGAGATGCCCCCTGCCTTGACCTGGGCAGCTCTCCTCCCAGGCCAGCCAAGTAATGAAAGTCAACAGAGTGCCTTCCCCTAGGAGGTTCACACCTCCCTTAGGATATACCCCATGTGAAGAGATAGATAGGTCTGGGCCTCTGAATTTACAAGGCCTAAAGCCCACCAGATTATTATCAAGCCCCTTCTATCAGGTTCTATTTGCCTTTCAATCAGAAAACTTAATTGTAGCTTAGACAGCACCTTTCTTAGCTCCTCTAATAATGACTCTGTCCTTTGTTCTAGGCCCTGTCTAGTGCACTTGGGCCTCATTCCTTTGTAATCATAACCTCTACTCTACCACCAATGGCTCTACTCCCAACCTGTGTGTACTGATGGTCCTCTTCCCCACTTAATGCTGTATAATTGTTCAAACCTGGTAAATGCCACTCTTAGGATCATTGGTTACTATCCTCACTCTTTTATGACCTTGTCTAAATATGATCAGAGTCGGCAAACTTGGAAGGCTTCCATAGCCTTGGCAACTCATGACGACAGCCTAGGGTGGTTACTGGTGCCATAAACTAGAGTGTCAATTTGTTGGGTCAACAACAGGAGCCACTGTGCACTTGCTCCTCATGTGGGATCTCTGTCCTTAATGTGCTGTACATTGTGATTTAATGCTATAACTAGTACTCAAACAGTATGTTTCACTTTGTGTTTCTATGTGGGTGCAAACTGTTGAAATCTTTATACTAAATTGATCTTCTGTATATAAAGAGAATTGAAAATGAATCTTGATGCAAATGGAAGGGGAGAGGGAGCGGGAGAGGGGAGGGTTGCGGGTGGGAGGGAAGTTATGGGAGGGGGAAGCCATTGTAATCCATAAGCTGTACACTGGAAATTTATATTCATTAAATAAAAGTTAAAAAAAAAAGAAATTATGGTGCTCAATGGGAGGCTACAAGCCCTCAGGAAGTAGTGGTGGAACTGAATGGGCCATTCAGGGCACATGAGTGCGTGTCGCAGCATCGGAGTCCCAGGGGCCCCTTGCTGGTGGCTACTCCCTGTGGAGGTCAACAGCATTGAACTTGTGCCCTGCACTGCACATCGCCACAGAGCCCACAGAGCAGACCTTGAGGAGACGTAGACTGTCAATCTGCTGGTGTTTTGAGACTGTGGGACACTTTTCATGACCTTCTGCTTTTACTGTGCTTTCATTATTAGAGGCTTTAATGCCTCCCAATGTTCTTGAGCAAAGAGCTATGAGTAATCTTTAAAAACTTCTAAATCCCACTTTCTGGCAGCATGCAGAAAGAGGACAATGCTTTGACAAGATTTCCAGTGCTGTCACTCAGAAGTCAGTTGTCTCTTCTCTAGTTTTCCCTTTTAACTGCTCCCACCCTTTTCACTCTTGTGCCAAATTATATCTTCTTTCAAAGGGGCTTTTCCATGAACTCCCACCTACCCATGAAGATCTCTCTCATCCCATAACTGTCTATGTTGGTTCCAGATTCAGAACTGAACCACTAGTCTAAACCAGCAAAAAGCCTAATTGAAGCTTTTCAATAAGATTTATACTAATCAGTATGGTCTTTGTTGGCCCAAAGTTCTTTTTCTGTCCTTCTCCCTTATCCATCATTTATTTTTAAAAGTAATTTATGTGTTTATTTGAAAGAGTTACAGAGAGAGACATATCTCTCATCTTTTGGTTCACTCCTCAAATGGCTTCAAAGACTTGGGATGGACAGACTGAAACCAGGATCCTGGCACTTCTTCCAGGTCTCCTATCGGGTGGCAGGAGCCCAAGCACATGAACCATGTTCTGTTCCTTTCCCAGGTGCATTAGCAGGGAACTGGATTACAAGTAGAACAGCTGGTGTTTATACGGGATACCAGCATCACGAGTGACAGCTTAATCCATGGTGGCACTATGCCAGCCTCTCCATTATTTCTCAGTTGAGCAATAAAAATAGAAGGTATTTTGTATATTAGCCGCTGTGCTCAATATTTCACATGCATTGTTTTCTTTTGATTTTTACTAACATGGGTAGGTACCCTCATCCCAGTTTAAGTTCTAGGAAGCAGAGAACAGTTTGCTGAGTAAGTGGAATATAGTTGTACACATAACACACATCAGAACTAAAATCTGAATGCATGTTTTCTCTCCATCCATAGCCTTGCACCCAGTGTTGCTCATTTCTTCCATGGACCTCACATGCTGGGCAGTAAGTCAATTTTGACTGGGAAACTCTAGTTTTTGCCACTAGTAGAGGAACTCAGCGGCTACCCATATGCAGTTTTGTTCCTTTGGCAAGTGCATTGACCAGGAATTCAAAGTTAGTAAGTTATCAAACCAGGATTCCAAATGAGGCAATACATTTTGGATGTGGGACACATCCACTATTTTATTTTCTTAGTAAAATTATATTTATTCCATTTAAAATGTATTATCACATACATAAAATAATTATAATTATTTATATAATTCTAAGCATTATATATATAACTAATTTAATTTCACAAAACATTGTGTGGTAGGCATTATTCCTATCTCTGTTGCACAGATAATGAATTATGGTGAAGTGGTGTTGGATAATTGCTGGGAATGAGATTTTACTGCCAGAGAGTGTGACATCAGAATACACCTATTTAACCTCTCAGACTGCTTCATTGTCCCCCCGTTACTCTCATTTTCCTCTCCTTACTCCTATCACCTGTTTTCCAGGTAGCAAGAGTATCCACACGACTGCTAAATTGGCAGTTACTGAATTTAATGAGTTCTTTCTCTTATCTTTCTTCTCTTTTTATAGTTTTCTACTCATATTGAATAATTGAGAGTTGTTGCCCAGTTTTAATAAATGTTAACAGAAACTTTAATACTTACAGTTCGTTTATTTTCAGATCTGGGGATTGCCTGATGATCCTGGGATACCATGAAAAGTCCTACTCAATTTTCTGCAAAGTTTATTGAACATTTATTTTGTGCTAGTGTTTTGTGCTGGAGCTGGAGTTCAAATGTGTATCAGATAGAGTCACTGCCTTGAAGGAAAAACTAATTTATCAGAAAAATAAGAAATGTTAAAAATGTCCATAAGTTATGGTGAAATACTGTTGATCCCCTTGGAAAAAGCTGTTTGCTCTGGTAGTTTGGTGGGAGCATTCCCAATAGGAAAATAGTGAATAGTACATGTGATTCTTAGGGAAGATAACTAAGTGGAACCTCATGGAACATATTCCTCAGAGAATCACAGGCTACTTGTGTTAAAAGGGTCATTTCAGGTCATTTCATCTAAACCACCTGAGTTCCAGGTGAACAGACAAATTCAGAGAGCAAAGTTTCTCTTAAAAGACTGCAAAGCTAGTGTTTCACCCAAGATTTACTAGGACCCTGACTCAGATCTGAGCTCTTTATTTAATTGCTTGTGGTCTTGTGATACTCAATGGTTCTATTTTATTTTTAAAGATTTACTTATTTATTTGAAACACAGAGTGACAGCCGGCGCTGCAGCTCAATAGGCTAATCCTTCACCTCGCAGTGCCGGCACACCAGGTTCTAGTCCCGGTCAGGGTGCCAGATTCTGTCCCGGTTGCCCCTCTTCCAGGCCAGCTCTCTGCTATGGCCCGGGAGTGCAGTGGAGGATGGCCCAAGTGCTTGGGCCCTGCACCCCATAGGAGACCAGGAGAAGCACCTGGCTCCTGGCTTCGGATCAGCGCGGTGTACCGGCCGCATCGCGCCAGCCACGGCGGCCATTGGAGGGTGAACCAACGGCAAAAGGAAGACCTTTCTCTCTGTCTCTCCTCTCTGTCACTGTCCACTCTGCTTGTAAAAAAAGAAAAAGAAAGAAAGAAAGAAATACAGAGTGATAGAGAAGGAGAGGTGGAGAGAGATCCTCCGTTTGGCTCAATCCACAAATGGTTGTAATAGTCAGGGCCAGGCTAGGCCAAAGCTACAGGCCCGGAACTCCAACTAAGTTTCAGGCATTGTTGGCAGGGACCCAAGTACTTGGGTCATCATCTTCTGCCTTCCAAAGTGCATTATTTTTTTATATTTTTTTTAGAAACTTTATTTAATAAATATAAATTTCATAGGTACAGCTTTAGGAATATAGCAGTTCTTCCCCCCTTACCTGCCCTCCCATTAAAAAGAACTGGATTGGAAGCATAGCAGCCAGGACTCAAGCTGGTATTGGATGTCAGTGTCTCAAGTGACAGCTTAGCCTGCTGTACCACAATGCCAGACCTCCCACCACAAATGTTTTAATATTTACAAGTCCCAAAGTTATCTTCTCACAAGTACTGACTTTACTGACCCTGATCAGTTTTCCAGGTCAGATGGTATCAGGGAAATGAGGCCAGTATATAAACTCAGATTTCATTTAAAGACATGTACACTCTTCCTGTTCTTGAAGACTTGCTTCCTCCAGTACTTTCACCAACACAGAGCAAGTGAAGTTCAATCCCTACCACAATATGTTTACTACACATCACTTTCCTCCTTTTCCATGTTCACTATTGACATGCCAAACCTACTTTGTACTGTTGTGAGGCTGAAGGTCTGCATGGAACAACAGACTCTCTCCCCCTCCCTGTATACACATATCTACAGTCTACTGATTCCATTTCTCTGGAAAACTCTAATAAACCCTGATTCTGATATTATCTTGTTTAATTTTTTTTTTTGACAGGCAGAGTGGACAGTGAGAGAGAGAGAGACAGAGAGAAAGGTCTTCCTTTGCCGTTGGTTCACCCTCCAATGGCCGCCGCGGCCAGCACGCTGGGTGCAGGGCCCAAGGACTTGGGCCATCCTCCGCTGCACTCCCGGGCCACAGCAGAGAGCTGGCCTGGAAGAGGGGCAACTGGGACAGAATCCGGTGCCCCAACCGGGACTAGAACCTGGTGTGCCGGCACCGCAAGGCGGAGGATTAGCCTGTTAAGCCACGGCGCCGGCCCTGATATTATCTTTTTACAAGGATGCTCATGACTTTATTCACACACTCTTTTACGATCTGTTGAAGTCATATCCAGTCCTATGTGACCATATCTCCTCTAATATTTTAATTAAAATTATACATAAGCACTGATAAAAATTAGCAAAATATCTTGAGACCATTCTTCCCCAGTGTCATTAGTTAGTATTTGCAGAGCACTGTATGTGTACAGAACACTCACGTGCTAATTAGTTTTTCTCCTGCCCTCTTGGAAGGGTGCTGTTTATTTCTTAAGTAATAGACTTTAACAATAATGGCCACATAGAACTGGAAATGACTTCAACAGATCCCATAAAGTGTGTGTGAATAAAGTCATCAGCATCCTTGTAAAAAGGAAGAAATCTGAATCAGGTTTTAATAGAGTTTCCCAGAGAAATGGAACCAGCAGAATTTATATATGGGTATATATGGAAGGAGAGTCTTTTGTTCCATGCAGACCTTCAGTTGACTGGATGAGACTACTCATATTAGGGAGGCAACCTGCTTTACTCAGTATACTGACTGAAATGTTAATCTCATCCAAAAATATCCTCACATATCCTCAATGTTCGACCAAATATCTGGGCCCCATAATCCATTCATATCAATGCATAAAATTAGCTATCAAACAGAGAGTGAGAAATAAACACAGAAATAGAAATCAGAAAGATGGGTGGATGGATGGATGGCTAGATAAATGGATAGATAGATAGATTTGAGATGTTGTGATGCTGGCCTTGAAGATGGAAAGAGGGGGCCATGCATGGGCAATGCAGACAGGCTCTAGAAATTGTAAACATGAAGCAAACATGCCTTCTCCTGGAGCCTTTACAAGGAAATAATCCAGTCTGTCCATTTGGAATTTCTGAATTTCAGACTCCTAAGAGTAAATCTGCATTGTTTTAAGCAACTACGTTTGTGGTAGTTTGTTGTAGTCACAATAAGAAACTAATTCAAATCTCAATTTAAAGCTTTTCCCCAGAACCACAGGAAAGAATTACGCTCCTTTCCTAGGGATTTCTAAGCCAGTTGAATTCAAGCTGGGAGTTGCTGATGGATGGTAATTTTTTCCACCACATTGGCAAAAGCCATCTGTGGTAAAGTCAATCAAAAGAAAAGTAGAACACTTAGATGAATACACAGATTTCAGACATAGTGTATTGTGGTAAGAGTAGTTAATGTGAGATCTATCCTCAACAAATTTCTTAAGTGTACAATGCCTTGTTGTTCACTGCAGGTACAATGCTGTACAGTAGATCTCTAGAGTTTATTCATTCTGCTTGACTAAACTTTGTGCCTGTAAATTAGTAACTCTCCACTTCACCCCACCATTGCCCCTGTCAAACATAATTCCACACTTTGTATGAATTTGAAAATTTTAGATAACTCCTATAAGTGGAATCAGGTAGTATTTGTCAACCTATGGCTGGATTATTTCACTTAACATGGTGTCCTTAAATTTCATCCATCTTTTTTTTTTTTTTTTTTTTTTTTTTTTGGACAGGCAAAGTTAGACAGTGAGAGAGAGGGAGAGGCAGAAAGAAAGGTCTTCCTTCTGCTGGTTTATCCCCCAAAGGGCTGCTATGGCCGGCATGCTGCGGCAGGCGTGCCATGCCAATCCGAAGCCAGGAGTCAGGTGCTTCCTCCTGGACTCCCATGCTGGTGCAGGGAGACCATCCTCCACTGCCTTCTCGGGCCATAGCAGAGAGCTGGACTGGAAGAGGAGCAACTGGGACAGAATCCAGCTTCCCAACCGGGACTAGAACCCGGGGTGCTGGTGCTGCAGGCAGAGGATTAGCCTAGTGAGCAGCGGCGCTGGCCAAATTTCATCCATCTTGTTGCATATTAAAGAATTTTCTTCTTTTTAAAGACAGGACAGTATTCCATTGTGAGTGTGTACACAGGGATGCTTACATCTCTTTGGGATCCTGATTGCAATTCTTTTGATTGAATACACCATAATGTGATTGCTGGCTCACATGATAGTTCTACTTTTAATCTTTTGAGGAACCTCTATACTGTTTTCCATAGCAGTCTGCCATTTTGTATTTCCACACTGTGCAAACATTCCAGTTTCTCCACATCCTTTCCAGCACTGATCTTGTTCTATTGATAATAACTATCCTGACAGATGTGAGATAATACCTCATTGTGGATTTGATTTGCATTTGCCTGACAATTAGCATTTTATATGCTTTTTTTGAGAAATGCCTATTAATGTCTGCAGTCCATTTTTAAGTGAGTTATAAGTATTTTTACTATTGAGTTGTAAAGCCATTTATGCTGGCTGGCGCTAAGGCATGGCAGGCTAACCTCTGCTTGTGGCAGCACCATCCCATATGGGCACCGGTTCATGTTCTGGTTGTTCTTCTTCTCACCCAGCTCTCTGCTTATGGCCAGGGAAAACATGCCATGAAACACCAAGAACCACCTGAAACCAGAAGTTGTAAGAATTTTTCCCCAAGACACTTTAAAGAGAGTATAGTCCTGCTGAAACTCTGATTTGGGACTTTTGGCTTCTAGATCTGTGTGAAATAATCACTTTCAGTGATACTGGGAATTAAGAGTCAGACATACCACTTTTGGTAATACTAGTCAACACATTACAGACAATATGAGAAGCTGAATGGAATTCAGCACAGTGGGACTCAGTACCTCGCCTATTGTGATATCATTGGTAACCTATCCGATAGACATCAGAAAGATTAGCGTCAATTATGTAGAAAACATTAAAACAGCATGCGGCCTATTGTAAATGGTCAGTAAACAGCCATCATCACCATTGTTATTACTGTTATTTATTATTGTCAGGATAATTTAGAGTATCATTATTGCCTTAGCAACGTAATTAATTATGGGAAGGTAATATTAGATACTAATAGGTAAATATTTTGTAAAGTGTGTATAAGCCTAAAAATAATTTAAAACATTGTGGGCTCTGAAAAAATTCGCATGCACATATTTTTAAGAAAGCAAATCACATTGAATGTTCAGTGATGCTGGTGGGGAGACATGTTAGGTAAGTCTTTTCATAAAGTGAAGAATGCCCTGTATGATTTTTTTCAATGAATCAGACTTTGTAGGCATCAGGTGGCTAAAAGAGGAGCACATCTGCTCTCTTCGCTGTTCATGCAATGTTCTACAAAATTCAGCTAAAAACGAAACTTTTATTAAAATAACAAAATTGAGACAAGAATACAAGCTGGTATTTTTCTTGGCTTGAATCCTTGGGAAGCCTGAATACTCCCACATAAATATACCATTGTCAAATTTTCTTATGTAACTGCTTATTTACTTCTTTTGGGATGCCTTTTGGGTAGCATTTTTGAAAACAATTTAAAAGCTCTCCTACAGTTTTTCAGTAACCTTCTTACACAAGAGTGGGGAATGCCTTTTTTGCTGATTAGTGGGAGGAAAATTATTTCACCTTTTAAAATATAAATGTTAGATTTTATTGATGAAACAAACTAAATAAGAATCAGCATTGGTGTTTCTGTTTTGGATTTTTAGTGGACTTAGAAAGTATTTACTGAGGATCTGTGATGAGCCAGGCCCTATGCCTGGTGCTTCGCCAAGAATTTAAATACTATATTGTCTTTCCTCTCAATACACATAAGTTTTGGGACACAGACTAGAAACAGTGTAATGAACATCTTAATGTTCTGGTAAGAGAGATCTGTAGGAACTCACGTTCAGAATCTGATAAATGGGAAGGTGTGAATGAACTCTACCAGGAGGAGTTGGACAAGCTGAGCTTCGAAGGAAAGGAAACTAGCGTCTGCCATGGAGTGGGTGCAGAGACAATGTTGAAGAAGGAACTGCAGGTACACATATATGGAGATGAAATAGAACCCATTGAACCCAAGAGTTTGTAAATGTTTTCTTTCTTTTTTTATTCTTTCCTTCCTTTGTTACTTATTTGAAAGCTAGATGATGACAGAAGGAAGGAAAAATGGAAGGGAGGGAGGGAGGCGCTTCCATCTGTTGATTCACACTCCAGACCCTCAATTGCTATGTCTGGTGTGCCAAGCCACAGCCAGGAGCCAAGAACTAACTGCGGGCCTCCCACATGGGGGCCAGGGGCCCAGCTACTTGGGCTATTACCTGCTGTCTCTCAGGCTGTGCATTAGCAGGAAGCTGGACTTCAAAGCAGAGCCAGACTCATACTCAGATACTTGAAAAGTGGTTTGGACATCCTGGGCAGTTTCTTCATTATTGTACTAAATGTCCACCCCCAAGGATTTTGCTTTGATCAGTAAATATTTGTTGAAGTAATTTCAACTTTTCCTTATGTCAGAGGGAAGAGTGTGTCAGGTTGAAAAGAGATGTGATACCAGGGTCAGTATATGATGGATCCTGTGCGATGAGTTAAACCTTGACAGCATCAGAAATGTGTTCTAACCAGAGCGTGAAGAAGAGACCAGAGGGAATCAAAGAAGCTGGATAGAAGACTCTAGGACAGGTGAGAAAATAGGGTAAGAAAATGTAAAGGCAATAATGAGGTTGTTTCAGTAAAAGTGAATAATCAGTTGAGCATGCTGGAGAGCCAAATTGTGAGGAGTCTAGAACTATGCTTTCCAATTCAGCAGCCACTAGCCTTGTGTAGCTAATGAACACTTTAGATATGGTTCATGTAATTTGTGATTAGCAGCACATCTAATACTCTGAATAGTCTGTACACTCCTAATGTTGAAAATTTAATATGAAAATGGAATGCAAGATATAACATTTATAATTTTTTCTTTTGATCACATATTGAAATTGTATTTCAGATACATTTGTTTAGATAAAATATATTATAAAATGAATCCCACCTGTTTATTTTTAACGTGGCTACTAGAAATTATATATGTGGTTCACATTGGTGGCTCATGTCAGATTTCTAATGGACAGCACTGATCTAAAATGATTACCGGGGTGTCTTTCTTATTTAGCTTAGGGACTGTGCTGTCATTCAATAAATTAGAAAGGACAGAAGGAGGGAAGTTCTAGAGGGAAGGCTAAGTATTATTTTTTTCACTAGTTGACTTTGCAGTGTCTATTGAACTTCAGTATAAAGCTATCTGCTATGTTGATAGGCTAAATAAAGGGTTTGGAGGCTCAGGACTCAGAATAGGAATTGGCTGGAGACAGATTTGGAAGCGATGTGATCTTCCAAGTACCAACGTTCTGTGGGTATTTACCAAGGACCAGGCATTGTACCTACTACTTTACATACATTTGATTCTCTCAGCAATCCTGAATCTTGTAATATTATTATTGTTCCTGTTTTCCAAATGAGGAGACTTAGATTAGCATAAACAAGATTCCAAAGCAATTAGGTACACTGTTAAAGATGCTCGAGCATTTAGGAGACCCTGCTCTTGTAAGGACCCATTCCAAGGCTGGCCTGCTTCTTGAGAGCAAGACACTCTAGCTCTAGCCATACACCCCTGGGGCCAGGGATCATTTCTGTTCTCTGGAAGTGAACCTGGGGCTTCCAGCATTATCTATGCGTCCTCTGGGCCTGATACAAGCATCATGGATCATGGATCATTGCTCTGCCCTTACGCCAAAGAGAAGGGTCTGAGGGAGATGCTTTTCCTGTAGAGACCTTTCACTCAGGCCTCCCCTTGTCTCCAGGGTTTGCCATACAAGAATGAGGAGCTGCAATGTGAGTACCAGGGAAGACCTAAATGAGTCAGGGGACATGAATGTCTGGAGACGCCCAAGACTAATGCTAGGCAAGAAGCATCTCTTTAACAAAGAACTGCATTACAGACGTGCCATCAAAATAGGACATTGAAAAGTTGAAAAGCACTCTTCTAAATGATCAGAAATCAGAAAGAAAATGTGCTGCATGTGTGCCAGAGGAAATACCAAAACGCCTTTCCAGTTTGCTAGCTTTTCTAGAGAAAAATTAGAAGTGTTCCATATGAGGAGTAAATTAAAGAATATACATATAATCAAAACCGTAAAGAAAAATGTGCTAGCAAAGCTTTGTCAAGTAAGATGATAATAATAATATGCAGTGTTTTTCTGAACTTAAGGATATTTATATTGAGCAGCTTCAAAAAATGATGAATTTTCTGGGATTTCTCTTTTTCTTATAAGAGATTTCTTAATCATAAATAAATATTTGCCTGTATCATTTTGTTTTGTAGTTCTGTGTAGGTCAATTTTATAAGGAGTAATTTACATAAAATAAACTGTATCCCTTTTAAATAATTCAGTGAGTTTGATGAGGATGACGAGTGTAATCACTTTTCCCTAGGAGATTTCCATCACCATAGAAAGTTTTCCTGTGTCCTTTTGAAGTAAGTCACTTTCCATCCTTGGCTCTGGGGAACTACTGATCTGCGTTCACTATAGATTAGTTCCATTTGATGTAGAATGTCGTAGACATTCCGTAACACATGGAATACCCTTACATCTCTTTTCCTTGGTTCAGGATCATGTTTCTGATATTTTGTCATGTTTTTGTTTCTCATTGCTTTCCATTGTGTCATAGGATTACATTGTGTGAATGCTCCATTGTTTTGTAATCTGCTTCATAATGAACATTGTAGTTGTTTTCACTGTAGATCCATTGGGCATAAAAGTGTTAGAAAATTTCTGTTCAGCCTTTTGGTGGACCTAGACTTTTATATTGGGAAAGATTTCTTTGCCACAGGGTAGCAAATGATCATTTTCACAAGAAACTGACAAGCTTATTTCCGAAGTGTTTATTTCTTTCCTTGTACATTGTGTCTGAGGTGAAAAGTGGACAATGTTTCATGTGTTTTGATTCTTTTTCAAAGAGGGCTATTACAATTCCCTAAGTAGTACACCCTATCAAACTTGAACCCAGACTCCTACTCTATGGAGAAAAAGTGGAGTGCAACCAGGGTCCCCTGAGCACCAGCAGTCTTCCTGGAGAATCTCACGGATGCATTTTGAGATGGGCAATTTTACCTGTCAACTTGGTAAGGCCATGGTACCCAGAGACCTAATCAAGCATGATTCTAGATGTCTCAGTGAAGGTGTTTTTGATATGAAATTCATGTTTGAGTCAATTAGATTCCCCACAGCATCAGCTCCTCCTTGGGACTGCAACCTGCCATTCTGCCTAGAGGATTTCGACATTTGGATTTTCTTAGCTTCCAAACTTGGAGTGACAACCCATTAAAATCTCAATCTCAGTCTCTCTCTTATACACACTTGCACACACACACACTTGCTTTTCTGGAGAGCCCTGATAAGCACATTGCCTGTCATCTGGGATCTGAGGGGCTACCAGCATTCAGAATAGATTCTTCTCCAATTTCCTCTCTTCCCCAAGTTCAAGTTGCTCCCCAACCCAGTACAAAGAAAGTTCTTCTGTTAGTGTTTTTAAGTGAACCCTCCTAAGAAGGTAAACCCGGAACTTTATTCCTCACAGAGGAATCCCTCTTAGGTGACCATCTGTAGAATAGCTTCTCTCTGCCTTGGGCTCATTCTTGCCTTCTTAACAGGACAAATTCTTCTCTTTACCTCACCATCCCAGTCAACAACAGCTTTTAAACAAGCCATTGCTTTCTCCTCTTCTCACAACAAAGCCCATCAGTGCAGTAGATAGAGACTGTGTTTAAGAAGGAAAAGCAGGAAATACAGTTGCACCTGTACCTGTACCTGTCCTGCACCTGTACTCTGACATTGAAGCTGGGGCACAGACAACACAAGGAGCCCCGACAAAATCATATAGGAGCTACAGGGAGCTCTGCCTGGGACGGCGAGTGAAGGTTTCTCTGAAAGGACCATTCTTGGGGGGAGAAAAGACTTCCCCTGCCCTACAGCTGGGGACTGAGCATTGCAGAGCACGTGACCCACCCAGTTCTCAACATTACCTAACCACGGAACTGAACTCTACTTTTGTCTTATGTTGAGCTGAATATGCTTGTAGCTACAATCTGTGAAACCGATGGAGCTGTTGTGCTAGGATTTTCTTCTAATATTAATGACAGTCATTTTCCTGTGGCTTCCAGCAGCCACAGCAGCAGCAATGTGATCACTATCATCATCATTATCATCTGGTTCCATATCATAAACAGTAGCGGGTTTTTGTCTGTATACAACGAAATCCAATTCTCTTTCTCTAAAAGGTAGGCATCAAGGTAATCAATCAGTATGAGGCATTCAAAAGCAAACATGGAGTTCTTTGACTTCTCCAGGGCAGGTGCAGGAGTATCCTATGAGAAATCATGTGGCCCTTCAACCCCCTTAAGAGAGAGAAGTAAAATTCTAAGGAGTGGTTCACACCTGGATAGACGCTGAGCATTCAGCATTAGAGCGTTCTAATGTTTTAAATTCCCAGGATGAATATGGATCCTGTGATGATGGTGATGGGAGGCTGGGCTAGAGATAGAACTCCAGCATTGAGCAATCCCAGCACCAGAATGGAGTGAGCTCTTGGCTGTAATGGAGGTGAAGAAAGAGTCATTCTTCTTGCTCTACAAGCAAAACCTTAGGGCACTCATTTTTCAGTTTCACTTGTTTCCCAAGATGTTGTAAATGCCCCTTTCGGAAGGTGAGGTGCAATTCTATCTTCACAACAAGCAAGTCAGTGCTAATCTCTTGTCTACTTCATTTTATTGCCTGTTTCTTTGATTTTTAGGTCCTTTATAATACTCAGAATAAAAGTTTGAAGACTTCCTGAAACTCTGGCTTTTCCCTTACAGTGTCCACAGAAGCTTGATAGAGAAACTTTCTAGGACTTAAGTTCCTCAACTGCACTTTAAGGGAAGTAATATCCACGTCAAGGGGTTTCCCTGAGACTGTATTACAAGATCTCTATACAGCAGTTGCTCAAGGTGGGCATTGTGGTACAGCAGTTTAAGTCACCATTTAGGACACCCACATCCCATATTAGAGGACGGGTTTGAGTCCTGGCTTCTCTGCCTTCCTGTCCAGCTATGTGCTAATACATCCTGAGAGGCAGTGGGTGACAGATCAAGAGCTTGAGCTACTGCAATCCATGTGGGAGATGTAGCTGTAGTTTTTGCCTCCTGGATTTGGCCTGATCCAGCCCTGGTTGTTACAAACATTTGGGGAAAGAACCAGCAGACGCAAAGATAGAAGATAGCTCTCTCTTTTCTCTGTTTCACTCTCTCCCTCTCATTGATGTAGATGAAAATAAATAAATAAATAATAAAATGGCTGCTCACTAATCACTGAGTAATTCATGGGGACTGATTAACTATCAAGGGACTATGCTTCTCAATGCCTTTGTCCCTAAAGGGCTCATGTGACTAGTTCTGGTTAATGCATGTGAGGGGAAGTGGTGTGTATCATCATTGTCCTAGCTACATGCAGACACCTGTGTACCTTCCTCACACGGTCATCACTCCTCCAACTGGAGGATGCTGGAGGAGCCTTGGTGCAACAAAATGAAGATAGGGCTGGCACTGTGGAGCAGCAGGTTAATGCCCTGGCCTGAAGCGTAGGCATCCCATCTGGGTGCCAGTTCGGGACCTGGCTGCTCCACTTCCGATCCAGCTCTCTGCTGTGGTCTGGGAAAGCAGTAGAAGATGGCCCAAGTCCTTGGGCCCCTATATCCATGTGGAAGACCCGGAAGAGACTCCTGGCTTCTGGCTTTGAATCAGCACAACTCCAGCCATTGTGGCCAAGTGGGGAGTGAACTAGCAGATGGAAGACCTCTCTCTCTCTCTCTCTCTCTCTCTCTCTCTCTGCCTCTCCTCTCTCTGTGTAACTCTGACCTCCAAGGCACCCCCCCACAGGGGTTACCCCAAAGATTCTTACAGTGGTCTGAAAAGAGGGAAAGTACACTTTATTGTAATACAACACTGATATTTTTCAGGTTGTGATAAAGTTAGCATGGTCTGATTTAGTTATTTTTATTTCTACATATGAGACACTAATCTATTATTAATCCAGTCACTAACATCAGTCACAATTTTCTTCACACATCTCCACATAGGTGATAGGCTTTAGCATTGCTTAGTGTTAATGAGAGGTATCAAGTTTTTCATCAAGTAGGTAGGAAGATACCTAAGAACACTACATATTTTCTAAGAAGCAAATACATCTGCCCATTTTTATCATTCTATCATTAGATTAATTTAGTGTAGATGTTAATAATAATCTTGAATAATAATGCTTGAATGATGAATTAGTCAGGATGGAGTAGTTATCACATAATGAATGTACCTAAAATATCAATGGCTTTACATACTAGAATTTTAGTTTTGGAGGTTTGATACCTGGCTCATCTTCCTGACCAATTTCCAGCTAATGTAGAGCCTGAGGCAGAGGTAATGGCTGAGATAATTGGGTTACTTTCACCCACATGGGAGACCTGGATTGAATTCTCATCTCCTAGTTTGGGCCTGGGTCTGCTCCATTTATTAGTATATGCTTGAAGAATGACCCAACAGATGAGAATTCTTGGTGTCTTTTTCTATTTCTATCTCCCAAAGAAAGAAAGCAGTGACTTTAGATTTTGCCTATGAGTAAGACTTGTGTAGTTCTTTGCTGGATTATGGTTCACGTAGAGATTAAGGGATGCAGATCCTTGTACACTCTGGCTCTAGCTTCTGGCAGTTTTCATGTTCTGTGTTGAATATTCTTGTACTTCTAGTAAAAGGACACGGATTATGCAAAATCATGAGAAAGGATTTTATTGGCCCACTCTGGAAATTCTGCATCTTATTTTTGCCACATTCTATTAGCCAGAACTTAGTTACAGGTACACATTCATTGGCAAAGGAAGTTGGGAAACGTAGTTCAACTAAATATTCAGGAGGAAGTATCAGTATACTGTTCCTTCTTTTAACAAATTCCCAACAGCTTGATATATTAAAACTGCACAACACTGCAACTCTTTATTTCTGGAAGTCAGAATGTGTTGACAGGATGCTTTCCTTCAGGAGGCTCTAGTGTTGAATCCATTCTGTGCCTTTTCCAGTTCCTAGAGGTGTTGCACCACCGTTCCTTCATTCATCTTCAAATCCAGCAGTACACTCTCTTCAGTCTCTTTCTCTCTGACCTCTACATGTGCACATACTCTTTTTTTAAAAGACTTAATTATTTATTTGAAAGGCAGAGCTACAGAGAGAGGGACACAATGCACACACACACACATATACATATCTATATCTATCTCTATCTATCTATCTAGATAGAGATAGATAGATAGATAGATAGATAGATAGATAGATAGATAGATATAGAGAGAAATCTTCTATCTGTTCAATGGCCAGAGTTGGCCCAGGCCAAAGCCAGGAGCCTGGAACTCCATTCAGCTCTCTCACATGGTTAGATGGGCCCAACCACTTGGGCCATCTTCCTCTGTTTTCTCACATGCATTATCAGGGAGCTGGATCAGAAATGAAAGCTGCTGAGGTGATCCCATTTTTCCAGGCAGCAGTTTAACCCACTGTTCTACAATGCTGGGCACTCATCACAGATTCCTTTCTTACTTTGATCTTACTGCTCTCTTATGATAAACACACTATTAGAACACTTTTCATGTCTTTAACTAAACTACCTGAAATAAGTTTCTTGGGAAGGAAAGGTCTATTTCAACTTACAGTTTAAAGGTTACAGTTCAGGATTGAGTAGCCCTATAGTCTCACTTCTGGTGGAGGCTGGTCATAGCAGGTGTGGACGAATCATGTGGTGAGCCAGGAAACAGAGAGGGTAACTAGGCAGAACTTGTACTCAAGCCATCAAACCTCTAACAAGCACCGCCCTTAAAGAGTAAGGCCCCCAATGACTCACCAGATCACCGCATGCCATAATCCGGTCAACTCTCTGTCCTTAACCCATCAACCATTAACATTAATATCTGCATGAGTTTTGAGGAGACATGCCCATCAATCTGTAATGAGGATCTTTGTGATTACTTAACACCTACCCAGATAATCTGAGATAATCTCCCCACATCAACATTTTTAAGTAATATCTGCAAATTTGCTGTTTCTATGTAAGATCAAATATTTCCAAGGTTTAATAGTTCTGATGTGTGCATCTTGAGTCTTTGGTAGGGCTACACGGGGAAATGGTTTGTGGTAAATATAAAGCAATCCCAACCATTCATGAACTGATTATGAAAAAATAACAAGTATGGCTGTGGGTATACAGGGGAATAATCTTTGACTTTCTCCAACAGAGTACAGTTCCCTGGCAAGTAAAGACCATAGTCTAGGAAATCCACACAAGAATAAGGCAGAGATTCAGCTTAGAAGAAATAGGATGAGTGTCCAGCTTTTTTAACTTGAGAGTGATTTGAGCATATTTAATTAGAACCAAGGCAGTAAGCCAGTTGCTAGGTGATCTTTAAGTGTTTTTTCTTGTCTCTTCCAAGACAAAAGCCAAGAATTATATGTAGTGCCCCGAGGTCTTAGATATGAAAAAAAAAAAAAAACAACCAGGAATCCTACAGTAGAATGTCCCCCAAAGGGCAAAATATGCTTAATTTAATTTTACAAATCATTGTTTGAAAGTATCTATGTTTGCAAATTAGGAGGCTTTCCTCACACTAATTAAAACATGCTTATTAACTTCTGGCAGAAAACTGCTGTTCTTAATTTGAGGAAAACAGATCTAGAAGAAAGGTCTGGAAATATTAAAGAGAAAAAATAGGCTTTATTTAAAAACTCTGTTGATTATATCAAGTTTGCAAATATAGGGAACCAACATGGCTGCGATAATGGGAGCACAATTTCTATTTACTTCTCAGCTTCATATTATAGAGTTATTTTTTAAAATAACACCTCTTTTTATCTTTTCCAAATGTTTTATTAAATCTGAATGCAGCGGCTCTTTTTCACTCTCAGGAAGATGCCTTCATGAAGTACTCTTTGCTGAAGTTCTTCATCAATGACAACAGAACATTATTAATCAGAAAGTAATGTGAGATGGTTCTATGTAGCTCATGGTAACCCAGGCTCAGTGAGGAATAAGGCAGCTGCAGAAAACAAATTGCACCAAAAACTCTCTGCCAAAACATAACTGCTGATACCACCTCCCACTCAGAAATCCGATACAAAGGTCTGGATCTTACAGTGTTTCTTATGGTTCATAACTCATTTGCCAAAAGCTGATTAGTCTCATGTGGCCACTGCTTCCACTGGGTCTCTTCCTCTGTGAGGCATGTAGAATCAAGTCTGTTTGGTAAAATGTAGTTCAGCTATGGCTTTCTAGCTTCACAGGGTGTTTAGAATATAACTTTTAGTTTGATAGACTATTGTTCAGAAAGGCAAGGTGAAATCTGTTGAGTCTGGTAGTCTACAGCAGATGTTTTAAATATTATATTTTCCTCTTTGGAATCCCCCACCCTTTTCTCACATGCATTCACCAGATATGTAGGGATTTGTATCTCTGTGTTTTTATGACCATAGTACATCAGTAATAATAATTACATGAACCCTTGAGCACACTTAACCCTTTCCAGCTTCACAATAATTCTGTAAAACTTCTATGAAACATGGGGACTTGTTATTCATGCTAGAAGATTCCATCTTTATTTCAGTTTAGCACTATGTTCATCTCAGCAGAAAGTTTCACAGATCAGAAAAGCAGGAGAATTTGGGTTCAAAAACAACAGAATCTATGTGTCCTAGGGTAGTCAGACTAGAAATCCAAGGAAGTCCAGATATTTGGAGCCTAGAGTATTTTTTTTTTAATTTGACAGGTAGAGTTATAGACAGTGAGAGAGAGAGACAGAGAGAAAGTTCTTCCTTCCTTTGGTTCACCCCCTAAATGAACGCTATGGCAGGCGCTGCACCAATCCGAAGCCAGGAGTCAGGTGCTTCCTCCTGGTCTCCCATGCGGGTGCAGAGTCCCAAGCACTTGGGCCATCCTCCACTGCCCTCCCGGGCCACAGAAGAGAGCTGGACTGGAAGAGGAGCAACCGGGACTAGAACTGGTGCCCATATGGGATACCAGCGCCGCAGGCGGAGGATTAACCAAGTGAGCCACGGAGCCGGCCCCTAGAGTATGTCTTCCCTCTAATTCTTTGTTACCAATTAGGACAGGAATCAAATACAGCGCATGCCAAGGAAAAAATATACATTCATATAACACACAATTACAAAGAACTTCTTTGAAAACACAAGTGGATATATTCATCACATAATGTGACAAAGATAATCAAATGAGGGAAAATGGGAATATTATTACATGTCATTTAATTCAGTGCAGACAACATTTGTAAATGTCTATATGCCATCTGCATATTTTTACTATATACTATACTATTATAGTTACATATATTTAATTTTATTTATTTATTTGACAGATAGAGTTAGATAATGAGAGAGAGAGAGAGAGAGAGAGACAGAGTGAAAAGTCTTCCTTTCGTTGGTTCACTCCCCAAATGGTCGCTATGGCCGGAGCTATGCCGATCTGAAGCCAGGAGCCAGGTGCTTCTTCCTGGTCTCCCATGTGGGTGCAGGGGCCCAAGCACTTGGGCCATCTTCCACCTGCTCTCCCGGGCCACAGCAGAGAGCTGGACTGGAAGAGGAGCAACCAGGACTAGAACCTGGCACCCATATGGGATGCCAGCACCGCAGGCAGAGGATTAACCAAGGGAGCCATGGCACTGGCCCCTATAGTTATATATAGATATGTGTATGTATATATTTGTATGTATGTAAACTTCTATAGCAGATTAAGCATGTGGTATTTGTCTTTTCTGTGTCTGATTTATTTCATTTAACATAATGATCTCTAGTTCTACCCATTTTGTTAGTAATATAAAAGTATATTCACTCTTAAAAGTATGAAGGTAGTCAGGTATAAGGGAAAGAAGGTGTCATTATCTCCATTTTGAAAACAGACATTGATGCTTAGATTAAATTGTCTAAGATCAAAGAGCTAATCAAAAGAGCAAAACTAAATCTTAAATTTAAATATTCTATCATCCTATAACTCTTTGGACAACTCAAATTTGCATCAAATTTTAAAGGAGAGAAATACTTGAAGTGTTACTTAGAGTCTTCTGTGTGCCAAGATCCATCTTAGATCATTCTCATTTTCCTGAAAACCTGAGGTAGGTGTTATTACAGATAAGGGAACAGGCACAGATAAATTCTGGGGTCAGCTTCAGACAGTGTTCTTCAAATGTTTTGATTTTCACTAAGAAATTCGCTTCCGGATTTGTAGTAAAAAATAATTTATCAGTGAAATGGAGTAGGAAAATACAAATTCCAAAACATGAAGAAGAAGAAGAGAAAGAGAAAGATTGTTAACAAATTACCCAAAAATTGGTAACTAACTGTGCTGTGGATAACAGACCCAGGACTAGTTCATCTACTCAGATGTCAAGCACAAATTCCTCTTCAGTGTTCTTACTGCTGATCATCTATGTCCCTAACATGCTTGCTTGTAAAAGAGGAGAGAAAGCTACAATTTATCGTTTGGTAAAAATATACATGAAATATAGGTGTTCCATCTTATATCTACATATCCTTCAATATCCCTGTACTGGGAGTTCTTCAAAAAGTTAAGAATGGAGTTAACATTTGATCTTTTTTGTTTGTTTGTTTATTTTTTATTTATTTATTTTTTTTTGACAGACAGAGTGGACAGTGAGAGAGAGAGACAGAGAGAAAGATCTTCCTTTTGCCGTTGGTTCACCCTCCAATGGACACTGCGGCCAGCGCAACGTGGCCGGTGCACTGCGCTGATCCAAAGGCAGGAGCCAGGTGCTTCTCCTGGTCTCCCATGGGGTGCAGGGCCCAAGCACTTTGGCCATCCTCCACTGCACTCCCGGGCCACAGCAGAGAGCTGGCCTGGAAGAGGGGCAACCAGGACAGAATCCAGTGCCCGGACCGGGACTAGAACCCGGTGTGCCAGCGCCGCAAGGTAGAGGATTAGCCTATTGAGTCACGGGGCTGGCCAATATTTGATCTTAAAATTCATTTCCTATGTGCAAGGTGACTTCAAGAAGTTAATGGATTAACCATGTACTCTATAGAATATTATACAGCACTCAAAAACAATGAAACCCATCATTTGTAACAAGATGGAGGAATCTGGAAAACATCATGCTGAGGGAATTAAGCCAGTCCCAAAGGGACAAATATCATATGCTCTCCCTGATCAGCGACAACTAACTGAGCACCAAAGGGGAAACCTGTGGAAATGAAATGGACACTATGAGAAACAGTGACTTGATCAGCTCTTCTCCTGACTATTAATGTACAATGCAATACTTTATCCATTATAGTATTTTTTTCTAGTACTATTGTTTGAACTCTGTAATTAACACACAGTTATTCTTAGGTGTTTAAATTTTAACAAAAAACTAATCCCTGTTAAATATAAGAGTGGGAAAAAGAGAGGGAGGAGATGTACAATTTGGGACATGCTCAATTGGACTTGCCCCAAATGGTGGAGTTAGAGTCGTGCCAGGGGATTCCAATACAATCCCATCAAGGTGGCAGGTACCAATGCCATCTCACTAGTCCAAGTGATCAACCTCAGTTCACAACTGATCACACTGATAGGTCTAAGAGTCAAAGGGATCACGCAAACAAGACTAGTGTCTGCTAATACTAACTGATAGAATCAAAAAGGGAGAGAACGATCCAACATGGGAAGCGGGATTCACAGCAGACTCATAGAATGGCAGATGTCCTAGCACTCTTGCCTCAGAATCAACCCTTAAGGCATTTGGATCTGGCTGAAGAGCCTATGAGAGTATTTTAGGCATGGAAAGCCAAGACACCATGGGGAAAAAAAAAAAAAAGAAGAAGAAGACCTAAATGAAAGATCTCTGCAAGTGAGATCCCAGTGGAAAGAACAGGGCCATCAAAGAAGGAGGTACCTTTCTCTGAAGGGAGGAGAGAACTTCCACTTTGACTATGACCCTATCGGAATAAGATTGAAGTCAGCAAACCCTAAAGGCTTCCATAGCATGGCAACTCATGACTAGAGCCTAGGGAGATTACTGACGCCATAAACAAGAGTGTCAAATTGTTAAATCAACAACAGGAGTCACTGTGTACTTACATCCCATGTGAGATTTGTCCTTAATGTGTTGTCTAATGTGCAGTGATGCTATAACTAGTACTGAAACAGTATTTTTACACTTTGTGTTTCTGTGTGGGTGCAAACTGATGATATCTTTACTTAGTATATACTTAATCGATCTTTGGTATATAAAGATAATTGAAAATGAAAAAAAAAACTTTGGTGTTAAATTGGACATTGCATAAAAAATTAATCAATTTTTAAAAAATATCATGTAGGATCTCTGTCCTTAATGTGCTGTACATTGTGATTTAATGCTATAACTGGTACTCCAACAGTATTTTTCACTTTGTGTTGCTATGTGGGTGCAAACTGTTGAAATCTTTACTTAATATATACTAAACTGATCTTCTGTATATAAAGAGAATTGAAAAGGAATCTTGATGTGAATGGAAGGGGAGAGGGAGCAGGAAAGGGGAGGGTTGTGGGTGGGAGGGAAGTTATGGGGGGGAAGCCATTGTAATCCATAAGGTGTACTTTGGAAATTTATATTCATTAAATAAAAGTTTAAAAAAAAAAAAAGAAAAGAAAGTTCCTTAGGGAACAGTAGAACAGTGAAACAAACAAACAAAAAAAGAAGTTAATGGAAAATGAGGTTAAAAGACACAAATTTTAAAAATATGAACTTTATTTCTCCATGTAAACTCTATTAAGTTCAAGACACTTTTTTAAGTGACAACACCATTTAGTGCATTCCTATTGCATTTAGGGTTTTATATGTTAATGTAGTCTTTCCTACATTAACTAAAAAAAAAATGTTCTCTTTAAATCTATTTTAAGATTTAAAAATTTAAAAAAATAGTCAGAATGAACCAAATCAGGACTGTAATGCTGATGCCTAGTAAGTGAGCTAGACTGCTGTTACTGTGGAAAAGACTTATCTGATGATGGCTCCTGGGAATTTTCTTGAAAAATCTTTGGATGGCTTCCTGAGAACATTCAGAATAAGCACATGTTGGTACTATTTGGCCTTCCTGAAACCCAACAAGCAAAATATGCATCCCAAAAACATATTGCCTTTTGCTTTTGGCTAGTACTTTTTTTTTTTTTTTTGACTGGACTGCTTTCACTGCTTGGTAGCCAGTGCTCTGATTGTACTTTGTGTTCAGGACAGTATTAGTAAAGCAATGTTTCATTTTCTTTACAATTACTCAAAGAAGATTTCAGGATCTTGCATCCACTGGTTGAAACAGTTCCTTAGGAAGCTCTGCTCTTGTACTACCGAATCTGAATACAAAAGTTCTGGAACCATCAAACAGAAAGTTTGCTCCACCATAAATTTCCAGTTAGAATTGTATAAACTAAACCAGTTGAAGTGTTGGCTTATGTTTCTGTTGATAGTCATTGTCCTCTTCAGTTAGGGTAAAGCAAGGTTATTTTTTCTTTCTCATCAATTGATGTGGATGTTCTTCTGTTCTGAGATTCATCTTCAACATTAGCTCATTCCTTCTTGAAATGAGTTATACAGATATATACTGCTGGTTTCTTTGGGGCATTGTTTACATAAACATTTCATAAAGATCAATGGTTTCATCATTATTCTACTGAAGTATCATCATAAATTTGATGTTTATTTTGCTTCGATTTTATAAGATTCATGTTTTTCTGACAGGGGCTTTTTTCAGGATTTTTTTTTTTTTTTCAAACTGATGCTTTAGCCTTCATAGTGCTCAAGCTAGATCCTGTTCATATGTGTTATAACAAGTTAGTACCATTTTTTTTTTTTTGACAGGCAGAGCGGACAGTGAGAGAGAGAGACAGAGAGAAAGGTCTTCCTTTGTCGTTGGTTCACCCTCCAATGGCCGCCGCGGCCGGCCCACTGCGCTGATCCAAAGGCAGGAGCCAGGTGCTTCTCCTGGTCTCCCATGGGGTGCAGGGCCCAAGCACTTGGGCCATCCTCCACTGCACTCCCAGGCCATAGCAGAGAGCTGGCCTGGAAGAGGGGCAACCGGGACAGAATCCGGCGCCCCAACCGGGACTAGAACCTGGTGTGCCGGCGCCGCAAGGCGGAGGATTAGCCTGTTGAGCCATGGCGCTGGCCCTACCATTTATTTTTGGTACATAATTATTGAAAAGAAAAAAGAAAGAAATATCACTGTTGCCTAATTATGTGGAATCCTTCAGAGTTTGAAAAGCAAGCATGGTTTTCTTTTTTTGCTATATATATATATATATATATATATATATATATATTGCATATTATATGGTTTTACTTACCTAACGTATCCAAAACAGGTAGACCTATAGAGACAGAAAGAAGTTTAGTAATTGCCAGGCTGGGAGAAGAAAAGAAAAAAGAGTAACTGCTAATAATTAGAGGGTTTATTCTAGAGTTTTATAGTGATTATGAATAAAGAATTCTAAATATATTAAAAATTACTAAATTATACACTTTAAAATGGTAAACTTTAGGGTATAGTATACAGCTGAAGACAACTATTATTTTAAAAATGCAAAAATGAATGTGTGAAAGAAGTTCTTATTCATGTGGAATTCATCAAACATATGGCTATAACCCTCTAGCGGCATTCAGAAGCTATCATCGTCACATTGGATATATGGACATCTTTCCAGAGAAATTCACATTTTCAGTCTCAAAATAGTGAAGTGAAAGTAAAATCTTAAAAAAAATGCTTTGGAAAAAGAAATCTGTATATTTCTTCAAATACATTTTGATCATTTAAATGGCAGGCTTTCAAATTTAAGACTGGCTTAAATGCTCACTTACTCATTCAAAATACCTTAATAAAACAGCAATGAGCTGCTGGACCCAGAGCTAAAGTCTGTAATCTCCCAGAGATATATGAAGCACGGGTAATACTGAGACCACTCAAGGAAAACTACACGTGTCCCTCTACTCTCATAACACTCCTGATTCCCATCCTGGGATACCATTACTGCTCTGGCCACAGGAGCTGTTGTTAATTAAACTCTTTCCTATAGATCCTTAAGACTGCCTTTAAGTTCTTTACAGAACACTAGTCTAGACAGAACCTATCAATTACTAAGGACAAAATGTGAAATTTACTTGCAAGTCAGATTAATCAAATGCCCACATTTATCCAGTGAAGGAGGAGCCTGCTTCATTAATCTCAGAGCTAGCTGGTGGTGATTGAGGACTAGAATTTGGTTCTCATGGCCTCATGCCTTGTAAAACTGTAAGTACTAGTAAATGAGTATAAAGTGAATGGTAAAATATATGCTAAAAAAGAAGGGGAAAGATGAATATGTGCCAACAGATTGTGAAAATTTTGTGGCTGGTACCGGACTCCATTAGAAAAGGATGAAAAGTTGGGAATGCCACATCATTGGGAGCTAAATGGGGCATGTGACTACCAGGAGACAGACTTTCTGTGCATAAAAAGAATTCCTTATGGTTCATGATGCAATTGCTACTCACTGGTACTTGAAGATCAGCAATTTTAACCTTCATGCATCTCTAGTTAATAAACAAATGGCTATAGCGTAAGTAACACATCGTATCCCTTCATTTTAGCAGCACTCATTGAATACTTACAATGTGCCAATCTCTACTTATGAGATTAGACTTGTGAGGATAGACTCACAGTTGTCACTGATTCTGTCAGCCTTGCAATGAATTCCCTTGTTTTCTGTCCTTGTTTAAAAGGATTCGTGTGGGAGCGCATTGGCAGGGATAAGGGGAGGGAAGTACAAATTGGAATCAATTATTAAAAGTACAATGTGATAACCTCGGACTTTATTTCATAGACCATAGAAAGAAGACAGAACTCACGAACATTCTCTATGACCTGTGGTAAAGGGGAAGCCTCCAGAAAGCCAGTCTTGGTCTTTTATTTTCATTGAAGGAGCTAATTGACAGAGAAGTCAATGATCTATCTGCAGCTGCACTGCTGGTTAGTAGTGTAGCTAGTAAAGTAGCAAAGGGTAATCCCTTTCCTGCTTTTATAGAAGCTCATAGCTGATACCCCATACCAAAAATCAGGCTAACAATAGAAAACCTAACATTTACTTGATTATAGCTTTATTTGACACATGAAAATGAAGATCTCAGGACCCAGATAAAACTTTCTATTTTTGTGTTTAGGTTCTATGTAGCATGAACAGCCCTGTACATGTGTGACAGGACATTTCCACTAGGGAAACCCAAAAGACTTGCCTGCTCAGATTCTTCTTTGGTTCTTTGTTTAGCATTCCTTCCTCTCAGGTACTGGACAGGACCCCTTTTGAAGCATAGGACTTAAGATTTACTATCAGTAAAGGTAGATTAAAAAATTTCTTTACAACTAAAGTTAGGACAGAAAGGCAGGGGAAGATGTGAATAACATGTTTAGGTTTTATGGCTGGCATTGGAGAAAGTGGGTTTTAATTTCTATGACCCATTCCTGGGGTAGAGAAATTCTAGTCCCCATGGTTTGCCTGGGTAGAAAAGAAGAGAGCAGGAGACAGGAGAGCAGGAAAATTCTAGAGAGAAATTCTGCTTCTGAGGGTCTCACTTTGGGATCTCATTTGCTAAGCCCTGGGCTTGCTTGTATTGCATGCTTCACTTTACTTCCCAGATGTCCTCATAGATTGGAGCTAGAATTACAGTGAGAGACCATGTGCCCTAAACAGAGATATACTCTCTGCTTACTTTGTTTCCTCGCTTTGTTCCATCAAAGAAAATGATGAGTAAAAAGGCATATAGAGTACCAAAGAGTGAGATTCCCAAGGAGGGGTGTTATCCCCACAGGGGGCTGCTTTCAAATTCGTACCTTACCTTCGCTCTAGAGAACTATTTGGTGGGATTGCACTGGACCTGGAATTTGAGAAATCCAGCTGGATTCAGCATGCTTGTAATTCATGCAGGCAACCATGGCGCAATAGAGAAGTGAAGATGTTCCTCCACAGGCAAGTGCTATGTTTTTGGTGATAACAACTTCTCTGCTACATTTTGTTTGAAAAGAGAATTCTGTGACCTGGGAAATGTTGAGTTTTTCATTCCCCATGGGGCTCTGAATCTCACTGGTCATTTCATCCAATGATGTATCTCCTTCGATGAAAATGAATTAAAAATGAAATGCCCTAAAATCCCATCCTGAGACTTGCAGACAGAATTGAGAAAGAATAATGAGATATAAGCATCTAGTTAACACAATTTAACACAATTAAAATATTTTCTCCCTGAGAAAGAGAAGTCAATTATTTTTAAATCAGGAACAAGAATTCTGCTGTGTAAATTAAGACCTAAGTAGGTGTTAGCTCAGTGTGTCAAATGTAGGGAGGGCATAAATAAAATCCAAATGGAAAGACTCACACAATAGTCTTTCAGACACCTCCTATTTGTGGCCAAAAGACAAAGGAGTGGTGATGAAAAACTTGATATGGTGGAGGAAATATGGCGAGAGGTAGGCAAGACCACAGGGCTTGCTGTTGGCTCTGTAGCCACAGGCAAGCCAGATTTCACTGAGTCCGTCATTCCAGGAGAGAGTTTGAAAACCACAGCTTTCCTTGACATCCATACAAATTCCCAGTCACAAATACTATGGTGCCTTCCACTTACACCCGGTCTTTGTGAAGTGTTCAATTTAGGCAGTGCCTAATTCTAGATTACTACTCAACTCAGCCTTCTCTTCCTTCCAATGGATTCTTAGAGGAATCCAGTTTATGTTTATCAGGGTTTTATGGGCTCACAGAAGGAGGGCCCATTTTGTATTCCAACTAGTGTCTCTGCTGAGCTCTTGATACATTCAGTTCCCATGCCTCTCATCTACAATCTACATTCATCACCAATTTGCTTTTCCTTTAATAGATGAGAGAGTCCACATCAGTGGTGAGGACGTGATGCCTGGCTGTAAGGGACAGGAAAGCACACCAGACAGAAAACTAGGTGAACTGCCTCTTCAGTGGAGAAGCCATATTTTAGCTTTGTTTTGTTTTATGTGAACTGATTACACTCTTTCCTTGATGCTCTAAGGAGAGATAATTTTGGGGGTGACAGTAACCACAATGAGTCATTTCTCTGGAGTGTTTCACCCCCAAAGTAAATCATTGAAAAACTAAACATAACCTTTCTGTATTGTTTAAAATAGGTTCAAGCTTACTTAAAATCATTTTTAAATGAATGGTGGCATAAATGAATAAGAGATTAACAAAAGAATGACGTAAAACCAAAAACTGAGCACTTCTTCCCTCCTCCCTTACCTGCCACATGAATTTCGAACTAAATATTGAACCTTATAACATATTTTTATTTTTAATCTTCTGCTCTCCAATTTCAACAGTACACTGACATGCATGATAAACACTGAAAACTCTACATAGGGGAGGAATTTAATACCAGCAGGAATCCTAACTACTTTTTTTTTGCTTGTGGTGGTTTTAATTTTTTCTGTGAATACTATTTTACAGCGTTAACCCTTTCAGTTTGAGCAATGTTCAGGTCAGCCCTGGGGAATATCAGAATGGATGAGAGTAGGGTTTTATAGGATCAATAGAAATTCATGAGCAGAAAAGTAGAACAATATCTACCATTGGCAGAAACAATGGGTTTGTCATTTACAAGTTCTACTTCCACATGGTTCAGAACACAACTCAGGGTAATTGCACAGTGGCTCTGTGGGTTAAACCACTGCTCAAGGTGCCTACATGCCATATTGGCTTGCCGGTTGGTTTGAGTCTTGTTTGCTCCACTTCCAGTTCAAATTCTTGTTAATGCATCCTAGGAGGCAGAGGGTGACTGCTCAATACTTGTGCCCCTGACACTCATGTGGGAGACCCAGATGGAGTTTCCAGATTCTGGCTTTGGTCTGGCCCAGGCCAGGCTTTTGTAAGCATTTGGGGAATGAACCAAAGGAAGGAAGATTCATATCTCTTCTTTCTCTCTCTTCCTCTCTCCCTCCCTCTCATTACTCTTTCAAGCATATGAAAATAAACTTTTTTTTTTTTAAAAAAAAGAACTATTTTCTCTTGCAAAGATTCTGTCAATATCTTAGGAACATACAAGGTTTTGGAGGTGACTTCTCCAAGGAAGGAATTTTTTGGCCTTACTCTGAAGATGGTTGTCTTATACGCCTTATCTCTGAGGAACATCTTTGTCCACTATTAAAGGATTTTAAAATATTAGGTGCATGTTTGAAGTGACAGAGTGCTGAGACCCCTTTAAGTCCTCTTTCCATCATGTGGCTTCAAGGAACCAATTGTGTTTCCTCTGACTTGACAGTCCATAGGTTCAGAAAGAATTGTGTATAGACTGTTAAATATTTTTTACACACTTTGGAACCCAAGCCATCAATGCAGACTTTTCTTCTGAATACATTCTTGGGCCCTTTCCATATATTTTGTGCTTTCTTTGAGTTGTAAGCTTATTGGAAACAGTATGTTTATCTAGAATTCAAACAATCACAAAGCTCACAAAAAAGTACACTTTTCAAGTATGAAAAAAAATCAGTCACATTGATGACCATGAAGATGTCTTTAAATGAATATCACTTTATAGGAGTGAAATTGGTACTTTGAGATGTGATGATTTTGTTTTAAGGACTTTTTAAAGTGTTTGTTAGAGAGGTAGAGTTACAGACAGAGAGAGGGAGAAACAAAGATAAAGTTCTTCCATCCTTGCTGGTTCACTCTCCAAATGGCTGCAATAACTGGAGCTGAGTCAACCCAAAGCCAGGAGCCAGGAGCTTCTTCCTGGTCCTCCACGCCACACGGGACACGAGTGTGGGACCTGAGCACTTGGGCTGTCCTCCACTGCCTTCCCAGGCCGTGGCAGAGAGCTGGATTGGAAGAGTCGCAGGCAGGACATGAACTGGCGCCCATATGGGATGCTGGCACCGCAGGTGGAGACTTAGCACACTACACCACTGCACAGGCCTGAGATGTGAGGATTTTTAACAGTTCTTTGCTGGACTATTGAAGAATAGTATTTATTTTTTCATCATACTATTTGTTGAACTCCTTACTTAGTAGGGTTAATCTTATGAGTATAAAGTTAACTGAAAGCAGATATTTGTAAAAAAATAAGAATGGGAATAAGAGAGGTAGGAGGAAGAAGGGTGGACAGATAGGCAGGAGGGAGGGTAGCGTGGAAAGTATCACTATGTTACTGAATCTGTATATGAAATACTTTCAATTTGTATATCTTAAATAAAATATTTTTTAAATCTTAGAAAAATAAATAAATGAATATGACTTCAGTAATTCTCAAACTGAATTTTAGTAAGCAGTACATGTTGCTGCTAATAATAATTCCAACAAATCCTAATAATAACAATAAATTCTAATAGTAAGAATTTTATTAGCTTAATTTTTAATTTGTTTGTTAAACAAGCACGTACTAAGTGTTTCAAACAATGTTTCTCTCAAAACATCCATTTATCGTTTTTCTACCACAGTTTCCCTCTTTTTCCTTTGGAATTCATGCCATCCATATTCAGGGAAGTGTGGTTTCTATCGATTCGATCCTACTGAACTCACGGGGAGGGTCCTGATGGGCTTAAGCCCAGCTGAAGGCCCCATGCACTGCCTTCAGTCAGTGCATCAGAGACAGCGAGGCAGTGCAGCAGCCGTGCAGGCTGCTCCTGGGCTTTCAGACAGACACTGTTCCTCCCGAGCTGGCTCCTCATTGTCTGATTTCTTTGTGCACCGGCTCTGAGACATAGAGCTACTACACTCATCTGACACCCGGGCTAGACGTAAACCTGAAGCCCATGGATGCCGCCGAGAAGAAACAGAAAGAAATCATCACTGCTTCTGAACCCTCACTTGCAGCTAACCTTAGTTCTAGAATGTTCAGATTCCCGTATTTACCATTTACACCATCCTGACTTTTATGTTTTCTTACCTGACACATTAGAAAATGGCTAACTCAGGGCTAGCATTGTGGTGTAGTGTGTTAAGCTGCCGCCGGCTTTGCCAGCAACCCACATGGGTGCAGGTTCAAGCTCCCGCTGCCCCACTTCTGATCCACCTTCCTGCTAATGTGCTTGGCACTGCAGTGGAAAATGACCAAAGTCTTTGTGTCCCTACACCCATGTGGAAGACCTGGATGAAGCTTCTGGCTCCTACTAGATCTGGTCCAGTCCCAATCATTGCAGCCCTTTGTGGAGTAAAACCAGCAGATTGTGGATCTCTCTCTCTCTCTCTCTCTTTCTCTCCCTCTATAATTTTGCCTTTCAAGTACATAAACAAATCTTTTTTAAAAATGGCTAACTCATGCTTTTGTCTCCTACTTACAGGGTAGATGCCAAAACAAACAAACAAAAAATGTAGGGCCTGGTGTTGTGGTGTAGCAGATTAAGCCGCTGCCTGCAAGGCCAATATCCCATGCAAGTGCTGGTTTGAGACCCAGCTGCTCCATTTCCAATCCAGCTCCCTGCTAATGCCCCTGGGAAAGCAGCAGAGGATGGCTCAAGTTCTTGGATCCCTGTACCCATATAGGAAATCTGGAAGAAGCTCCAGGCTCCTGATTTTGGCCTGGCCCAGCCCCTGCTGTTGTGGCCATTTGGGGAGTGAACCAGTGGATGCAGGATCTCTCTCTCTCTCTCTCTCTCTCTCTGTCTCTAACTCTGGGCTTTTAAATAAATAAAAATAATTTTTTTCTGAAAATAAAATGTAACATAATTTATGATTTCAAAAAATGAAAAGCAATTTGAAAGGATAGAGAATAGCAAAGTAATACCTAACATACAATGTGGCATTTTAAAATATTATTTTTAATAACCCAGTTAAGTTATTTCATATGGGCCTAGACACCTTGATCTTTACTCCAGGGTTATTGTCTCCCACAAAGGTAGAAATTCAAAATCTAGGCATAATACATTCAGAAGTGAGAACAGGGTTTACTTTTCAAAGTTGAGGGAAAGAGTGGAAAAACAGTGACCTGTGAGTGTGGGCCTCCCCACAGAGAGTGATAGCTATGATGAGTGAGCCAGACCATGGCCTGTGAAGAGAGAAAGCCAGAGAAAGATCCCTTAGTATGAGTGAACCAGCAGACCGAAGGTCCCTTTGTCTCTCCCTTTCACTGTAACTACCTTTCAAGTAAACAAAGATATCATTTAAAAACGTAAAAAAAAAATTCTAGCTCACCTAGACCTAACTCCCTGCCTAGTTGCCCCGTGCCAAACTGACTGAAATAATTCCTTCTTAGAGGATCTCCACAGAAGGGAGAGTGACTGGATCTGGTCTGGAGCTAAGCTCTCGACCAGGTGGATCACACGTGCTCAGTTCCATTGCCATGGCTGCTCCTGAAGCTGAAACATCCTTGTTTTTCTTTCTTTTTTTTTTTTTTTTTTTTTTTTGACAGGCAGAGTGGATAGTGAGAGAGAGAGACAGAGAGAAAGGTCTTCCTTTTTGCCGTTGGTTCACCCTCCAATGGCTGCTGCGGCCGGCACATCTCGCTGATCCGAAGCCAGGAGCCAGTTGCTTCTCCTGGTCTCCCATGCAGGTGCAGGGCCCAAGGACCTGGGCCATCCTCCACTGCCTTCCCGGGCCATAAGCAGAGAGCTGGCCTGGAAGAGGGGCAACCGGGATAGAATCCAGTGCCCCAACCGGGACTAGAACCCGGTGTGCCAGCGCCGCAAGGCAGAGGATTAGCCTGTTGAGCCACGGCGCCGGCCTATCATCCTTGTTTTTCCTAGATGGGTATCTTCCACTTGAGTATAACAATCCCCACCTTAGGATTCCAGGTCATTCTCCCTGAAGTGTGCTGCAGGGTTCCAGAAAAGTCTGAAATGAAAGCTGTTTGTCCCCGAGAGGGCATTATTTCTACAGAATATCACAATTGCTGTATTTTTTTTTCTTTAAGAATGAAATGAATCAATCTTTGTCCTCTTTCAACTTTTAAAGTGATAAAAATCACCCCAATCCAAATTGTCGACTAGAAACTCTGCAGGTAAAAATAGAAAACTTCCTGTCATTCTTCCCTTCATCTTCAGCTCCAAAGAAGCTGAGAAGTCTTGTAGCCAAATGCCACATTTTGTTGCAAAGGAGATAGGAGTGCATGAGAAGAAACCATCTCTTTGAAAATTCAGGAAAACCATATTTCTCTAGAAACTTCCTGTGGAATATATTCTAGGGGTAGCTCTGCACAGATCAAAAGGGAAGAAAAGAGCAACTGAAAATAAAAAGAAAATAAGATAATTATAAACATACAGGAAATAATAGGGCAAACCATGCAATTGTAAGGATAAGAGAGTTTTGCGAATTTTATGTGCATGTTATTATGGTGACATTTACAATTTCTTGATCTTCCATTTCATCACGGCAAACCTTTAGACAGGATAAAAAGACTGTACATCATAGAGAGCGCTAGGCATCTTGCTGGAAAGGCCTGAGAATAAGAGAACAAAGCATTATGTGGCAAAGAGATGCTTTTATGAAAGGCTCCTTTGTGTTGACTGAGGCTTTGCAAATCTGCCCCTAACAGGAGGATTTGTGGCAGGATTATCCAGATTAATTTGCTGAGCCAAAGAATGATTTCTTCTCTTATCCTGAATTTTTCTTCCTTAAACCTGACGTTTAAACCCAAAGCCTAGAATGTTCAAGTAAAATTTGTAGATTGGTGATTTAAAGAGAAGAACTCAATGTTTTGGACTCAAAAATGGACTCTGCTAAGAATAAAAAAAAAAGGCTGGTGGAATAGGTGAGGACTCGTTAATTCTGGCGAGACTGGTACTGTTGCTAGAAATGCTTTATAGTAGTTTTAGGAAAAGTAACCTACTTTGTAGTAATGGCTCTGAGCATCACTAGAGATCTGCATGTAATAATGAGAAATAATGTGGAATAGGGTACCAGTAGGAAACACTCCAGTTTCACTTGTCGGGAATCAGTGAAGTGTAAAAATGATGGAAAGAATGTTAAAGTTTAAATACTTTGTTTTGGATGGTCAGCAAATATAAGACAATGTGTTTCAGAAATATGAGAAAACTTGATTCCCCCTGTTCATCCAGGGTAGATGACTTTTGTTGTCTATTGTGCATACTGGATAGGGGAATTCCATTACTGGTAATATAGTTGAACTTCATCAGGGCTATGATTCATGGAAGGGGTAACTGCAAAAGCTGGACACAATCTAGACCCTACACAGGTGAAAACCAACCTGGGGTCTGGGCCATCTTCTACTGCTTCCCCAGGCCATAGAAGAGAACTGGATTGGAAGAGGAGCAATGGGGACATGAACTGGCACCCATATGGGATGCTGGTTCCACAGGCAGAGGCTTAGCCTGCTACACCACTGTGCTGGCCCCACTCCATTCTAATTCTAAACTACCACTCTTCTTATATTTGAAATTATATTTGGAAATCATGGCAAAACTCCCCTTAGGTACCCCTCTCTTTCAAACTTAATTGTATTTGTAAACTTTGTATTCCAATGGTAGCTTCCTAAAAATGTGTGCTTTGTCAATGCCCCTCTTAAGAAGTTTGTTGCAGAGATGTTTCAGGGGAAAGTGAACCAGTGAAGAAGAGGCGAACTAATGCAGCTTTGGCTTCAGAATCAACACTTATTCTTCAGAGGGTTATTTATAACTTCCTCGTTACTAGATATAAATAGTTCTCACTTTCTATAATATACTGCCTAACCCCAGACTTGACTTACATTTTTTTAAAAATTGAACTTATAAATGGTAGCACCATGACTATACTGACTCAATTTGCCATTGCATTTAGCTAAAACATGAACATCTTTTATATTCATTACTCTCAACTTGTAAACAATCAATTATGCAGTTGATTTATTGAGTCTTAAGTGCAAGACATAGCCTTAATTTCTATTAGAATTCATCATTTTGTATCTTTTTGAAACCAAAATTCTCTAATGCTTTCCACTGCCTCCTTACCAGTGCCCCCTTTCAGTTCCATCACATGAAACAGAAAGTGGTATTGGATATTGAACTATGTGTCCCTGGACGATCTAACAGAGAACTGTAGACAATCCTTTCTCCCTTTGGTTAGCATGATGTTCAGTCTTGAGCATCCTACACTTCCTTGTGTTTCTTCTTGGACATATACAAAAGATACCAACTCAAAGATGACTTTCAAACTTGCTGCTAAGAGTCTGTATGGTCACATAACAGAATAAGTTGCTATGTTATCCACATCAAAACCAGTAAAAGCAGGACCTAAGGCAAAAATGCTTTAAGGGCCCACAGACTACAAATTGTGAGCTCAGCTTATCTCCTATGAGCAGAGCATTCAGACCTGGTCATGAAAGAGTAAGGTGTCAAGAATGGGCATGAGTTTTCCTTTTTGTTTTTCTTCATCATTTGGAAAGAGCACAGGGGCCTCCCAAGCAGCTACTAATGTGTGTTTATGTCCCCTGTTATCTTTCTGATTAAAAAGAAGACTAAATCCTTGCTACTCAAAGAATGGTATATTGACATCAGCATCAACTTAGCTGGGAGCTTATTATAGATGTCGAATCTTGGATTCTACCTCAGATTTACTGAGTCTCTGCATTTGCCAGTTTCCACAGGTGATTCCTTTACATATTACAATATGAGAAGCTATAAAAACAGGATTCAAAAAAGAATACTTTCAAAGCATTGTATGTGCTTTCTAACTTTATATGAAGTTATGATTTAATCAGTCCAGTCTGTGACCTGTGCAAAGTGATTTTTCTTTTAATTGAACTCCCCAGGTAATTCTGATATGCAGCTAAATTTGAGAACCATTGTCATCCACATCAAAATTTTAGTAGATATTCATGTTTCTCTGGGACTTGCCAAAACTCTTGAAGCAGCTGAAGAATTGAATCTGATTCCTAGTAGCTTTGGACATGAAAACTGAACAACAACACAGCAATTCACAATCCTAATTGCACCTCCGAGTTACCTGAGGAGCTTAAAATACTATGTTCTGGATCCTACCCATTAGGATGCTGAGTTATTCGGTTCAGGGGGTAGCTTGGGCATTGGGACTTTTGCAGTTATCCCAGGTGATTTTCATGTTTGGTCAACATATGCAATCACTGGATGAAACTCCAAGGGCCACTGAGCTCACATCAATTTCCCTTTACCATCCTTCCTCCATCTTATTCATCTCCAGTCATCGCTGAATTTCTTGGGAATTGGCCTGAATGAAGAAGCAGCTTCAGAGAGGCATTGGTTCCACTTAGAGTGGGTTGGGTTGAGCACTCATGTTTTGGACTTTTGTTTCAGATCTGGCACAGTGTCATAGTCCTTCTGCTCATGGGGCTTGATGTAGGTAAAGAAGCAAGACATTGACTGCTTGAGTAAGCTATTCTGCCTAGTATTTGATTTCTTGATTGATTTTCTCTGTTTATTCTTTCATGTTAATGTAGGAAGTTCTGCAACTGAAAAACATAATTAAAACAGTAACAAAACACCCAATACCATACTCCTACCACCATTTCGTCCTTCTCCCATGTTGGCTCTTATGGAGAAGAATTAAGTCCTGTTGAAAGGAATCAGTCTTCCAGTGCCTCCTACTGTGCACTTGATCTGCCAGAGGAGCTTCTCCCTGCCTGGAGACTGGTGCTGTGGTGGCTGTTTTCGCCCACCTATGATCAGGAAGGAACAGGATGGATATTTTCCTTTTACTCAGTGGATCCCAAAGAATCCTGGAAAAGTCCCCAACTAGAGTGGCTTTGGGGATTATCCTGAAGAAGCGGAGAGCTGAGCTGGAATGTGGAAACATTTGGCGTCAGGCAGATACTCCACTTTAGGTAATATACACAAAATGACTCTCAGAAGGGAGGTGTCAACCACAGGTTTCCTTCTCACTTGTTTGTTCCTCCCACTTCTTAAAATTTTTGTCCCTTTTAACTCCTTTTTCATTCAGTAAACTCCACGGTCCATGTTTTTCTTTTGGGAACAACTAGACTTGTGAGAATGTGGGCAAATTTTAATCTCCATCTGTCCTTTCCTTTGTCCTATAAATTTTACAATCTTAGACATTTGACAGCAACGTTTTATATCTTTTCTATTGTGATTGGTATTGCTTATCACACAGCGTCTAAGACGCCTATGATAAAGGGCCTGAACTTGATTCCCATGCACTGAGGGGAAGACTGACAGAGAGCTGGACTCCGAGCAGTGGTGGGTGACTTACAGGAATAAGTAAATTTAAAGACATGACAACACAAAAAGGTTTAATTCCTTCTTGGATTCTTTAGGAAAATTTAGTCTTCATGTTAACTAAAACTTAACTAAATTTTTACTTTCTTTCTTGTGAGCTCATAGTGGGGTCATATAATGACTTATAAATCATTCTCCACTTCCCCTGAGTTAATTCAAAGCACATTGTGTTACCATAACAGAGAGTCTTTAAATCCAAATAATAAGGTCCCAGTCCCTGGAAAAAGCTAGTCAATACCATCAATGATTTTTATCTAGAATTTCTAACTAGAGCAAAGAATTATCTCGTGTGTGTGTGTGTGTTAAAAATTGATACTGGAAAGCTATTTACACCAGCCTCAAACATTAAAGTATCATTGGTAAATGTGCTGTATCTTTCCAATCACAATGGAGTTAAGATAATTTCTCAAAATGTAACTATTTTTATTCCGAAGGTTAGCAACTGTTTTTATACTGCTAATGTGATTTTGTCCATTAAACTAGGCTTTTAATACTATTTCAACTTCTACTCTTAATATTTTGACATAGAACCACACTCCTATAATAGGAGAGAAAGAATTTGGCTTTATGTCTTTTCCTAAAACCATGACTCCTTTTTTTTCTATTCCTATAAGGGAGGTTTTTTGTATTTTTTTTATTTTTTTCACTTTGAGAGGTACCACTATCTTCCTTTAGTGATTGTATTTTATGTCACACTTCTACTTCTATGCCTCAGATATTTGTCACCTCAGTGTTGCTTTGTCAGGTCTTCATTACACCATGGTTCTTTTTATCCTGCACATAATGAGCAAGAGCATCAAGGGAAAACTGACACTTTTCATGAGTCTATTTCAGAAGCTGGAATTCATTTACATGGGATCAACGATATTTTAGTATCACACTGGGTACACTACATTTCCTAGATGAGAATGTTCAAAATTGATAATGTTGCTATTCAAAAGAAAGCTAAATGGGACAAAATTGCTGTCTCTTCCTTTTCAGAAGAAACCCTTCGATTTAATTTGCATACTTTGAGTGTGCTGCATGCAAGACAATTTATTAGAAAGGCTCACAAGCATTTCCTGCAGAATACCTTGTGCCTATTCACTGACATTTTTGCTTCTTTCTTCTTGAAATAAGGGCAAGAAACAGGATAAGCTTCAGAGGGAAAGCACAGACCTTTGTTCACCTTGCTGTCACTCCCAGCTGACTCTTTTTTTCTTCTCATTCTCCATCCAGACTCAGTTTATATCTCTATCTTCTTCAGAGAGCCACCAACAACTCTTCTTCCACACCGACTTCCCCCTTGCCCCACATGTCTTTTACTCTTTATCTCTTCAGACCTAATTTTCTAATCCTCACTCTTACTATCTAAGTGTGTAGTAAACTCATTTAATATTTGGATTCATTTCATCAACAGTTCAGTCACCACATGTTTGCTGAAAGTTCTGTACATCTGAGGCATCATAATCAGGACAGTGAAGAAAGCAATAAGCAACAGTCACTCTTTTTAAAGTAATGGCTGCATCATCAAAAAGATGTGTCTCTTGGCCGGCGCCGTGGCTTAACAACCTAATCCTCCGCCTTGCGGTGCCAGCACACCGGGTTCTAGTCCCGGTCGGGGCACTGGATTCTATCCTGGTTGCCCCTCTTCCAGGCCAGCTCTCTGCTATGGCCCGGGAAGGCAGTGGAGGATGGCCCAAGTGCTTGGGCCCTGCACCCGCATGGGAGACCAGGAGAAGCACCTGGCTCCTGGCTTCGGATCAGCGAGATGTGCCGGCCGCAGCGGCCATTGGAGGGTGAACCAACGGCAAAAAGGAAGACCTTTCTCTCTGTCTCTCTCTCTCACTATCCACTCTGCCTGTCAAAAAAAAAAAAATGTGTCTCACAGGAAGCAGTGGGAATCAGTGGCTGAGGCTGTGCTGTCTCCTACTCTAGTCTTCTAAGAACTGCCAAGGGTCTTTGATTTCAGACTTCTTTTCATCTATCTGGGAAGAGATGCACAGGTTAATAAGCCAAGAATATTCCAGAATGCTGAGACACAGCCAAAAATTCTGACATGTTCCCTTGGATGGCCCGTAAGACCATAGTGGGATGAAAGACCTTAGGAAAGTTGAGATAATTATGATATTGCTGAACCTGACTTTTTATTATTTGCATTTCCATGCCAAACAGGAATCATATAAAAATGTGTCCCTTGACTCCTCCCCAGTTGTGTCCCTCAATTTTTTCCCATAGTCTAAGAATCCAAATATCAGCTTCTGGGGGATAAGACCCAGAAGTTTGCAATTCTCTCTACTTTGGGAGTGAAGTGGTTTCAGAGAAGTTGGAGAATAATTATAGCATCACCCATTATTTACCATTTACAATGTTTTAGGTGCTTCTTTTGATCAATTTCTTTTCCTCACTTTGTTGAAAAAGAGAGTCCTTCACTAGTTATGAGAATGGCCAAAGGTATGACACCTTAACACAGGACAGATGAGGTTGACAGCCATTACGTGTCACATATACTCACATTCCAGAGGAGGATACTACTATACACCACACAGTCTTACAGAAGAGTTGCACTTGGGAACAGGGTAGACAGCCAGTAGCAGTGGGAGGCAAACTGCTTATCACCAAGAGGGTGAGGTGCCCCTGGGCTCCTGCAGAAGGTTGTGATTAGCTTGTCTGAGTAATGCTGTAATCTGGTGGGGAGCCGGAGCATACTTGGGGTAAGCAAGGACTGTCCCCTGTTCTCGTGACTGGGAGAGTTTAGCTAGGGGACCCTGGGCATGGAAGGAGGGGTGGGGAATTTACAGTTAAGTCATCCAGGTCCTTCTCTATTTCACCCAGTGTCAAGGCGGCACATAATATTGAAGTTTAATTGTAGGTCTTACTTCACATTCTCATACATTATCTCATTTAACCTTCTTAACTTTACTATAGAGCTATTATTACCTTTTACTTTAGAGTCAAGGAAACATAGTTCATAGAATCTAACTTATCTCAGGTTGTTTTCCAGAAAATGGATAATCTGAGATTCAAACCTAGATCTAACTTGTTCTATAGCTATGACTATGTACAGAAACACAGATTGTGAGTTTCTTTATGAACCATACCAAGTCAAATTTGCAATTAATGCTACATTTTGACATCAGGATATACATGAGAATGTGGAGTGGAAATTCTTGATGCTACTGCTCCCTACTTAGCATGTTCCCAATGAGCTGCAGCTCAACTGATGAGAAGCCTTGGGTACATGAATACCTTGGTCCTTAAGTAAAGTATTAAATTATCTTACAAAATCAAGACAGATTCCATTCCCCATGGATGATGCTTCCCTAGAATTCTGTGAAGTTTTTAGCTCAATTCCAAGGAGACACTTTAGGTTAAGATGTAGACACACGGCTTGATATGGTTCTAATAAACCTCATTTGTGGTGGCTTTCATAAGTGAGTTAAATACTAACCGGCATTGCTGTCTACTGTCATTTATATTTTATATCAGAATAAAACTGAACACACAAAAGGGGGCATTTTGCTATTCATTGGGAGGTTTTCCAAATAATTTTGTAAAGCAAATCACATGTATACTACCTCCTACACACTTGAGTTTAGCCAAAAGGCTGAGAAGCGATGCATACTTCCTCTTACAAGAAAGTGACTATAACCTCCAGGGTCAGAATTCAGTATCCTGATTGGTTTCTGTCGATTAATGTTGGAGTCCATCCACTTACAACATCAGGCAGAATCCTGTGTATTCTTTTCCTTATTATCCCTTTATTTTTAAGTCTCTTTCTAGGGTTATTTTTTTTTTCGGGTTCCAGTAGGTAACTATTGAAGCCATAATACCACATAACAAATAACCTAAAAGTCACAGCGGCTTGAAGGAGGAAACAGTTTCCTTTCTTGTTCACTGTTCTGAAAGTCAACAAGGGTGACTATAGTATAAGCTATCAGATGGCGCATTTCAGGGAATTCAGGAGGTATGCTTAACAGGTCTATCATCCTCTTTCAATCAGTGGCTACCTGAGACACACTCCTCTTAACAATGAACAGCAGCTCAGGAAGGTGGGCAGAACATTTGACACCTCGTAAGTCTTGGCTCTGAATTAGTGCACCGTTACTTATAAAGGGGAGGTATTCCTCATCACATGATGCTAGATCAGAAGTGAAGGGAGCAAGATCCAATCTGTGGCAGGGGGATTTGTTTTCTTGCTTTTTGCACCTTTAAATTTTGCCTCCTGGCTCCTCTGTCTATAGATTTTTATCTTTGAGGCTATCTATAGATAAAACCACAGTAAAGAGCTATAGGAAAAGCCACTTTAAAATGTCATTTAATTTAGGCAAGTCTAAACACTAAGAAAAAGATGAAAATTATACAGGAATTACTTCACCCCCAAGCTGCTATTTTTCTTCCCTTTGAATATCTTTAAGATGAATCAAGAAGTTGTGTTTTGAAGATCTCTCTCTCTCTGATCAGGAAAAATTGGAAACCGAATTTATTACATACTTTCTCAAAGAAAAATGTGCATGTTCTAACTAAATCACCTAATTTGTCATAGAGTAAAACAATGTGAGTGTTCATAAATCATGATTCAGCACATGCCCAGAATGCAGCGCATTTTAATTTGCTACCTTGTGTAAGACTTCTTACCATGAGTAAAATTGTCAGTGGTTAAAATGGTTAGTAGAGGGCCAGCGCCGTGGCTCAACAGGCTAATCCTCCACCTTGCAGCGCCGGCACACCGGGTTCTAGTCCCAGTTGGGGCACCGGATTCTGTCCTGGTTGCCCCTCTTCCTGTCCAGCTCTCTGCTGTGGCCCAGGAGTGCAGTGGAGGATGGCCCAAGTTCTTGGGCCCTGCACCCGCATGGGAGACCAGGAGAAGCACCTGGCTCCTGCCTTTGGATCAGTGTGGTGCGCTGGCCACGGAGGCCATTGGAGGGTGAACCAACGGCAAAAGGAAGACCTTTCTCTCTGTCTCTCTCTCACTGTCCACTCTGCCTGTCAAAAAAAAAAAAAAAAAAAAGAAGAAGCTTTAAAAAAAATAGTTAGTAGAGTCTCAGTTCTAGCAATGTATATGAAACTCAACCATGCACATAGCTATTACATTGTCTAATATATTATTTATAATCATGAACAAAAGTTCTTATTGAATCATGATAACTTGATTGAAAAACAGTAGATTGGTTAAAACATACATGACTAAGTTTGGCAACTTTTCTCCATGACAAAAACTAAACTCAGCACTGATAGCACAAACTTGGAATGGGATTACGTGATGTTGACACAGGAGGGACAGTGCAACCCACCATACTTCAGAACTGAGGTTATGGTCCCCTTTCTGCCTTACTGATATGGAAAACCTGGTGACACTAAAAGGTTTTGGCTATGGGGGTAAGAATGGTAAATAATGAATATTTTTGGACTTAAATAATTTAACTCAAGTGTTAATTATCATGATGCTGAAAAACCTGATCCAGCATTGTGAAGTGGTGGCTTGGTGATGTGGTCTCTGGAATCAGATTGAATTGCAATTCCTGTACCCATTTGAAAGTATGCCCTTTGGTGAGTTATTTCCTCTCTGACCTCCAATTCTTTTAGTGCAAAATGTGAACTGTAATAGTACTTTGTTCAGAGAGTTGCTGTGAAGAATAATTAGGAATGGCTTGAAAGAGTTTAGCACATAATACTTGTTTAATAAACATTAACAGATTTTTTTTCATACTACTCATTGAACTCTTCATTTAGTATAGAGGTGATCACATGTGTATAAAGTTCATTGAAAATAGCTCTTAGTAAAAAATAAGAATGGGAATAGATGAGGGAGGAGGAAGAGGGTTGTGAATGTGGGTGGGAGGGCGGGTACAGAAGGAAGAATCACTACATTCCTAATGTACTTATGAAATTCATGAAGCTTATATTCCTTAAATAAAATGTTTCTGGGAAAAATAAACATTACCATATGAAAATTATTATTTTCACTATGTATTAAATTTACACCACATAAAAAGATTGCAGAAAACATGATATTATATTGAAACTTAAGAACAATGTACTTCATCTGAATTTGACAGTCACATGTTTTAATCCTTTGTAACATTTGAGATTGGTCTTTTAGATTCTGTGAGATGGTAGTTGAGTAGCTTGGGAAAGAATATTCAATGGATTTCATATACCTTTAAAGAACATCTCTTTTAGTTATCCGAAAGCACAACATCACATACTGTAATCTTCTAAATAAAGACACAGATGTCACCCAGGATTTCCCAGAAACAGTTTCACACATATGTAGAGATGAAACAGAATCGAATGGGCACAGATCCCAGCTGATTACAACCCTCAGGTCAAGAACTAGACAAGAAATTTAATAAATTGCATGAACTTGAGCTCAGAAATTTTCCTGCAAGGTGACAGTGGTAACAGTTTTTGATTTAAAGCCTTCATTAGAACAGGTCTTCAAATAAAATTAACTCCATCCCTTTCTGACCAAGAGGAGAAAAGGTTTAAAGTCATTTGATCTATGATATAATTTAAATCAACTCTATTTTTGGCTATATCATGTTGAAGTTGACAGTAAAACCATGCTGCCTGGCTAGAATCATTAAGCTGTCTTTACGAAGTCTTATTGATTCTAGGTATTTTAATCATCAAACTCATCATCCTTAAACTTGAAGGCCAAAGTCTAACAACAGCACAGCAACAATTACTAAACATGCTGATGATGATAGATAAACATGCAGATAGACAGAGGATAGAAAATAGATATAAACGATAGAATCGAAAGCATGCCTTATTGTGTCTCTCAAGCACATCTCAAATTACTTGCTTTTATATCTCTATTGCTACAACTCTTGTTTGGGCCACTACGCATTTTTCCTACTTTGCACTGAACATAGCAGTGTTCTAGGTTTCTCATCCCCATGGTTCCCTAGCCTCTGCTCATTCATTCTGAATGTGCTGCCAGTTACCCTTCGGAAATGGAAAGCTCATTGCTCCCATGACAGCTGGAAACTCTTCAATGGACCTCATAGGGCACAGCAGGGAACTTAAGAGAGCAGGCAGAAACCTGGAAGATCATGGGACTAAAGACAAGCAGTTATTCTGGAAAACTGAACAGGCTTAATTAGGAAGGGTCATGACAGTAACTAGGAGGGGTCCACCCACAGCATTACTGAGAGGAAAATTGGCAGGAATCAAATGTATACGAATATGCATGCCCCCTCTATGTGGAATTTTATAAATGTACATACAGAGAGAAAAGGAGAGATCTGTAATAAAGTTCAAAATCAGGAGTAGTTCCTTCTGAGTATTGCACTTTGAAGCGATTTATGTTTTTCCATGTGTTCTTCAATATTGCTCTCATTTTCCACAACTGTCTATCCTTTCAGACTTTTAAGCATTGAAGTCATATCCATTTTGCAAGCAAAATAAAACAAGTCCTGTGGGCTGTTCTACCACACTACGAGGCAAATTAAAACACCAGGTTAATTGGGTCTCTCCGCACTGACAGCTCTCACCTCTCCCTGCAGCTGAATCCAGGGAATGATGAAGTGTTTTCTGAAAGGCTTCACACAGTCCTGGCTTCCAGGTGTCTTGTGTGGAGAAGGCTTTTGAGTTTCTTGCTGGCAGAACCACAGTTCCTGCTAGCTGAGCAGAGCCAGCTGTGTGTATCATCGACCAAATGCTAAGCTGATTCTAATTATAGTGTTTCTGTTTTTCTCTGAGAGGTGAGAGACAAGAACCTCATTTACAATCCTGGTCAGAGATTTTAAAGCCCCTAATCAGAGAGGTGATCATTGGAGTTGTAAACTGAGCCAATCTACTGTGAAAAGCACTGGAAGAGAATTTATAAAAACCTTCTTCCCATTTTAAATGTCCTGCTTTTAAGGACAACTATTTTAATGGAGTAGTTGGAACTTTCAGCTCTGAGGAAAATCCCTAAGGAAGCCAAGCAGGAACTGCGCTCAGAATTCAGTCATAAAATAGGAGGCATGCAGATACTTATATCATTCTTCCAATTAAGATGTTTTATTGCCTATGGCCATTTCCCCTTTAAAATAGTTACCTGGAAATGAAGTCAGGACAATCAGATCATCTATTTATTTTGGCTCCTTTTTCTGTCCTATAGCTACAGCAAAGTCCTCATTTCTGAGTCACTGTGCTTGCTTCTCAGCAGGGGACATTTCCAGAAAATGAACATCCATTGCAAAAGCAAAGTTGCCCCTGGAAAGTAAAGATCACACGGAAAGAAATGGGCATGGTAGCAACAATGTGATGGCATTCATTGATTCACTACATTTGCTGTGATTTTCTGAGATCGCTTCCCAAGAAAACCCTCCTAAATGCTCCTTGGAGATCAAAGGCTGTTACTCACCAGAGCCACCACAAAAAGATACCGTGGAATATGTAGTTTAAACAGGAATTCACCTATATACAGCTCTAGGCCGAGATGAAGGTGTTAGCAGGTTTGGTTTCATGGGAACTCTCTCTCCTTAGATGGGAGATGCCTACCTTCCCGCTGTGTCTTCTTAGCCTTGCCTCTGCGGGCCTTACCTCTGTGGCTACACATTCCTGCTGCCTCTCTGGGCCTCCCCCACTCTCCTCTTCCTATAATGACACTAGTTAGATTGGATTACAGCCCAGATGAACAGCTTCATTGTAACTCGATGATACCTTTAAAAGTTCTATTTCCAAATACAGTCACTTTCTGAGGTACTGGGGGGTAGGATTTCAATACACAACTTGTAGTGGGCACAGTTCAGCCTACAATATATGATGTCAATTGTGGAAACAAAACAATAAAGCAACTAAAATATTGCTTGCTCCCTTATAGTATCAGCAACAATGGCAGCGTAATTGCCAGCACTGAGTAAAGAGGTAAATATTGGCTTCTTAACGGCTCCCTTCTACCAACCACCTAAAAAATCCTAATTTTCTCTTAAGCCAGATCATCACCTTTCTTGAAAATTCCTGAAGTCTCTCCAAAAGTGTTCATACTTCACAGAAAAGTGGACAGAGCAAGAGCTCTGGTGCCAGTCAGGGGCTGGAAAGTCCCACTGCTCTCATTTATTCCCCAGGGACACCTTGGCGGGTCACTTGGCACTCGGCTTCTAGGGTCCTCAGTTGGAGAATGAAGCTCTCATCCACTCTCAGCTCCGTTCTTACAAGGTAGGTGGAAAACAGAATGAACAAAGCCCACTGGGGTCCTATGGGGTTGGGAGGCTTCAACGTGTGTTTGACCTTGAGTCTTGGGGATTCAGGCACACCACTTCATAGCAAGGACCATTGCATAGCAGATATTTCCAGAACATACCAGCAAGTCTGGAGAAATGAATGAAAGGAAACCAGGACTTGAACAATACAGAATATATCTGGGGGCATCTATGTATTTTAGGAAAACATAAAAGGGAGCAAATGAAGACAAATTTTTTCCTATTTCATTACCTAAAAGGCTTGTGGGATCTTAAGGAAATAATTATAATGGAATGGAAACATGCAAATAATAAATTAAAAAAACAATCAGAGTAAGTGATGACTTATGTGTAATAGATGTCCAAAAGTAGAAGGAACTAGACTGCAGCTGGATTGGTTATGAGGTCACATATAGGCACTAACCATGAAGCACAGACTGATTACTCTGAATTCCCAAGCATGCGAGGCAAGAAGGGAACCATATTAGGGATTTACATGACACTCACTCTCCATGAGGTGACAAAGTTCACTTTTTTATGGCAGCTAATTTTGCCAAGCACAACATTCCAGAAGACATTTCTAGTGCAGGGTGCCGCATAGGTCAGTGCTACCGCTTGGACTAATCAGCCTGACCTACAGAGCACAGCAGGTCCAACAGGAAATACAGAGAACCAGGCTTAACCTCCTGAGATTCCAGTTCATTAGGCCTGGGGAAAGCAGCAGCATTTACATTTTTCTCAAGATCTTGACGTGATAGGTCATTAGCCAGGTGTGGAAATCACTGACACACGGCTGATTCAGATATTGGTTTGGATTCCTCCTATGAGCAGACATTGAGACAAGGATTTGAGTGCAAAGAATTTTCTTGGGAGGTGAAGGAAACAATGACAAAGGAGTGGAAGGAGTGGAGAAGTGAAATAAAGTAGGGAAGACAGCAAAAATAGGCATCTCACAAAGTGCATTACCATGAAGGACAAGCAGAATCCCATCCTGTTGCAGAAGCAACAGTGCAGTGAGAAAAATGCTTCCGAGAGGGAGGGCACTGACTGTTTCTACAGCAAGTCTCAGAAGTCTTCGTTTGAGGCTGCTCCTGGAGAGTGGCCACTCCCAGCATCCCTGATGTGCTGTTTATGTGCAAAGCACACTGTGGTGTCTGAGAAAACCCGCAGACAAATAAACACAGGAAGTGGTAGTTGGGATATGGGGGTGCACACAGATATGGGAGGAATGAGGTCAAAGGCGCTGCTACAAAGCAAAGATTGACACCACCCTCACCAGCATCCCAAGTGCAAGCTGGGAACACAGAGTCCTCATTTCAATGATTGAGAGCCATGTGTGCATCTCCCCTGCCCAAGAGCCTAGTTCACACTGGGGATATATGGGCATCAGAGCTGGGCATAGAGGAATGGATATTAACAAGGGATGATCATTGTAGTCACCAAGCACCCAGCCTGGTCAACTAGCTAAGTGAGCTAGGTTTGCTTTGCTCTCCTGAACCTTACTTTCCACCTGTGCAAATTAATAAAAATGCCTTCCTCTGTCCTCCTCCCTTTGTTATCATGGATTTTAAGATGAGACTTCATAAAATTAAAGGGTGATGCATAGCTAGGCACTGTGATGCAGGTGGAACCAAGGACCTTACACATAGTTAGACCTGGCCCACAACTGCACAAGCTGTGTTATCTCAGGCAGGATGGTTTCTGGGTTACTTTCCTCATCTGTAAAATGGAGAAAATGATAATTTTTTAAAAATTTATTTATTTTAAAGGCAGAGCCATAGAGAGGCAGAAAGAGAGAGAGAGAGAGAGAGAGAGAGGCAGAGGTCTTCATACACTGGTTCACTCCCTAAATGGCCACACTGCCCAGAGCTACACTGATCCAAAGCCAGAAGCCAGGAGCTTCTTCCAGGTTTTCCATGTGGCTGCAGGGGCCCAAGGACTTGGGCCATCTTCTACTGCTTTTCCAAGCCACAGCACAGCTGGATCGGAAGTGGAGCAGCCTGGTCTTAAACAGGCTCCCATATGGGATGCTGGCACTGCAGGCGGCGACTATCTCACTAAACCACAGTGCCAGCCCTGAAAATGATAATTTTTTAAAGATTTGTTTGCATATTTTTATATGAAAGGCAGAGTTACAGAGAGAGGTAGGGTGAGAGAGAGAGGTTTTCCATCCACTGGTTTACTCCCCAGATGGCCACAATGACTGGGGCTAGGCTAGGACACAGGAGTCATGAGTTTTTTCTAGATCTCCCACATGGGTGCAGGAACCCAGAAACTTGAGCCTCCTCCACTGCTTTCCCAGGTGTATTAGCAGAGAGCTGGATCAAAAGTGGAGCATCCAGGGATCCAACCAGCAGCCTGATGGGATTCTGGCACCGCAGGCTTCTGCTTAATCCTCTGTGCAAAGCACCGGCACCCAATAATGCTTTGAAGGGCTGTTGTGAGAAGTAGGGAATGCAAGAACAAAACCTGGCACTATGCCAAGTAAATGATAACTATTAATAGGTAAAGATGAAATTATTTGATAAAAGATTCTTTATCTATGATTTACACACTGGGATTCCTCCGTTCATATTTTAATGTGAAGGAATTTCTTCTCAATGGCAGAGTAAGGAACTATCAGTCCTGTTGATCCCCACAGCCTTGCCTCAGATAGTACTTTCTCCAGATTTTCTTCTTTTCTCATTTGAGATTCTCCTCCTGTCACTGCATTTCTCTCCCCAGGGAGCTCTGGAATTGGCAGGGTTGTCTAGAGGGATGCAGACTTTGAGAGAAGACCAGTATGTTTTGAATACTCTCCTTCAGAAGAAATGGAGACAATCAAAAAGAAACTGTCTTTGTTTTTTGAAGATGTATTTATTTATTTGAGAGGAACAGTTACAGACAGAAAGAGGGAGAGACAGAGAGAGGTCTTCCATCTGCTTGTCCGCTCCCCAAATGGCTGCACTGGCCAGGCCTGTGCCGATCTGAAGCCAGGAACCAGATTTCTCCAGGTCTTCCATGTGGGTGCAGGGCTCAAGCAACTGGGCCATCCGACACTGCTTTCCCAGGCAATAAGCAGAGAGCTGGATTGGAAGAGGAGCAGCCGGGACAGGAACCAGCACCCATATAGGATGCCAGTGCCACAGGCAAAGGTGTAATCTACTATATGCCACAGTGCTGTGATTAATCCTATCCTACCCCCAACATGTCATTCAGTGTTTATTTATCTATTTTTATTTGAAACCATAATGACTTCAACGGCTGGGGCTGGACCAGGCATCAGTCAGCATCCAGGAAATCCATCCTGGTGTCCCACATGGTTGGCAGAAGCCCAAGCACTTGGGCCATCCTCTGCTGCCTTTCCAAGTGCATTATCAAGGAGCTGGATAAGAAGCAGGACAGTCAGGACTGAAACCAGTGCTCTGAAATGGGATTCTGGTTTTGCAAGGGGTGGCTTAACCTCCTGTGCCACAACACTGGCTTTGGGGCCATTTTCTTTTAATACCTATTCAATAATCAATGACATTAGCTCAAAAAATAGTTTGTCAATCCTTAGGCCAACAGTCAGATTACAGATTGCCTTCTATTTTACAAATTCTTCTCTAAAAGAAAATTAAATAAGGAAAAGAACATGGGATTATGGTCATAACCTCATAGAGACTCACAATATATTCATTTCAAGCTAAGCTTTTAAGGCCAGATCCACAGAACTTCCGTCATATGAATGTCTAGGCATCTATGGAAGTAAATGGATTATTCTTTTTGAAAGCAGTGATCAAGATGTATAAAATTTGGTAGCCAAAGAATGAACATAGCTCATAAAGTTGGTCTCCATTTTCTTTAATAAAAAGTGTAAATGTTTTTGCTGAACTTGGGACAGCCTTAGAAATATCTCCAAGAATTTCTTCAAGAACTTGAAACACAGGCCATCTCTAACCAACTGACTGAGGTACACTTTGCTTTCTGTTTCCATGATCTCTTTTCTTAATGTTTTCAGGACCTAATTCCCTATTTAACCCGAAGGTTCACATGGGTATACATGCATGTGGAACTTCTTAAGTGACATACAATAGTTGATGAAATCATCGTACTTTACATCCACCTTGTGGCCTCAAGGGCATATTTTTTCCTGGGTTGGAAAGCAAACATCTTTGACCTCGAGTGCCCTTGACGGGATCTGTGTGACCCACTATGCTATTTGTTGTGTTTGTGACCACACATGTCAGCAGTGTGTGCAAATGCAGCTGAAGAATCCTTTTCCATCTATTCTGATTCAGCTATTTGGATCTGAAAAGAGTTGAGGAACGCCTTTACAAACACGTAGTAGCTGAGTTTGCCTCTGGTTTGGTTTGTCTGGGTCAGACTCAGCAAATTAATGAATTATTGATATGACTTAGGGAAGCCAGGATGACAAGAGCTCTGGAAATGGAGAAAGACAGCATTTAAGGACAGTAGAGAGACAGGTAACCATGAACGGTTATGCTGCCACTCAAGGAAACAAATGCTAATCGACCCTCTCCTTCCCTAGAAGTTGCACCAGGATCATGCTCTCCTTCTTTTTCCTGGTGTTGAGACATTTAGGGGCTATTTGTAGAGACAAACAGACCCCTTAATTATATTTGGAGGAATAAGAATGTTTTAAGAGTCACAGATTTTTAAATTTATGAATGTGTGGCAAAGAAGGAGCCTTATATACATTCTGAATACTCACATTTACTGATATCCTGTGGCATTTTCATAGGATGCTTGTGTATTATTAGGTTGTTTACTTCATTGACAATTGGGAAACAGTTTTCCAGGAGAGGGAATTGATGTCTAGGAAGAAAAACTGGGTTTGGAAGATGGACAAAACAGCGCTAATCCACAAACCTGCAGGGATTTCAATGTCAGCACTTGTGAAATAGATGGGTGAGATCATCCTTAGGACTTTTCCAGCCCCGAAATTCTAGGAGTTCACTTATCTCTAGTAAACTGAACATTTAATTGAGCAGAATTTTCCATTCCTCAACTCTGCCAGGTATTTGAGAGAACTTACTATATGAATTGAAAGTTCTGAGCCAAAAAGGAAAACCTATCTGACATCCCAGACTGTTCTATGCTTGCTGATGTCAGAATGAGAATGATTGTGGGGAATCAGAGAAGGATCTAAGAAGGAACAAGACATACCTGGCAGCTTTTGCATATCAGTGCATTGCAGTTTGCCAAAATGCGCTTGAAAATTAAATCTTCCATTGCATAATTTTTACCACTTTTTAAAAAACATTCTCGTTGGCTTGTATGTTTTATGATTTGCCTATCCTCAGAGATAAGCACATTGTCAAAGATCAGACTAAAATTCCCAGATATTTTTTGAATTAAGAGTTTGAACTTATGAGAGGGATCCCAAAAGAGAAGGTTGAGAAAGCACTCTGTTATTTAAATTATGTAGGAGGCAGGCATGCATCAGATAATGAGACAATAGTTAATTCCAAAAATGATACAGTCCTAAATGCATAGATGTCCATGAGTAGAATCATATATCAAGGTGTGGAAAATTAGGAAGTAAGCTGTTAGCAAAGCTAGAACATCGTGTTGCAGTGGGTTTTGCTGCCACTAGCAATGCCTGCATCCCATATCAGAGGGCTAGTTCAGAGTCCTGGTTGTTCACTGCTGATCCAGCTCCCTGCAAATGCACCTGGAAAAGCAGCAGAGGATGACCTGGGTGCTTGGCCATCAGAGAGGTCAGGATGTAGTTCCTGATACCTGTCTTTGTCTTGGTCCAGACATGACTGCTGCAGCCATTTGGGGGACTGAACCAGTAAATGAAATATCTCTCTGTTCTCTCTCTGTTCTCTCTCTCTCTCTCTCTCTCTCTCTCTCTCTCTCTCTCCTCCCTCTCTGTCTCTATCTCTCTCTGACTATGCTTTTCAAATAAATAATTTTTTAAAAAAACTAGAGTGTATCTGTGTCACATTTTTCTCTACAGACGTGAATCTACTTTCTACTTATTGGCTCCAGACACTGCTAGCCTGGTAGGGCAAGACAACCCTACAAGCTGACAGAAAGAGCATTTTGTTTTCATATATGGTCACAAATAGGCCCAATAGTCTCCTATATAAAAAATTTTTTGAGAGTTGATTTTCTCTTCCAAGACCTACATTTAATTTGTCTGCTTTTTTTTTAAACCCTGGTGATACTTTTAACTTGATAATTTCCATATAGGATTCAGGCAGTGGGATTTTTACCAACCTATGACACAACTCTCAGCTCTATGTGTGGGGTGAATTATCAACTAAATATGTAGGAATTTAACTTTCCTGCTTCTGAACAAGTATATGAGTATACTTAACGCTCCTTAGAGGTTTTACTTTACTCACAGCTTCACGTGGCCAGTGCAATTGGCTAGGAAAACAAGCTCTTATCAATATGGATATAATAATTATTTTGGAAGGAGCAACCCAGAATGGATTATCAGATTTGTGAAGACTTCTATAAATTGAATGCACCCCACCACTCAAATAAATACAGTTGATTCACCTTCTAAAGAGTTGTTTTAGTAAAGGCTTGATTTTCCTAATCTTTAGGCAAAAACATGTGTATTCAGTTCAGTTAGGCATCTTTTCATGGTATTACTTTCAAAGATACAATGTTTCCTCTAGGGGGCGTTAAATCTCCAGCAAACCTCCAATTTCCCTGGAAGGTACTCAAATCCAGTTAGTAACAGCACATAGCTCAACTTTCACCAGAATTCAGCAGCTGTAGGTCCATATCCTGAATTTCACATTTAGAAGTTATCTTAGCCTTCCAGACTAGACCTTACACTTTTCAGAACGCTTAACATGGACCTGAAAAACCCAAGTCCTGCAGTGTCTGCTGGGAGCTGAGCCCAGCTTGAATTCTGAGTGTCATGCCATGCCCAGGTCTTGGGTTGGCTGACCCTGGTCTTCTCTAGTATATCTTTAAAGAGATCATTGCCACAGACAAGGATTCTAGGACTTTCCAAGGGAAGAAATGTTATTGGAGGACCAAGGATACATAGGGGTTGGAGAAGCTATATACCTCAAAACAGCAGAGGTTCCCTGTTTTCGGCATAAGCTTTACAAAGAGGTATTTCTGCTACTATTTTTTAATGAAGATATAGGAGTCTCAGAGTCTACAGATATGGGGAACCAGCAACTTTATGGAGAGGAAAATTTATAACTATGAGGCAGTGCGGTTTAGTGGTGAAGAGGTACAAAGGGAGTTGACCGACTGGATTTCAAAACCTGCTATACCTGTCATAAGCCCTAGCATCCTGAGTTACTTACTTAATTCCCGAGTCTCTTGTTCCTGATCCACAAAAGATAATCTCATTGGGTGGTTCTAAGTATTAACTAAGAAAATCCAAGAAAGTACTAGTTGCATAGTGTTTCATAAATGTTACTTAATAAAATAATACTGTTGATTCCTCAGTCTGAAATTGAGATACCTATCAAATAGCTCCACACTGTCTCTCCTCTACACAGAGGCTCTCAATCCAAAATACCTTCTTACATCTTGATCTTTCTCTCACCTCTCTTCTTTGCCTACATCATCACCTCATTGGGTGACAGCCAAGTCTCAAACATGATCTGTAATGGCACTTGAAAATGATCCAAACTCACAATTTTGTACTCCAAGAACCAAAAGTGTTTTTGCCTTCCCCTGACTAGTGGCAGAACACAGTATTTTGATTATGTGCTAGATTCACATTTTTCAAAAGTCCGATAACTGTACACTTAGTGTGGGCACATTTTAAACATGTAAATTACACCTCTAGAAGCCAATTCAGTAGGAACAAAAGAGAAGAACTGTCTTTGGAGGCAAAAAGATGCTAGTTTCTACCTGGCAAATCCTTAAATCTCTCACTTGCAGTTTCACCTATGTAAATACGGTTGTTTTGCATTTTCTCTAAAATGATAAGATAAAAATGCTTCACTCAGTGCTTTCACAAAATTGATGTTGCATGATTAAGGCTTTTCCTTCCCGTATAGCTATTTCTGTGTTTGTCACACCTCCCTGTCCATCAAAAGATAGTCTTGAGGACAGAATATGCGTGCCTTCTTTTCCTGTTTAATTGTGTCCAGCATTGAATAAAGCACAATAAATATTTGGTCTTTAGGCTGAGAAAGGCTCATTTTGAAGAACAAATGTCCCATCTTAAACTTCCTCAGATGCCACATTTGTATGTAAACACCTGAGTTTGCTAAGGCTCACTACTTTAAAGTCTGACAGATACTGAACTTGGTTAATGGTTCAGCTATGACTTCCCAGTGCACAGTAGCACTTAATAACACATCTTCCATTATAATTGTTCTTTAGCTTCACAAGGGTTATCTGTTTTTCTTTAGAGCAAGTAGAATGACTGAACTGTTTTCTTGACCAATAAGTCACTCTGTTTTCCGTGGTTCAAAGTTAAGCTTTTATTTGGTTTTAAATTAAAAAAATAAATTTCATTATTAAATAGTGAGATGAATCTAACTAATGTTCAGACAGCAGCTTACTTAAGAATATACCACCAGGGGTACAATTAAAGGGGTGGACCATCTAAACTAAAAGAACTTTTATGTTGTAGTGTTTGTTAAAAGTCCAACATTGGCATAATTCAAAAGAAACCAAAATACAAAGTTTTTAATGTTTACAACAGATGGGAGAAGTAAACCACTTATTCTACTGAAATTGCAAACTACTTTCTTCTCAGTGCCAGTCAGTTTGGACACTATACCACAGTGCTAATGTCATCAGGTTCGTCTGCTTTCTTTTGCCTGCTTGGCAGGGATTTCAAGTATTCAAGGTGTCTCCGTGCATCCTCCTGATTTTGCCTGACATAATATACCACATATGAAATTACCATGGTGAACCAGCCAAACATGGTGACCAGCATGGCATAATCAGTAGTTTTTTTAGGGAGGTTACAAAGGTCAGCATCATTGGCAGCATTGAGGAATGGTCTTCCAGCATGCTCATCCAACACAGAGGTCTTACAGATGACATTGTGGGCTGTCTCGTGATTGGAGGCCATGCTCCTCAGAACTTGCTGTAGCGTACAGTCACAGTGCCAGGGATTGTTGGCAATTCTGGCCCTGGCCTTCAGGTTGTTGAAGGCATTTTTGTGCACGCTTTGAATCCTATTGTCGGACAAGTCCAGACTCTGCAAAGTTTCAGCAACTCCTTTGAAGGCATGCTCATCAATAAATTCAATGCCATTTTTGGACAGGTTAAGAACTCTCAGTTGATGAAGGTCCTTGAAAATCTCATTGGGTATAGATGTGATCTGATTGGAGTCCAGATACAATAAGACCGTCTCAGGAGGAAGATCTCTGGGTATTTCCTTGAGATTTGCATTGCTACAGGTGACATTTAAACCCCCAGAGGATGAACAAAGACAGCCCTTGGGACACATACTGGCAGAATGAAAGCACAGTATCATAAGAACAAAACTTTGTAGGAGGAGACACATGGAGAGGGAGCGAGTTAACCACAGGTCTACCAGATTCATGCTGGAATGTCAGCATAATCACAAGCCCATTCCTCATTTATTCCAACAAGCGTGGCAATGCTTCCAACCCTGTCCACACTGTTGACTTCCTTCTTCTGTGGTTCAAAAGGCTGCAGCTAATACATCCAACTCTTCATTATTCCTGTCCTTGCTTGAACACCTAAAGGAAAGGGAAACAGATGCAATTAGTTCTTCGCAAAGGGAGGTGCATGGCAATTAAAAGAGTGCTCAGGCGTCTGGCATCCTAGGTAGGCAGGAAGGGTAGTTATGCAGGTAATTTCCATTAGCACCACTGGGACTTATGTGCCTAACGGGAGTCTCTTGTGCAAATCTCCGGTGCTGGGAGAGAGGACTAGCAGTAAATGACAACATTTCCGAATTCTGCCTCCTTGTTTCAGGTTGAGCAAAATTAGAGCAAACAGTACCAGTTTCTTTCATCTCTACCCTTCCTCTCCATTGCCAGGACCCTCTCAACATTCTACAACAAAAACATTTAGTGATGTCTTTTACCCTTTGTACAAAATACAGTTGCATTAATGCAATTTAGCCCTGGAACTTGGGCAGAAATGAGAAATAATTCTAATATTTTATGGTTAATGATCATTAACAAGAATATCTGCCATCCTTTGGAACAAGTGCCCAATGTGGAATATTGTCACTAAAGAAACATCTTACTCCAATGAGAAAATGAGTGAATGCATTCCAACATTCATAACAAAATGCTGCTGGGGTGGACAAGCAAGGACCTTCAGAAGAGTTGCTTCTCTTTTGACATTCTAAGATTACAATGTACTCCTGAGGATGCTTTATCTAAACTTCCAAAGGATTCTCTCTGTGTTTTCCAAACAGCATATATCCCCTCCCACTAGATCTGCAAACAAATATGACACACACATATAAAGCTCTTTTAATATAAAAAGAGAATTAAGAAATTAGCCTCTAAGATTTCCCTGACAGATTATATATATCATATATATAGTTACTATATATATTTATATGATATAGTTACTACACACACATATATATATGTAGTTACTTTTTATGTAGTTACTATATATATATATATATATATATATATATATATATATAGCTACTGCTAGTGTTGGACGAGATCACAGAAATTGCAAACTAAACTGATATGATGAAGGTTATCAAGCTTACTCAACAGCATAGAGAGGAGATGAAAGTATTAAGTTAACCCTAAAAACTATTCTCCAATTTGGAAAGATGAGGTGTTATAGATGAAACCAATTCATAGAGGAGACTAGTGGATTTCAGAAGGATTATGTGTCTTGCACAAGGTCAAATAGTTTGTAGATGTAGGGACAGGACTAAAGCCAAGGCCTTTGTTCTGACTCATTAATCTCACAACCCATTCCACTACCCCCACAGCTCTCTTCCCAACCCATCTGCTCCATGAGGATAGACAGGAACCAGCCAGCATTGCTTGTGATTTCTAATGCTGTTGTGTTGCAGCCTAATTCCTTGTGCTGTGAATCTTGCTCCAAGTTAAGTGCCCCATGGGGCTCAACTGAGGAGGCCTTCTGCATTGGGAAGGGAATCCATGCCTGATTTTAGAAGATTCCCCCACAGGATCTGAGAAACAAGGAGAACATTCACTTCTTGTACAGCAGTGAGCATCAAATGAATTTCTGCATGAACAACAAATGACTTTCTGCAAACTTATCTTTTATAAAGATCCCAGATGGATAAATACAGAGGGAAATGACTCCAAATGTTACCAAACTCACAGAAGAGATGATTAATGTGAGCTGAAAACATAATGAACTGGGTTGTTAATCATGGAAAAAATGAGATTAGCAACAGCAGAATGGAGTGGATGTGCTTTTGGAATCCTGAGTCCCTTAAATGCCAGAGAATGCTAAAGAAGGGCTCATAAGCTTGCAAAGCCATCTATCAACAGCTCATTTCATTTACAGTGAATGTATCCCTCCTTTTTATGTTTGCCTTCAAAACTGCATTGCATGGTATTTAGCGCCTCCAGTAATAAACTAGATGGGAGAAACAAAGAATAAACAGATGAATAAGGGAGAAAACTCAGGGAAGAAAGAGAGGAGCAGAAGGCCAAGGCAAAGATTGCTGCACGGTGGACATAGGAAGACACGGGAGATGGGAAACATGAAAATGAAAGGGAAAAGGCTAAGTAGGTGAGACCACCCTAAAACCTAGTGAAAGGTAGGAAGCCTCCCCTGGAAGACCCTTCCCATTTCTCCTGATTACCTGTAGAAGTGTTCTTTAACTCAGACTATAAGCTCCTTGAAGGCATGGACTTGTTTCTGCATCAGGTAGAAACAACAGTAAATAATTAAAAAGTGGAAGGTTCAGTAAACTTTTATCCCAGTTTCAACTTTATTAGTACTGTGCTCCTGGGCAAGTTATTCAACCTCTCCAAATCTCATTTTCTTCATCTTCATTCAATGATTAGAAGAGCACTTAATTACAAGATTGATTTGAGAATTATATGAGCTGATTCACATAGAGCACTTAGCATAGTGTTTTATGGGTAGTATGGACTCAATATTTGTTAAATATGCTGATTATTATAATTCCCAGATACATTTCCAACATGAAACATAAGGCTTGGCATATAGTAAGGGTAAATGAATATCTGTTGCTTTGATAAAATAATGAAAATTTGAAGGGTATAGCTATACTTTGGATTCCCTATTTTGATTATCTTTATTATTTTGAGGTGGGTATTTGGTGCAGTGGTTAAGATGTCAATTAGGATATTGACATTCCATATATGGGAGTGCCTTGTTTGACTCCTGGTTCCATTGCTTCCAGTTCAGTTTCTTGCTAATGCACATCCTGGGAGGCAGCAGATGATGGCTCAAGTACTTGGGTCCCTGCCACCCATGTGGGAGACTTGGATGGAGTTCCAAGCTCCTAGCTAAGCCTGGTCCTGCCCCAGCTGTTGTGGGCATTTAGAGAATGAGTCAGCAGATGGCAGATCTCTCTTTCTCTGTCTCTGTCTCTTTCTATATCTCTGCCTTTCAAATGAAATGGAAACAAATAATACAAAATAAAACTAAACATAGAATATCAAATGTCTATAGGTTTTTCATGGAAAAATGCTGGATTTTGGAAAAGTCATTAAAAAAGCAGGCTCCTAAGAAATGGAAGGAAGAATGGAATTCTTTTTCAGTAGCTTCCTCAAGACTTAACCATTGTTTCTCCAGAATGAACAGTCCAATGGTCATTGTTTCACACAGAAAATGGTTAGGAAACAGCTTGAGTTCTCACTATTAAAGCACAAGCCCTCTTGAGACGAGATTAATCATGCCCCGAATGATCCACCCTTACACTAGATGGAATGTTGTTAGAAGTACATTCAAAGAGGTTAGACTCAAGCTAAGTATTCCCTTCTCTCTCTGTGATGACTGATGAAAACAGTAGAATATCCTGGAATTGGCTAGACTGCTGGGCCACCATGACTTCACCTCTAGAGCCTCCTATCTCAGTCAGGATAAAGTTATAAGAGTTGCAGAGGAGATGTTCACAGCTTAGCCCCATAAACTTACATGTTGACATTTAATTCCTAATGTGAGGATATTTGGAAGTGGGGCCTTTGGTGGGGGTGAACAGGTCATGAAAGCAGAGCCCTCTGTAGCAGAATTAGTGTCCTTATAAAAGCATATTCAGAGAACTCCCTTGCCACTTCTGTCACGTGAGGACACAGAATGAAGACAACCATCTATGAACCTTGAAACATGCCCCAACCAGAGACCAAATCCTCTGTCAACATGATCGCAGACTTCCCAGACTCCTGAATGGTGAGAAATAAACTTATGATGTTTTAGCAGCGCAAGTGGACTAAAACAGATGTCCAAAAGTTAAATAGCAAAGTCAAGTTATCAAGTCAAAGTCATCTTCACCAGGAAGGATTGAGAGAGCTGCCTCTCTACGCCATGATGTTGAATCACTAGTTTCCAAACACTTTATCAGCTTGACACTGCCTTAGTGGATGAACCAAAAGTGGTTGTTGGAAAAGGAAGACATGAGAAGAGGTGCCTCAACGAAGAACATGGTAGACTCCTCTGACTGGTTTTCATCCAGCAGAGCTCAACACTCAACGGAGTGGCAAACCTCAGCCTCCCATCTGCTCTGTTTCCAATTCCATCTCCACACAAACCCAAAGTGGCAAATAAGCTATGCTTCTGGCAAAGAGAGCCCCTATAGGAACTTCAGAATGAGTGAGGTGTCATGTTGGTGAAGACAGGAACAGCAAAAGCAGCCACTGCCTGTCCTCCTGATAAGGAACCAGTTCCTCTAAAGGGATGGACCAAGTCAATCAGCATTGTTTCTCTCTTCTAATTTTCTCTCTGAAATTCTCAACTCACAGGACTGCCTGGTCCCCATCCACAAGGACCGGTCAAATATATCTGGATGTGGTGTTTGGGTATAAGCTGTATGCTCCAAAAGAGAACCAAAATGTTATCCAGACTCATGTTTTGTTCACATTTTCCTGCCAAACAAATTCCTGAGCTATAGCAGTTAATGTTGGGATCGGGCAGCAACCATTAAATATTGTTTACAGAAGGAAAAGAAAAAGTTCACTTAGCAGATGGCTCATTCAGTGAGAAGACAGTTCATTCAGTGGCAGATTAGCAACTCTGTCTTGCTTCCAATTTCCTTTTTCTCATCCTTCAAGGATGGTCCAGGATACTTAGGATCCCAATCCAAAAGCCTTTCTTAGCCCTTCCAAGATAACTGAAGATATCAGTTCAGAAAGAAGTACTAGATAGATCAACTTCTTTCAACAATGTTCTATGGCACTCTGCTTCCAAACAGGAGAGTTTAATTAAAAAGAAAAAAAAAATTACCAAAACAGGAAAGTCTTTTAATTCACAACACAAAATTCAAACTAATGTGGGACAGAAGCTCATATACCTAAGTACTTAAAACTGACATATTCTGTGTGGCATAATATAAGGCTATACACAAGGTCAAAGGACAGGTGGCAAAACATGGTGACAATTTCTTAAATATACAAAAAGTAAAAGAGTAAGAAACTTATGTAATAGAAAAATGGATAGGAAAACTATATATGCAAACAACAATGTATGTAATATATATGATTTATACAAAATAAGCTATATGGGAAGATTCTTAGTTTCCATGAACAGTAAACCAAATTTCAGGTGAAATACCAATCATCATGGTAAAAACTGTGAATATTATCACATGTTAATAAACTTGAAGAACAAAGCATTCTCAAACACTTAATGAGAAGGTGGACTGGTGAGTTCTTCTTGTATTAGCTATCTGGAGGTATCCACCGGAATTTTATAATGTAAGAACCAGCTTGTGTTGATATCAAAATGTCCAACGTTGACCCTCCTCAAAATAGCTTGATAAAATGGGTGCCATAGGGACAGTCATGTGGGGCAGCAGGTTAAGCTGCTGCTTATAACCCCCTAGCCCCGTATCAGAGTGCTGGTCAAGCTCTGGTTTCTCTGCTTCCAATCTATCTTCCTAATAATATGCCTGGGAAAGCAGCAAAGTTGGCCCAAGTACTTGGTCCTCTGCCACCCACACAGGAAGCCAGGATAGAGTTTCAGGCCCTTGGCTTCAGCCTGGCCCAGCAGCAGCTGTTGCAGTGTTTGGAAACATCTCACAGTATGTCTCTTCCTCTCTCTCTGTCACTCTGCCTTTCAAATGCACCAATAAATATTTTAAAGGCTATTTACAACATGTTAATGTGAAATTTTTTAAAAGGGGGTAAATATAGAGATGTAGGTGTGTAATTAATATGCTCACTTGTGCATAAATCACTACCAAAGAATGTTTCAGAAACTTTAATAATGGCTAACTCATAGTGAGTAGTGGAACTGAAAATCCATAGGAAGGAAGGAGCAATTGTCTTTTAAGCTTATACTCTTCTGTGTTGTTTTTTTTTTAAATATTTATTAATTTATTTTAAAGACAGAGAGAAAGAGAGAGAGAGAGATTCCATCCCTAATTCACTACCTAAATGGCCACAACAAATGTAGCTCGTCCAGACCAAAGCCAGGAGCCAGAAACTCCATCCTGGTCTCCTACATGTGTAGAGGCCCAAGTACTTGGGTCATCTTCTTCTGCTTTCCCAGGCACATTAGCAGGAAGCTGAAATGGAAGTGGAGCAGTATAAAGGTACATTTTGCCTTATTTTGTAACAAGGAATAAAAAGATCACACCACAAAAGGACCAGGGATTAGCAAGACAATGAACCCAAATGTAGTTCCTCAGAAAAATAACTGTTCAGTGCATGAAAAGGTTAGTCAATGATGGCCAAAAGCAACTGAGAGGACAAACTTTAAAAATCAGAACGTGTCAAAATGAACATATACAAACAGACAAGTCATTTGCCAAAACAGGACTCTGACCTATAACCTGCAACAGGCAACTTAGAAGGCCAAGCAACAACCGGTGCAACAATCGGCCCAAATCAACCAAGACTTGCTCAATCATTGACAGATGCTTACAACTTTGGACCAATGGGACAAAGGCAAATATGCACCCCAACCAATCCACAGGATGCCGTGTTTCTGCTTGGCCTGGTCTCAAGACCTCCAGTTAGAGATCAGTGCAGACCCGAAGACTTTATTTTTCCTCCACTGTGAGGCTTTTACACGTCTCTGCCACCCTTGGAGTCTGCCAAAGGCAAAAGATGCTCGCTGGTTCCCTTTCTGTAGAAACTTCAGAAAAAAATCATCTTTGCTTGATCCCAATTTAGTGGTTTCCATTTATTTTCACAAAATCTAAAGTTTGAGGACTTGATATTTTCAAGGCAATATTTCCAAAGTTAGCTTTTATCATAGAAATTCATCCTGAATTCTTCATATCATCAGCTTCTCTGTAAACTAAGTATAGGTTGAACAAGCCCTATATCTGTGTGTTTCCTGACCCAAAAAATTACGGGAGGAGAATGGGGCATGAATAATTCAGATGAGTGAATTGTAGGGAAATTTCCTCCTTGCTGTTCTTTGGGCTCATGTTTATAGACACAACACCTTCATTCCCACTTTTAGCTAGGAGTCAGACCATAGATGCTAGTTCTGCATGTACATTCATAAGCCCCTTCCACAAGAAAATTCAGAGGAGGTATATCTAAAAGTAAAATTAAAAGTTTCGCTTTTCAGCTCCACTCAGCAACCTCCCTCTCCACCATAAACCACCTGTTCTTCCCTCCTGATCTCTCAAAATGAAAGTTTTCATTTTCATTCTCCTTCCCGCCTCGCCCTTGTTTTGCATTCCTAATGCCTCCTTCCTTATTTAAACCTCCAGTATTTTGTTCTGAAAAGGGGGAATAAAACCGTCCTTCCTAAGCTGCCTTGTGTCTGTTCTCTGTCTCTGCTTCTGTTCCCCAATGTTGGGTTAAAGCAACACTCTGTGTCATCTTGCAGATCAAAAAGCTTTCCTGGCCCCTGATTGTTCACAACAACTTCCTCTTCCAGGTGTATCTTCCACCATGCTTCACAGACACCAAAACCCAAGCTCAATAAACACATACCAAATAGAAAGTAGATGGTCAAGGAAGGGGGTACCTTTCTCTGAAGGGAGAAGAGAACTTCCACTTTGATTATGGCCTTGTCTAAATAAGGTCAGAGTTTGTGAACTCAAGAGGCTTCCATAGCCTTGGCAGCTCATGACGAGAGCCTCAGGTGATTACTGACATCATAAATAAGAGTGTCAATTGTTAAATCAACAACAGGAGTCATTGTGCACTTACCCTCCATGTAGGACTCTGTCCTTAATGTGTTGTCCTATGCAAATTAACGGTATAACTAGAACTCAAACAGTACTCTATATTTTGTGTGTCTGTGTGCGTGCAGTCTGTTGAAATCTTAACTTAGTATATACTAAGTTGATCTTCTGTATATAAAGATAATTAAAAATGAATCTTAATGAAGAATGGGATGGGAGAGGGAGTGGGAAATGGGATGGTTTGCAGGTGGGAAGGGAAAAAAACTGCTATAATCCAAAAGTTGTACTTTGGAATCTATATTTATTAAGGAAGTTTTCTAAAAAAAAAAAGTAGATGGTGAATGGCTCTTCATTCTACACATGTGACATTTGTCAGCAATCACCCCAACTTCTCTAATGTGCAGATTTACTGATTTCAAATCCAGTGATAAATATCTGCTCCATGACTGACAATGGCTGTGATCATTTATTCAAAGATATGAACTGACAAAGCAATAAACATAGGAGGAATAGAGGAGACTTACATTTAAATGGAGGGTCAGGTCATCCATTTTTAAATTCTCACATTGCTCATGGTAATAATTCAATAAATATTTATTAACATGAATTAGAATCCATTATCATTTTATCATAAAACAGCTATTGTTTACTTGCTATCTACTTGCAGACTGTTTGCTATGTGATAAGCCAATCTAATTGGATAGTAAAATAAAGATTTGACAAGGTTCTGGTTAAATGGACATGGCATTCTAAAGTGAGTGGCTAAGGAGGCTTGGCAGCACTTGTGCTAACAGCACTTGTGAATCTAACATCTTGCCTACTTTGAAGGTAAAGAAGGCCAAGAGGTATCTTCCTGTTGCCACCTCAAGAAAAGAGAATTTATTACATAATTCTAGAGCTGGGGACCAGAAGAGTGCAGAACAAGAATCAGTAACCTATTGTTTGGAGGTGGAATTGGGTGATCTTTTCCTGAGCCTGTACCCACAGAGTTTGTCAATGGGGGTATGAATCTATTTCCAATGGGTCACTGCGGGGAAGACAGCCACAAGAAGAAATTCCATCGCCCAAGTTTCATTCTCCCAAATGATTCTTTGGTAAAGGAGAGGGACTCCAGCCATAAGAAACTAAAGAGTAAATGCTAAGATCTGGGTTACATGGCCATCTGAAATGCATCCACAACCAGAGTCATGGGAGTTGTGTTGGGATGGGAGTGAGGCATGAAAGAATCCTAGGAGAGAAGCAACTTGCCCAGAAATTATGAATCCTCCATTCTGTCTCCCACCCAGAGCAGCCGACACCCAGTTGTGCTGACCTAGTGGTGGGGTGGAAGAAGAGGAGAAATCAAGCTGAATTCAGAAGAGTTGAATATTAAATGAAACTTACTGTGTTTGCTAATGTCTTGGATCAGGCATTTAAATGACCATATTTAATTTTTACTTTGGTAAAAATTATTTGTAATTTAAAATAATGGTAAAACAATCGATTGCCTTAAATCAAGCACAACAGTATGGGTTTTTTTTTTTTTTTTCTTCAGGAAATAGAGGAGGGTAATCAAGAGAACAGAGACTAAAGTGATGGTAGAGGCCAAAGTCAAGTTGTATTTTGTTCTAGCTACATGTATATCACAAATCTGAAAATAGTAGTTGTGACCCTTGCACAGAAGAACAAATTGAGCTGCTAAGTGACAGAAGCAAGTTTTTCTTTTTTTTAAAAGATTTAATCATTTATTTGAAAAGCAGAGTTACAGAGGGAGAGGGAGAGACGGGAGAGACGGGAGAGAGAGAGAGAGAGAGAGAGATCTTCTATCCATCGATTCACTCCCCAAATGGCCATAATGAATGGGGCTGAGCCAGGCTGAGGCCAGGAGCCTGGAATCCCATCCAGGTCTTCCACACTGGTGGCAGGAACCCAAGCACTGAGCCACCTTCTACTGCTTTTGCAGGAACGTTAGCAGGAAGCTGGATTGGAACTGGAGCATCTGGGACTTGAATTGGCTCTCATATGGGGTGCCAGTGTCATGGGCAGTGGCTTAGCCCACTGTGCCACAATGCTGGCCCTAGAAGCTAGTTCTCAGTGTGAGTCCTTTGGCTTCCAGAGTATATGGGTCAAAAATGGCACCAAACACTATTTTGATGCTAAACTATAAATCTTTTGTTTCACCCTCAACTGATTTCACTAAGATAAGGAGTAAAGACCAAGATGAATTTTACAATGAAGTGATTGCTGCATGCTGTAGAGAAAGACAGGTGGTAAAGGGGGAGGAAGGAGCAAAGACTGAAATGTGCTTCTAAGTCAACTCTGAAGTGAAACATGGGTCTGGCACTGTGGTGCAACGGGTTAAAGCCCCGGCCTGAAGCACCAGCATCCCATATGGAAGCCAGTTCAAGACCCAGCTGTTCCACTTCTGCTATGGCCTGGGAAAATAGCAGATGATGATCCAAGTCCTTGAGCCCCTGCACCCATGTGAGAGACCTGGAAGAAGCTCCTGGATCCTGGCTTCAGATCGGCTCAGCTCCAGCCTTTGCAGCCACTTGGGGAGTAAACCAGCAGATGGAAAATCTCTCTCTCTCTCTCTCTCTCTCTCTCTCTCTCCTCACTCTCTCCCTCTTTGTCTCTGTAGCTCTGCCTTTCAAATAGATAAATAAATCTTAAAAAAAAATAAAGTGAAACATTTGCTTTACATTTGTGAACAACTTTAGATGCCTGTGGGGCAAGTGCATGAATATCCTCTCATTTGATCACCTGTAAATAACTCTTTCAGATACACATGGTGACATCATCAGTCCTATTTCAGTCCGATAGAGGAACCCCACAGAGTGGAGACCCCTCAAAGACCCCAGCTGGTTTAGCGGAAGGACAGCACTGGATCTTAGATCACTTCAGCCTTCATTGGTTTATGCATATCTCTTACTGGCCACTTTTTGACATAAAGAATCTGGCAACACAAGAGCTGACTTTCAAATGCCAAAACAACCCTCTGCTGCCTTCTTTATATATAAACTTTGAGAAAGTCAAGGAGGGAGACCACTTTCTCTCCTATTAAAATTTCTTACAATACATGAAACTTTTGTCAAAATGACATGAAATCCATTTGTTCTGGATCCCAGTCAGTTTATACACTAGTGCTCCTCTTTTGAAAACCATTTCACAAAATAAGTCTTCAAGGAAAGCCTCAACATATCGGGAAACTTTTCCTCTTCTGAACACATTGCTTCCATCCTACATGGTCTGGTGCTCGTAGATCTTTAAGGAGGTTGTAGTAACTCCTCCTACCCATGAACCCACTGGAAATATAAATAAATTTTAAAACCCACTCTTTTCAAACCCAGCATTCACCTCTCTGGTGCTACTGAGCAGACTTTGCTGACATATATATTTATTATGCAACCTGCTGCAAGTTTATGGGGAGACAGAGTGAGAATCCATCCATCGCGGTTTGTTTCTGCTTCGTTATTACAATTCCCAGCAAGCGCCTGTGACATTTGCAGCAAGGAGAGCTCTGCAAACTTTTAACACAGAATCTGCATAAATGTAGGCTCCCAAAGGCTCAACAGAGTCCAGGATAACTTGAAATCTGCCTCTAGAAAGTTCTAACTTATGCTGAATTCGCTTATGTTTCTGAGTAGGTTGAGTAACTGTTACCATTTTTGTAGGAAAAAAATCATCCTACTTAACCCTGCATTATTCTTCTTGCACTGGCTTTTCGAGAAAAGTGCAGGATTGAGAACCAAAGCAAAGGTTGAGAAACCGGATTCAAAACTCATTTCCAAGGAATGAGAACCAGGAATTTTGAAAATCACACACGCATTTCCAAGCCTTAGGTGCCCCAGAACTATCACCAATAGCATCCACATCATTGGGTTCTTCATAATGGGAAAAAATGAAATACCCGTAAGATGTGTTTCAGAAACTCGCACTGACTGCTCAAAGAGTGGTCTGCCATAGATTTTAGAGCTTTTTTGTTTTCCCAAATCATTCTGTTTTGAGAGCCTTACATTTATTTTTTCTGAAGCATAATCAAGTGAACAATAATTCTCCCCTCACCTGTACAGAATTGTTGTCAAATTGTGTTTAACTTGTGGCTAATCAAGAGGAAAGGATCAAACTAATACAGATATTGTGGCATTTTAAAGTTCTGGACTATTGAAAGTCATTGAAGGAAAAACACATTACAAAACAACAAAAGAAGGCTATCTATTCTAGATTAAATGCAGAGGTGTCACAATTAAAAATGTTACAAGAAATTGATCTCTAGATTAAAAACCATAAAATTTGGAACAATTGGAGAAATTTGAATATAGACTTTAGTTAGGTATTATTGCATCAAATTCAAATTTCTTAGGATTTACTATGATATGGATAAATAGGATAGAGATAGTCCTTATTCTAAGAAGGCACATATTGATGTATTTGGAGGCAAATTGCCACGACATTTACAGCTTTAAAATTGTTCAGCAAAAAATAAACTATATCTGTCTACAAGCAGAAATATAAAGAAGTGACAGATAATAACAGTTTGTAAAGGAAAGGTGTTGCATAAAAAGACTTCATGGCATCGACTTTTCAACTTGTCTGAAAATTTCAAGTTTTTTTTCTTTAAATGAAAATCTGGAATAGGAGGGAGAGCTTCTACTTCTTAAAAAAAAGAATTAGAAGGGGCCGGCTCCATGGTGCAGTAGGTTAATCCTCTGCCTGATTCGCTGGCATCCCATATGGGTGCCGGTTCTAGTCCCGGCTGCCCCTCTTCCAATCCAGCTCTCTGCTGTGGCCTGGGAAAACAGTGGAAGATGGCCCAAGTTCTTGGGCCCCTGAACCGACGTGGGAGACCTGGAAGAAGCTCCTGGCTCCTGGCTTCAGATTAGCATGGCTCCAGCTGTTGCAGCCATCTGGGGACCGAACCAACGGATGGAAGACCTTTCTCTCTGTCTCTCCCTCTCACTGTCTGTAACTACCTCTCAAATAAATAAATAAAATCTTAAAAAAAATAGAAGAGGGGAAAAAATCCTTCCTGGTGAAGCAGGAAAGTTTTAGGAATCCCAGCTACAGCATGGCTTATTCTCCTGTAGTGACATAAAATGGAAACCCAGGGTAAACTGAGCTGTACCTCTCTGAAATTGTGTTTCATGAACTCCAGGACTAGAAAAAGGACTGGTATGTTACCACATGAGAGGTGTGCAGCGTGCACCTGGTTTTGATCAGGGAACATAGAGATTAGAGTTTGGCCACAGTTGTCTCATCTGAACCGTAGGCAGTAAGAGTTGCCAAGGTTATGGTAAGGATTGGTTGAGATAAGACAGGTAAAGCACTTATAAAAGTGTTTTGCTACATGATAAACTATCAGAGAAGTTACTATGACTGTTGTTCCTCCTCCTGTCATGGCTGCCACACTCATCCGACATCTGTCTTCTCTCTACTATGACAATGCACAGCCTATGGAACACTTCCACTTCCCTCTCATTGCTCTCATTCTGATAGTCCTTTATCCTATTTTTTTCTAAAAAAAATCAATTATTGTATTTTTTCATTTATCGTTCGCCTTCCTATGTTACTCCGCGAAGGGTCTGAGTGGTCCACAGATCATGGAATGGTAGCAGAATCATAGAATGGCAAAGAAAATGAAGTATTTCATGAGTGTGTCAACAGAGGGGATAATTTTGATAGTGACTAAGATTGTGTGGGTGTCCACTATTTACAAGGCACTGAACCAAATGCTTTACTTTAAAGATGGAAAGGAATTTTGCCCAAGATGACTCATAGTTAAAGTATTCCTATATCTTACTTAAATGATTAAGATGATGAAATTTGGGACATTTGCATTGATGATATCTAGGTAAGATTCTGGACTTTGGGTTTATACTCTTAATGGGTTAAGACTTTTGAGGATTCAAGGAGTGTTAAGATGTGATGAATATATTTTTTTTGGAGGGTAGTTTGAATTTTGAGAACAGAGGATGGGCTGTGGTAGGCCAAAAATTTCCCCCACATATCTGGAATGTGTACATACATTTTTTATTGAAAAAGAGACTTTTCATTTGTGATTGTTAGGGACCTTGATTTATGGAAATTATCCTGGATTACTCAAGTCACTTATAAATATAATTTTACAGAAATGAAAGGGCTAGTGTGTGGCTCAGTGGGTTAAGTCATTGCTTGCAATACCAGCATCCCATATGGGAGTGCCCGTTCAAGTGCTCACTGCTCTGCTTCATATCCAACTCCCTCCTAATGGTCCTATGAAAGAGCAGAAGATGGCCCAAGTGCTTGAAGCACTGCCACCCATGAGAGACCCAGATGGGGTTCCAGACTCCTGGTTTCAACCTGGCCCAATCCTGGTTGCTGTGGGCATTTGTATCTAATGTGCTTTCAAATAAATAAGTGAGTAAATAAAAGAGGGAGACAGAGATACTTGACACAGAAGGGGCTAAGGTCGTGTTACTAGTAAGAAATCAAAGTGATATAGGCATATATCAGGAAATTCTGGAAGCCACCAGAAGTTCCAAGTAGCAAGGAATAGATTCTCCCTTTTACTCTTTGGAGAAAATGGGCTCCTGCCAACAAATTGATATTTCCCATCGAAATGGATTTCAGATTTCTGCCTCTGCATCTATTAAGCAGCAGATGTGCATTGATTTTAGCTACCAGGCTTGTGGGAAATTTTAACAGAAGCCACTGGGAACTAAAACAGTAGCAAGTAGAGACTGGAACTCCAAGCCAGCTCTACCTGACACCCATTACACAGTATAAGAGCTTCTGCTGCAACTGAGCTTCTGGCTTAACTCTGAATTTCCTGTAAGCCAAAATAAGGAAGCAAAAATGTCAAATTACAAAACAGCTATTATCTAATACAGTGACAGATGATGAGCTGATGAACAATTAGCAGAGATAACATTTTCAAGTTTCAGGATTTTTAAAGGAGCCTGGGAAAAGGCCATCACACAACATAATGGGTAATGTCTTTGAAATTTCAGTGACGATGCTGACATATTCTTCTTTGTCCTTAGGCATGACATGAAATCATTGATCTGTGAAAGATGTTTGAAGTAGTGGAAAGTTAAATGATCATTTAGGGATGATATTTACTAGAGATGCAGAATAAAACTGGGGTGGGATGGAAAACGTGACAAAGCAGCATAGCTAGCATGTCCCCTTTCGTGAGAGTGTCCATGAAATTTGTTCTACAAAGACACAACTGATAATGAAAACCAGGGCTAGTAACAATTATGTTGGAACAATAGGCTCAAATTGGATCTGTAGCCAGGCAAAACGAGACACGTTTCATCTCCTCTGCAAGCAAGCATCCTTCAGAGTTAGGGCAGCCCCTCATCAGACGTACAGGATGTCAGTCCCTGCCTGAGCCCGAGACACAGCTCTGCTCAGGGCTCCCAGTCTTTCCAAACCTCAGTGGAGATTAACTTCTGGGGACCATGAACTTGAAGTTTACAAAGAGCATTAAGGAACAGATATAATGTGTTTTTTAATAAATTAAGAGGACGATTTGGAAATCAAACATGCAAGAAATACAATATTTTATTCCACCAGGCTATTTTACAGGTTGTGTTTCTGCATTTTTCAAAGTTCAAAGTTCTCAGGACCTTCATCATGTTAACAATTTTATTTATTCATTTAACTTGAAATTAAGAGGGAAAGAGATATCTGCCATCTACTGATTCACCGCCTCCCCCAAAACCTGCAACAGCGGGGGATGGGCCAGGTTGAAGTTGGGAACCCAGAACTAAATCTGGACCTCACACACGGCGACAGTGATCCAACCTTGCAAGCCATCTTCCCAGGGTCTGCGTTAAAAGGAAGCTGGAATCAGGGACAAAGATGGGACTCAAACTTAGGCACTCCAATATGGGATGCAGGCATCCCAAGAGATACCTTAACTGATGTACCAAACGTCCACCGTGAGTGTCGTCATTTTAATGACTGCCTAGTGCCCCAGTGAATAAGGTTATATATTTGAACTATCTACATGTTTCTTTTGTTAGATCTTTAAACTATATTCCTTTTTGTGCTATTGTAAGTAATGTAGAATTGGAATACTTCTATTCACTGATAACATACTGAGCAATGTCTTTTTTTTTTTTTTTATTTGACAGGAAGAGTTACAGTTGGTTCACTCCCCAAATGGCTGCTATGGCCGACACTGTGCCAATCTGGAGCCGGAGCCAGGTGCTTCTTCCTGGTCTTCCATGTGGGTGCAGGGGCCCAAGCACTTGGGCCATCCTCCACTGCCCTCCCGGGCCACAGCAGAGAGCTGGACTGGAAGAGGAGCAACCAGGACCAGAACCGGGCGCCCATATGAGATTCTGGCACCGCAGGCAGAGGATTAACCAAGTGAGCCATGGCGCCAGCCCCAGTCTTTCACATAAGAGAGTTGGCTACATCTATAGAGGCTGAATAAAACCCATGTCCAGAGCATCAAAACAAACACAGAACTGTTTTTGAGGGAAAGGAGCAGCTTGAAGAGGCTGATTTTCCCTCTCCTGATGTTAGGCATTGTGAATCCTATCAGAGAGGCATCTGATGGAGACTATTATCTTGATCCCTTTCTATCTGTGGTTAGAACAAAGCAGATCAAAAATCAGGTCCTACTTTTTGGTCAAAAATTTTATTTATATTACAAAAACTGTCACTTAAGGCTCCTATAACCCTTTCTTCGCAATAGTCCACTCTTTTATCCAAGAAGTGTTAACGGGGGAAACCATGGCCTCTATGTGTTTTCAATGACAGAATAGAATTGTAGTTGCTGGAGACTCAAAAGGTGGAGGGAACAAGGTTAGGGAAGGTTGGAGAACGTCAGATAGGAGAGATAAGCTCTCCAACACAGTAGGACGACTACACTACAATAACTGAATTTATATTTTATTAGGATCTAGAAGACAGGAGTTTAAAGGCCCCAAGTGAAAGAAATGGAATGCAAATTACCCCCAATTTGCCCTTTACAAACTGTAGACATGTGTTGAATTATCTCACTGTATCCCATAAAGTGGAGATTTCAAAAGGTCATGGAAAAAAAGTAATGAAGGATAATGTGTGTTTTCCATGAACTTTTAAAAACAGATTTATTTTGGTTATTTGAATGCATAGAGAGAAAGATGAGAGAGAGAAAGAGAGGGAGAGGGAGAGAGGGAGAGAGGGAGAGAAGGAAGGGAAGAGAGAGTCTTCCATCTAGCAGTACACTTCCCAAATGGCTACAATGGTTGGAGCTGAGCCACACCAAAGCCAACAGCTAGAAACTCCATCCTGATTGCCATGTGTGTGGCAGGGGTCCAAGTACTTGGGCCATCTGTTGTTGCCCTCCTAGGTATGTTAACAGGGAGCTGAATTGGAAGCTGAGCAGCCAGGAGTCAAATTGGTGCTCCGATAAGAGATGCAGTGTTGCACAGGGCAGTTTTGATCTGCTGCACCACAATGCTGGCCCATCCATGAACTTTTTGAGGAGCACTTGTAGGTGCAATTAGTGTTAATAAAAAATAAAAGTTTAAACAAAAAACTATCATTGTGCAAATATATACTTATTAAGTTTAATTTTACTTAAACAATGTTTATTGTAGCAAAAAAGTAAGGTTTTAAAACTGGAATTAATATAGATACCTATCACAAAGAGATTAATCCAATAAATGTGGTACATTAATAAAAAAGACTGAATCAATATCAAGTCCTGATAAAATTATATCAAATATACTTTATCAAGGGACACATTTGCATGTATGAACCTATCTGTGTGTGACAGATGGAAGGATTATGTACACACATGCACGGACACTCTGGTAAAAACTTTAAAAAGTTATGGGAAAAACTGAAAGATTTGTAACAGTCTTACCCCCAGGGGTTCTGGAACCTGATGATAGGGCAGAGAATTTTCACTCTTTCTCTATATCATTTTCTACTGCTGTACTTCCTCACCAAGAGCATAATCATTATGATAAATTGGACATAAAGTAAGGGATTGGCCTATAGATGTTGACTAATAATCTATTTTCTGTTGGCAGCTATGCAGGACAAAAACGTATTTGAGACATTATCTCTCCTTACTAGCTAGGCAAGCTAGAGAGCCATTTAAATTTCCTGATTCCCAGTAGGCCTAAAGGTTAATAAATTCAGGTAGAACTGCCACTTCTGATACCAGCTGAGGGATCTTAGGCAAGCCTGTTAATGGTTCAGAGTCTCAGTTGCCCCAATTATAAATAGCAATAATGTCTATTACATACATTTCTGATAACATCTGTCCCAAACTAGATACTTAAAAAATATTATTGATTTTGACTATACCTGCAAAGATCAGAATCAAGTTCATAGTTCTGAAGGGCTCAATAGAAAGCTAGAGGTCTGAGAATTCTACCAAATGAATGCTATAGGTCACAATGGACATCAGCCTGTTCAAGAGAATTTCAGTAAATAACTACTAACCTAGAATTTTCCAAATACATTGTCCTGAAAAGTCTCTCTCCAACCCATTATGCTTATATTGCATCCACTCACAAAAAAGACATTTGATAAATTCAGATGTATCTGAACTACATTTAGTACTACCTCTACTGCTACTAAAACTACCACTAACACCCTCTCACTTTAGCCAAATATTCTGGCGGAGTATGAGGTGAGGAGTTTGCAAGAGAGATTTCTAGCTGCACTTGATCACTATTAGACTGAATAGTATTATTATAGAGAAGAATCAAACACCAACTAATGTCCATTGTTGTCAGAGATGAAAGTTAACAGTCCACAGCTATCGCTAAGGGTCATTTTCTGTTTAATTAAAGAATTCTCCTTGATTAAAACTATTCATGCCTATAACTAAATGGAAATGAATGGCCTATTATTTTGTTTAAATTTTAATACTCTATTTTCTCACCTTAAGCCACCACTTTTATTTTTGAAGGGATCGTTTAATAATACAATCCTTAAAGGAGACGAAAATATTATAAAGTGATAATTTTTTTAAAAAGGTCAAGTTACAGTGAGGTAGGAATAAAGCTCTGGTACCTACAGCATAGTATAATGACTATGTGTGATGGTAAAGTACTATATACTGCAAAAAAGCTAGAAGAAAGGACTTTGAGTATTTTGAAAGTGCAAAAATTAGTGTTTAAGTGTTAAAGTGATCATATTAAGTGCTAGTGATCATATAGTTAGGATTAAGTGTTAAAGGGATCATATAAATAAGATCAAGTGTCTAATAATAATTGATAGATAAAATTAAAAAAAAAGAGAGAGAATGTTCCAACATGGGAAGCAGTCCACACAGCAGACTCATAGAACGACAATCACTCTAAATAGCACTCTGACCTCAGAATTAGTGCTTAAGGCATTCTGGTCTGGCTGGAAAGCCCATAAGAGCATTTCAGGTATGGAAAGCCAAAACACTCTGGAAAAAAAAAAAATCATACATGAAAGATCTCTGTGAGTGAGACCCCAGTGGAAAGAAGAGGCCATAAAAGAAGGATGCACTTTTCTCTGAAAGGAGGAGAGAACTTTCACATTGATTATGGCCTTGTGTAAATACTGATGGAAATTGTGGATTCAAAAGGCTTTCATAGCCATGGCAGCTCATGTCAAGAGCCTTGGATGATCACTGAAGTCATACATAAGAGTATTAATTGTTAAATTAACAACAGGAGTCAGTGTGCACTTACTTCCCATGCAGGACTTCTGTCCTCAATGAGTTGTACGAGAATTAACTGTAAAACTTGTTCTCAAACAGTTGTGTGTGTGTGTGTGCAAATTCTTGAAATCTTTACTTAGTATAGAGTTGGTCTTCTGTGTATAAAGTCAATTGAAATAAAATTTTAATGGAGAATAAGACTGGGAATGGAAGAGGGAGAAGGAGGTAGGTGGGAGTGGGTGCGGGAAGGTGGGTATGGTGGGGAAAATCACTATATTCCTAAAGGGGTACTTATGAAATTTGTACTCATTAAATAAAAGGTTTCTTTGGGGAAAAAAAGCAAGTCAAAAAAAAAAAAGAGTAATGTGTAGGAGTGAAATTGACATTTTGAGACTCAATGATTGTTTATAGCCCTTGTCTCTACTATGGAGGAACAATGTTTTTTTTTTTTTTTTCTTCATACTGTTTGTTGAACACTTTCCTTAGTGTAGGGTTAATCTTATGAGTATAAAGTAAACTGAAAACAGATCTTTGTAAACATTAAGAGTGGGAATAGGAGAGGGAGAAGCTGGAAGGATATGAGCATGGGCAGGAGGGAGGCTAGCATGGGAAGTGTCACTACGTTCCTAAATCTGTGTATATGAAATTTGTATACCTTAAATAAAATTTAAAAAAAGATAAATATATGCTTACTCTGATTTGAACATTACACAATGTATACCTGTATTGAAACATCACTTGATGCCCCATAAATATGTATGAAAATATGCTTAAAATTTTTAAAAAAGGACTTAGGAGTTAGACATACCTGTTCTTGTCTAAACTTGTCACTCAGTTACCAGTTATTGCTAGTAAGTTACTACTGATATGTTTTGTGATTTTTTAGGGCATGTTATTTAGCACTGGACCTCAGTATTTTGATCTCTAAATTGGACGTGATAATGGCTAGTTCACATTATTTGGCAGCCTGTTTTCCCAAAACGGTTTCGATTATTCCCCATTCATGCTCTTTTACAGTGTGACTTTAAAGCTCCTCCCACCAAGAAGTAGAGCCTCTTTTCCCATTCCCTGTGAATCTAGGCTGCACTGAGATTCGCTTTGACTGTTGGTGGTGCTGGTTCTCATCCTAGGCTTCTCCAATGGCATTGCATATTCCTGCTGTTGCATAGGGCACCCCGTCCAGCCACCCTGGGGAAAAGCATTCACTAGCTTGCTGGATGATGCGAGACCACATAAAGGAGAAGCCAGTTGTCTCTGCTGAGGCCTCCCAGTCTAGTGCCATCCACACTCCAAACACCAAGAAAGCCCTGTTGAGATCATCAGAGCCAACTATTTGACCAGCAGCCGACCACAGATGAATGAGTGAACCCATCAAAGCCTTGAAGAACCATTAAGCAACTCATAGGCTTGTGAATGCAATCAATGCTACTCAGCTGGGGGATATTTGTTATGTAGCCAACTCTAACACACCCACAGGACTATTCTAACAGTTAAATCATTTGATATACTGATGTTTCTTATCATCTGCCCTGACTGATATTTATTTAACACATATATCAACAACTTAGAGTGTCCTTAATAAATGTGTAGGAGAAACCTCATTCCAAAATGTCATAATTGCTCAATTGTAAAGGGCATCAGTAGTTCCATTGTCATGAGAAAGCAAATTATTTACTCCTGTTGGCTGACGATGACAGTCAACAATGTTCAGGTTGTCATGGTAACCTCCCAGCAGCTAGGACAACTGACACACAGAGGAAGGACACCCATGCGGTTATAAGACAAAGTCAGCCTAACATTAAACACTGCTCACAGATCACTGATGTCCAGCAGAGTGTCTGGCATGGAGTCCTTGCTCTATCAGTGCAGCCAGATGATACGAGCAGAGACTCAGGAGTCTGGGTTTAACCCCCAGCTTCTTTGATAACCTTGCCTTGACTCCATTTCCCTATCTGTAAAATGAGTATAACAGCAGTGCTTACTTCAAAGCATTCAGTGAGACTATCTGGGTAAAGTACTTAGAATACGACTTCACACACAGTCAGTGCACAACAAATGTCAGTCATGAGAGTACTTCAGAAAGTTCTTTGGAGGGGCTGGCATTGTAGCTGAGCAGGTAAAGTCACTGTCTGCTATACTAACACCCCATATAGGCTCTGGTCTGTGTCCCAGCTGCTCTGCTTTTGATTCAGCTCCCTGATAATGGTCTGGAAAAAGCAGTGGTGGATGGTCCAAGTGTTTGGTGGGACACCTGCATGAAGCTCCTGGCTCCTGACTTCAGCCTGGCCCAGTGCTGGCCATTGCGGCCATCTGGGGAGTGAAACAATGGATAAAAGATTCTCTCTCTCTCTCACTCTCTCTGTGTGTGTGTGTGTCCTCTCTCTGTGTAACTCTGAATTTCAAAATAAATAAAACTTTTTTTGAAAAAAATTATGTGGAAAATATAATCAAATGATGTTTATTTTGGTGTAAAATATTTGCAATCTACATACAATTTTTTCCTAATATGAATTTCCATGAATTTTTGAAGATCCATCATATGTATGCTTTCAAAATTTTTTGCACCAAAACAAGCTTATTTTTTAAAAAGATTTACTTACTTATTTATTTATTTATTTGAAAGGCAGAGCTACGGAGAGGCTGAGGCAGAGAGAGAGAGAGAGAGAGAGATCTTCCATCAGCTGGTTCACTCCCCAGATGGCTGCAAAGGCCAGAGCTTCAGTGATCCGAAGCCAGGAGCCAGGAGGTTATTCCAGGTCTCCCACATGGATGCAGGGGCCCAAGGACTTAGGCTGTCTTCTATAGCTTTCCCAGGCCATAGCTGGAGTGGAGCAGCCGGCACATGAAGTGGTGCCCATATAGGATGCTGGCACTGCAGGAGGCAGCTCTACCTGCTATGCCACAATGCCAGCCCCCAAGCTTATTTTTAATATCAACTTCCATGAACTTTTTGAAGCACCCTTATTCCTCTTGTTATTGAGTGACTTTGTTTTAAACATATTGTGGACTCAGAGTCTGTGCAGGAATTTTGGGCACACATGTACAGCCATTCTAGTGCTTGTAACTCTCTCCAGCTCTCAAAAATTGTCCTGTAAATATGAAAGCAAACATCAAAGAGAAGACTACAAAGGATGTGCAGGGTCTAGAGATTCACTGAAGAATTTAGATGTCACGTCTCAGCAATCCTGTTGAAACAGAACTGAAATAAATAATATTTTCTTAATCCAGAAGTCATGGCCACATATGGATAGCATTAGATTCTCCTCTCATATTTTCTCTGCAAGGTCTCCCAACCAATGGTGCCCACTCCCTGTTATCCAGGCCTGAAGTGTACACTCCCCTCCTTTTCAGTTTGGTCATTTGCTGCCTCCCTCCCCCAGTAAGTATTGGCTGGAACTGTAGCTTCAGACAAATTTTCACTGACTTATCCAGGCTGATGACCTGAGACTGATGTCTGGATCTTGATTTTATGTAGAGAATAGAGAAATAATTTTCCTTCAGCTTATCCTTCCTTCCAATGTTTGTCCTAATCAAGAATTTAAATTTTTTTTTTACAGAGTCACTGAAGAGGGTAAGAAGCTCGGAGTTGAAGCAGATTAAACAGATAAGGAATTAATGATGATTCAGGTAGTCAAGAATCACCACATAATTGAAGCAGCTCTTTGGCATCTCGGAATTCTTCCTTTCCAGAACCACCATCCATTAAGCCCAGTGGAACCTGTTAGCAAGAGCCAAGTGATGAATACATCACCCCTGACTGTCATGTAACTCGCCCTTGATTTCAGATTTAGAGGTTCCATTCTCTCGAGCATCCGGACATACTTTTTCAAGTTTTATCTTCTCAGAGGTCACATGGAGGATCAAGCAGGGTCAAAGTTTTCCTCATTTATTTTCTCCTATGATGTTTTTCAGAGAAACTTACATCTTCCTTACAGGAAAGACTGGAAACACCAACCAACTAATGTCATAGGAACTACAAAGCCGAACCGACTAGCCTCGGTACTGTTGATGGCTCACTCCTGTTGACCTATTTATATCAGTGGACCAATGAGCCACCCCATGTTCTATCAGTGGCTTGAATCCATTCAAGATTTTTCCTTGCCTCCCTATTCTCCACCTGAGCCATTTACCTTCTGAGTTAGACACAGGTTTTTAACAACCTAGAGAAAACTTCCTTTCACAGTAGAGAACCCCCCTCCCATTGGAAACCACCACTGAGATTACGGTGCATTTTTTTCCATAGGTTGCAGTTCATTGAAATTCCATTGGGATATATGTTGCCCTGAGTTCGCTTGATTTTCTTTTGGGAACCACCCGGAAAAATTAACAGCTACCTAAGGGGTTAGCTTTTGTCAACAACAAACCAAATAAGGCTTTGCAAACCCATTTAATTGTCTGCCTGACACAGTACAACTTCCCCTACCTCCTTGCTCAGACATAACGAGCCAGCTGAAATAAAATGGAGTTGGTATTCTTCACCTTACTGTCTATTTCAGAGAAACTACCGGCAGTAAGATAAGTAACAATGGTAGGAATATGTCCAGGTGAAACCAAGAAACTCAAGCAAGGAAGAGAGAGCTGTTTCTGTAACATGATAATGTAACCCCCCCCTCTTGTTGCCTCTAAATGCTTGCGTAACTGGTAAAAGTAGATCATCATCATTACATGTTGTCACCCATTTCACTCCCTGTGAGAAGGTTTCATAAATTGTGACCAGGGGCCAGTACTGCGGCACAGTGGGTTAAAGCCCTGGCCTGCAGTGCTGGCATCCCATATGGGCACCGGTTCAAGACCTGGCTGCTCCACTTCCAATCCAGCTCCCTACTAATGCACCTGGAAAAGCACTAGAAGATGGCCTAAGCCCTTGGACCCCTACACCTGCATAGGAGACCCAGAAGAAGCTCCTAGCTCCTAGCTTTGGATTGTCTCAGTTCCAGCTGTTGTGGCCATTTGGGGAGTGAACCAGAGGATGGAAGCCCTCTCTCTCTCTCTCTTTCTCTCTCTCTCTCTGTCTCTACCTCTCTCCTTAACTCTTTCAAATAAATAAAATAAGTATTTAAAAAAAAAAATTGTGACTAGCCAACGCCGTGGCTCAACAGGTTAATCCTCCACCTTGCGGCGCCGGCACACCGGGTTCTAGTCCCAGTCAGGGTGCCGGATTCTGTCCTGGTTGCCCCTCTTCCAGGCCAGCTCTCTGCTGTGGCCTGGGAGTGCAGTGGAGGATGGCCCAAGTGCTTGGGCCCTGCACACCATGGGAGACCAGGAGAAGCACCTGGCTCCTGGCTTCGGAACAGTGCGGTGCGCCGGCCGCAGCGCGCCAGCCGTGGCGGCCATTGGAGGGTGAACCAACGGCAAAGGAAGACCTTTCTCTCTCTCTCTCTCTCTCTCTGTCCACTCTGCCTGTCAAAAAAAAAAAAAAGTGACTAAACTGGTACTACAATAAACTGATTTTTACACACAACTCAAAACATGCCTGATCACCTATGGCTTTTGCTGGGCCTGGCATGGTCCCCTCAGTTCTCTGATGTAGTAACAGTGTAAACAGAGGCTCAGCACTACCTTCCCTTTCTCTGTTGCCAATTCAGCAATTGCTAGTCACAGATGGGAACACTGGACAGAGCGGGGCGGGACACCTGTGCCTGGATGGGCCTGTGGTCCTTGTGAATAACACAGCTGTGAGCACCCCTCCAGCTGCCTTAGAACCAATGGCATGAGAGTGTGCTCAGGGCCTGTTTGCTCAATAAAGGACTAAACACTGCAAACATGATGCGGGCTTCTTAAGAAGTTAAAAAATTAGGGCCAGGACACGCCACCCTACCTTCATCAGTGCAGATTTTGCCATCCTCATGTGTGTAGCAGTCCATACAGAGATAGAGAAACACCAGGCCAGGGGTGAGGAGGGAGGAGGGGAGAAGATGGTGAAGAGGAAGGAAGAAGCCCCTAATTGTGAACTTCTCCTTGCACAATCAGGTTTGAAATTAAAAAAGATGGTCTCTCTCACTAAGTAAATGGAGAAAGCAGCGTCTAACTCATGAAAAGTTGCATTTGGCAAGATTAAGAGGATGATGCCGCTGCTCTCCCAGAAAGCTGAGGCTACTGTTAGGACGAGGTCAGGCTCCATGAGGGGTCGCCCCTGTTGAACGTGTCAGCACTGGTCCTGGTGTCCTGGGTGCACTGTCATCAAGCCTGAGACTCTGGCCTGGCCCATAGGATTCAGCAACACAGTCAAAGCATGGAGGTGAAATAGCTCTGGGAGTGAGAGGCAGGGAGAGACTGGGTCTGCAAGAAGTGGGCTTCTCTCTTCAAATGTGCCAGCATCTACCCTTTCCTTTCCACTGTCTCTGCATCTGAAGGAAAGACAGCACGACAAACCCTTAGGCATCAGGATACCAGAGACTCCTCTGGGACTCCTTGTGCTCAGCATCTGAGATTCCCTGCAGAGGATGTAAACAAATCAGGGCTGCAGGACTCCAGGTCTCTTCAGGAACAGGCAGCAATCATCCCACGATGGGGAAACTGAAGCCTTTCCATGGGAAGAGTACATTCCTCTCCGGGTCTGTCTGGGAAGGCAGGCAGATCTTTTCACTCCCCGGCCAACAACTCTACAGCAGGGGCCGTCTTGATGTTTGGGAGTAGATGCAGAAATCCTCTTGGCAGCAGCTACAGGATGGGATGGGAATAGGCATGATTCTCTACTAGCGCTGGCAAGTGTGCTCTGCCCAGGAGCTCGGAGAAGCAGCACAATTCTTCCTGTGGTCATTGATTCTTTTTCTCTTGTGTCCAGAGGAGGACAGATTCCTGGTTGTCTGCAAAGAGCTGCAGGCAGACTTCTGAAGGTTCATCCCTTTTCTACTGATCTGTCATCATCAAACTTCCATGCTATGAGCTCTTATGTGCACTAAGGGCACCTCAGCCTCTTTCTCAGGTGACCAAGGCGGACACTTCAATGAGCTGTCTTTATGTTGCTCAAGCAAGGCATCATCCGACAACCTTTCCCAAGGCTACTTGCACACTGTCTCCTGCTTGAGTGGTTCTGTCCCATGGCTGCTGTGGAGTGTGGAGGTGTGCGAGGTGGAGGAGCTGAGGCTGGTTCTTAATTATTCAAACTCTGGATTATCTCAAGCTCTGGTTCTCTTCCCTCTCCATCTGCCTCCCTGGTCCTGGGTCATTTTCTCTGCTCATTATCAGCAGCACCAGAGGGAAGGTAGAGGAAATGAAGGGAGAAGAAATTCAAATGAATCAATTCTGCCACTTGTTAGCAGCTCAGCTCGCAAGTGTATAGGGGAGGAGGCTGCTTCTCTTCTGTGACTCTCAATTCTCCGCGCTATTCTGGGCTCCCGTGCTGCCAGGCAAGATCGAGTGGGCTGTATGGAAATTATCTCTGCGATGAGAGAAGGGATAGGTGGGGGGCTGTCTCTAACAGAAGCTTGCTCCTTCAAAGAAAAGGAGCAGGAATTATATGCTCAGTGGCTGCATGCTGCACAGAGCAGTCCAAATTTTATTAGACAAATTCGTGTTTGGAAGCACACTATCCCCTCAGAATCAGAGCAAAAGGGATGCTGAGACCATATTCCGAGCAATTATAATGCAGAGGATGCGCTGCTGTCATAGCAGCCAAAAGAAAACGAGGAAGTCTCCTTAAAAGATTATGCCAAGGACAGCAAACGCAAAAGCTAGGGCTGTGTTAAATTGCTGAACGATGCTGAAAAGAAGGGAAATGCATTAAGAACTCTAAAACCACTGTCTCCAACAAAGGTGAGATGACAGGCTGGGGGAAGAACCTGAGCAGACGGAACTGCCTTCACCTCTCTGAGCTTATGAAATGGGAAAGGGCTGAGCTACAGTCCCCAGTGTCCTGTCCTGGTGGACACTGAGACACCACCCGGGTGCCCCTGCAGGGAAGGATTGGCCCAGCTGCTGGGAGTGGTGCTGGAGTAGCGCTTTCAGTTGGTGATCCATTTGGGGATCATCTCTGTGGCAGAGAACCACTTACCTTCAAGGGATAGCACACATCCAGTGACCGGCCAGTGGGGAGGAGCAAGACTTGGCCACCTCAGCCCTACTGAGAAATCTCTGCAGGACAGTTCTAAATCCTGAGTTGCCTGTGGGGTTCACTGAGGTTCCCACTGGGTCTGCATCACATCTAGACTTCTCCCTCTCTCCAGTCTTTCCCATCCGACCCATGAGTGTTGGTCTCGAGGATACTCTTTAATAAGCTTCGTGCATGCTAAATTTCATTGCAGGGTCTTCTCCCTTGGAATCCTAACATGCAGTAGTGAGTGGTCCTGTTTTGTGCTCACCCTGCCTGGGACATAGGTGATCACATTTGCTGAACTGGAGGTTTATTTTTGGAAATGAGAAGGTAGGAAACACATCAAAGTGCAACTGGGGAGGTGGAGATGCAGAAGATGAAAAACTATAAATGATCCCAGCAGGAACTGAAGAGTCTGGGCTGCAAGTTAAATAGTAAATGAAACGGTGCTGAAGTAATCCATAAGCAACATGGGGAATGAAGAAAAAACAACTACATCAGTCAAGAAATGTTTATGGCCCCCGTCGTCGATCCAACCATTGACAAGAGAACTTAGAAAGGTGTAGGCATGGAGTTCACTTGGGCAAGGCAAGTGACCTTGTCTCTGTGGATCATATCTCATGGCTGAGCCTCTTAATGGCCATGTCACCTTTTTTCTTTTTTTTTTTTCCTTTTTTTTTTTTTTCCTTGACTGATAATATGGTATTTTCTACTCAGGGGACTCTTGAGAGAATATTTGTCAGCAAATGACAATATCATAATTGAGAGGCTGGGCTGTTATTGACAGGACACATGTGGACACATCTTCCACTACACCACTAATCAAAGTATCTCAATCCCAGATCTGAGCAGAATAAAGCAGGAAACTGCTCAGCGAATGGCAATTCATGTGACTAAAATCCTCCTGAATCATCTCACAGAAAAATTCCACGAGTTGAGCCACCTCAGTAGTAAATTAAGGTATAAAAATGAAATAGAATAGTACAAAGCTGTTTTTAAAAAATACACTGGAATACATACACATACATGAGGTGTATGTACAAGTGAGGCATATAAATATGTACATATATGCAGCAGAGAAGGGAGAGAGGAAGAGAGAGAGGGAGAGACAGAGAGATTGCTACAACATAATATTATAAGGAAAAAATGCCAGTATCAGAATAGTGTGTGAGAGACATAATTACATTTCAATCAGCAAATATAAGCACATATAAAGCATGAGGTACCACTCTGATAACTTCAGAATTATCAATTTGTTTAATACACATAACCATCCTTTGAGGAATTTATAATTATTGATCTTATTTTCCACGTAACAAAATCAAGACACAGAGAAGGTAATGAGCTTTCTCACAGTCACAGAGCTAGTAAGGGATTGAGTCAGGATTGGAACCCACACAGAACCGAGCCTAAGCACGGTAATGGGCTTTGTCCCACTATGGTGATGCCTGCACAATTAAAGAGCATCCTGAGTCAACTGAAATCTCTCTTCCACTCTCAACCGCTTCCCACCTAGAATCTGGCTCTTGCAAAGGAGGTACCTGAATGGTGTCTTGGGATTTCACCTGCACCTTCATTACGTGTGGCCTGTGTTCCAATGCTTCCCAGAAATTTCCATCCTTCTTCTTCTAGGAAGTGAAGGAGCAGCATCCTTCCACCCTCTGAATTTAGATGAATCACCTTAGCTAATGAATTCTGAGCAGAACTTATGAAGGTTTTGAAGTTCCTCTCAATCTCCACCTCACACACCACTCCCCAGACTTCCTGGGGGTCACTGAGTAACTAGAAAGAGGAGGAACCCATCACTGATCCTGCTAGACACATAACATTAATGAAAAACAGCCTTTGTCCTTCTAAACTTTGAGAACTGGGATCCCACAGCATTGCCGAGCCTATCTTCTTGGTTCCGGCTCTCCTTCCACAGATGGAGAAATTAAGACCCATGGAAATATAATGAGTTGCCTGTGGCCACATACTAGAAAGATGAGCAGCACATTGAGAAGCAGAGATTGAAAGGAAGGGATCATTTCAGGAAGCATGAAAGTCAATCAAAATCAGGAAGCCAAAAGAAAAAACTCTTGAAGCAACTGTAAGTGCTTCAGTGTGTTGAGGGAGCAGAGTAGCAGAGGGTGGCTGCTGGTGAACGTAGGGTCCTGAATGCCACTTGGACAATGCATTCATTCTGAACTTGATAAATGTGTTTACAGGAAGTCAGTGCTGTGGTTTGAATGCTTGCCCCCTCCAAAACTCGTGTTGAAATTTGGTTGCCATTGTAACAGCATTAAAAGGTGGGACCTTTGGGAGGTGACTCATGGGGTTATAAAAGCACAAATTTGGCCCCCTTTCATCTCCTTGCCTTCTACTTTCCATCATATGAGGCCTCACAGTTGCTGTCCTTCAACCTTGGACTTTCCGGCTTCCAGAACTGCAAGAAAATAAATTTTGGTTCATTATTCATTACCCTATCTTTGCTGTTCTGCTACAGCAATACAGAAAGGACTCTAAGTGCATGTAGTTACTAAGGCAGTCAGTAAGAGAGCTGGTGCAAAGGAACAGAAATTATCAGAGAAGAGATAGAAGAAGAGGATAAATGTAGAAGCAGCACATATCCTGGCCAAGGCCAGGACTCCACCAAGAGTTTCAGATTAACCTGCCTGATTCCTGATACGGCATCATCTCTTAAAAGCCACATAGGCTGAGACTTGACTCGATTTCCTGGGAAGCAGCTGGACTGACCATGTTCATAAAAATTGCCTCCCCACTTGGTTCCTTGGCTGCGATTAGAAAAATGAAGGCTTTACAGAGAGAGCTGGAACTTTTCCAACACTATTTAAAAAAAAAAAAAAGTGGGGGAGGGCTTCCAAGGAATTGATCATGATACTACTGAATAACTTGAACAAATCATCTAAATTGGCTGATTCACCTGCAGAAATGGGACAAGTGCACAGCAGGAAGAGGGAAATACTGAGACACTCAAGACCTGTGGGCTAAGGATCAGCCTCTGTCAGACAGCAGTATGTCACACATGCAGGAAAGAGTCCTGAGAACTGTGCCAAGTTTTGTCTGGCAAAGTGCTACAAAGTGAGAACAGAGGTTCCTTCCTGAGAAGCCCTGCTGCTGCTATCTTAGACGTGGGCATCCCAGCTCTGTACAGTAAGCAGAGCTGGGAAAGGTAGGTGCAGAGTGAAAATCTGGCAAGCTTGCTGTCAGAGGCCAGCAAATGGGATGACTGACAGGCTGCCCAGAGTGGTACAGTGATCCTGCTTTGAGTAAGCAGCATTTTGGAAAGGGGTCTGTGATTAGAGTCACTGCTTCCGTAAGGTGTAAGCTTTACATACCTATGGGTCCACTCAGCCACAACCCTGCCATCCCATGTTGGACTGGACTTTCAAAATGGCCACATATTTGTTTCTGATTTCCATTTAACACCTGCTGGTGGGACCCTGTCAGGAACCTTTGCCCTTCTGGGGATCCAGTTCCCACTGAGCCCTTACCAGCCTTTTCTTTTATTTCCACAGGTCTTTCTTGGGAAGTTTTTCTCTGACAAGGGCATTTTGGATATTTATACTATCATACATGGGCCATACAAAATTATCAAGTTCAAAATTAGCCTACTATAGGTTTATTGAATTTTTTTTTTTTTTTGACAGGCAGAGTGGACAGTGAGAGAGAGAGAGACAGAAAGGTCTTCCTTTACTGTTGGTTCACCCTCCAATGGCCGCCACGGCCGGTGCACTGCGGCCGGCGTACCGTGCTGATCCAAAGGCAGGAGCCAAGTGCTTCTCCTGGTCTCCCATGGGGTGCAGGGCCCAAGCACTTGGGCCATCCTCCACTGCCTTCCCGGGCCATAGCAGAGAGCTGGCCCGGAAGAGGGGCAACCGGGACAGAATCTGGCGCCCCGACAGGGACTAGAACCCGGGGTGCCGGCACTGCAAGGTGGAGGATTAGCCTAGTGAGCCGCAGCGCCAGCCTAGGTTTATTGAATTTCAAGTTCCACCTGCAGTTGCTCTGGCAGGGCCAGGTCAAATAAATTCATGGGTCTTACATGGCCTGTGGGCTGGATGCTCCCCATCCGTGGATTCAATGGACTCCAGGAATTGTGATGCTGCAACTCTTCCCATATGGTTCTGACAACATTGGGAGATTGCAGCTGCTGCTGCCACAATTTGCCTTATAGGTCCGATGGCTGTGGTGTTAAAACACTATTCTCTATTAAACCAGTGTTTATCACATCGCTATAGGTGTAATTTGAATTGCTATTCCCTTCCTGGGTGGGACAAGAGATGCCCTCAAGTCTCTTTTCTTTTCCTTTATTTATTTTTATTTTTATTTTTATTTTATTTAAAAGGGAGAGAGTAAAAGAAGGAGAGGTAGACAAAAAAGGAAGAGAGGGAGAAAGAGAGAGAGAGAGAGAGAGAATCTTTCATCTACCAGTTCACTCTCCTGAATACCTATAACAATCAGAGCTGGGCCAGGCAGAAGCCAGGAGCCAGGAACTCTATCCAATTCTCCCACACGGATGGCAGGGACCCGAGTATATGAACCATTATCTGCTGTCCCCCAGGATACACATTAGTGGGAAACTGGATCAGAAACAGATAAACCAGGACTCAGATAGGAACTCTGATACAGAACACAGGTGTACCAAGCAGGGACTTAACCACACCACCCCCATAGCCTCTTAGTTTACCTTTTCCCTGGCCTGTCCTAACATCCTCTGTTCCCAAATGATGCACAGATGTACCAGCATGTCATGCAAGTAAGCATGAGTGGAATATAAAAGGCCTCAGAATTGAGCTGCCTGAGTTTAATTGGTGTAAAAAAAAAAAAATGAAGATGAGATTGCTTTTGCGTGTAATTCTAACATGCTGTAGAATGCCTGTGTACAGAAACAGGGTGTAAATTAGGAAATCTCAGATCTTGCATTGTTTCGGGTAAACACAATGGAAAAGTGAAATAAGAAACAGAGGGCTAATTGATGTAGAAGGAAAAACAGCAATTTTTTGATGCTCATATACTGTGGCTAAATAACATCATTGTAAGAACCTGAAGGAAGGAGCCACTGGAGGTTCAGTGATGCTTCAAAATCAACAATAACCACCACCAAAGGCAGCATTTCCTTTGTCGTCAGGCTGGGGGGATGTCTTTCCAGTGGCACTTGGCCAGGAAACATATTTTCCCCTCTCAACGGCCAGACTTCCTGGGGAAAAATAAATAGCTCTTCCCACCAGGTACAAAAACAAAAGGAAACATAGTTATTCGGTAAAGCAGGTGACCTGATGACAAAGAAACCAAGGAAGTTCTCCTCTGCAGGGGACAATGTGTGTATGGAAGAACATGGGGAAGGGAAGCCAAGGAGGAAGGGGGAGTGAATTTAAGTTTGTTAGGTAAAGGTTAGAATCAATGAGATGCCAGTATTTGGAGAGAGGATGTCAAACCTAGGTGATGTGTAAGAAAAAACAAAAACATCATTAAGTAAGAGTTGGACAAGAGGAGGTGCCAGCTACAAAGCTACTGCCAGATCCCATGTGTGAAAGGATTTGGAATTAACTATTTAACTAGGTTATAATGTAAAATGGATTCAGCTGACTACTAAATCTGGTAAACACATTGCAGATACTGACTTACTAAATGAATCATTTTGTTTAAATATTCAACTCAAGAGATTTTGCTCATTTCAGAAGTATTTTATTTATACCAAGTTCACCAACCATCTGGTAGCTATTTGTACCTGACAGTGATTAATACTAATAATATAGTGATAAGAATAATTATTATAACTGTAGTGGCTGACATTTATTTGGCCATCATTTGGGAGTTGGTGCTTAATGCACAATCTTATTCTACATTCAGCACTTCCTTGAAAGTTGGGAATTTTACAGATGAGGAAATAAAGGCTCCGAGAAGCTTGCTTGAATCGGTGGTAAAGCCTGGATTACAATCCAGATTCACAGCCTAAGCTCATAAACATTATAGGATGCCGTTTCTTCCTGAAAGGATGTGATGGGGTTTATGTCTTCTTCCCAAGTAGACTGAGTAGCAGAATTATATGTGTTCCTAACATTCTCACAGGCATGTGAATGGTCTTCAGTAAGCTCATGGAAAATATGTATTATATATAAAAAAAAAACTATACCTACATTTCAAAAGTTTTTTATGCCAAATTTTTTGTTAATTTCATTCTCCCATAAATTTTAAAAGTGCCCTTATATTTAATTTAGCCTGACTTTTTAAATAAACAATTTCCCTGTTAAAACTACATATACAATACCATGTGTTGTTTACAAAATCTACATCTGTAATTATGTTTATTAATCTAATTAAGTATCATCCCACTGCATGGATAACACTTCAACTATGTCTAGAACAACTTTTATAAACACAAAAGAACAATTAAAAAATACAAGCAAATGTCAACCAGAACTAAAACTATATACCAATTCTCTTGACTTTCAACCTTTTCTTCCTTCTTTCACATTCCCTCAAAAGCTGGTCTAGACCACAGCAATTAAATTGTCTTGTGTAGTATAACAAAATTAAATACTTGAGAGGACAAAAGATCAGATTTTTTTTCCCTTCTTTGTTCATATTGCCATTGGTCTTTGGATTCCAAAACAGAATCCTACAATTGACAACAAAATATAAGAGATAATTCCACCTTTCTAGGTAAAGACACTACTCTGGGGCCGGCACCACAGCTCACTAGGTTAATCCTCCACCTTGCAGCACCGGCACCCCAGGTTCTAGTTCCGGTCGGGGCACCGGATTCTGTCCCGGTTGCCTCTCTTCCAGGCCAACTCTCTGCTGTGGCCCAGGAAGGCAGTGGAGAATGGCCCAAGTGCTTGGGCCCTGCACCCCATGGGAGACCAGGAGAAGCACCTGGCTCCTGCCTTTGGATCAGCGCGGTGCGCCGGCCGGCCGCAGCGGCCACTGGAGGGTGAACCAACGGCAAAGGAAGACCTTTCTCTCTGTCTCTCTCTCTCTCACTGTCCACTCTGCCTGTCAAAAAAAAAAAAAAAAAAAGCAAAAAACAAAAAAAAACAAAGACACTACTCTGAGATGTTGGCGATGTCTGTTTCAGGAGATGCCAAAATAGGTCCCCTTCCTGGGATAGATCGTATGAGTACTTTGTTTCTTTGGATCACAAAAGCTATTATAGACATGGAGGCAAAACCTAACTATGTATTTCCCCTACCAAAAGCAATGTCAAACAGTTTTTGCACATTGTCTATTGGCTTTCAACATTCTACGTGAAGGAACAGAAGGTCAGTTGTTCAAACAATTCTGCGCTGTAGAGTCAGAATTGCATGCTTGTGATATGAGTGACAGCGAAGCTTCGAAAATGTCGTAAAGTGTCTTATGTGGGGCATTTCTGATTTAACCTCCCAGCAAGTTGATGAGATAGAAAATCGCATTCCCCATGCTCATAGATAAACTTACAATCTCTGCCCCTGACATTAGACCTACAAAGGAGAAATCCCATTGGAATTTTCTTTTGCTTTACTTGTGAACGAAGACATTATCCATTTCCTAAATAGACTGAGACAAATATTTCAAAACTGGAAGATTCCTATTCATAAAAACTTCAAGAACAATTACACATGTAATTTTCTTCCTCTCAGTGAATTATTTTATTGGAAATTTCTTGAGACTTTGGGACAAAAGCCACAATTTATTGGTACCTTTGAATTAATATAAGAAGGGAAAACTGACATGGCAGGAGCCAGGAGATTTGGAAACCTGTGAAAATTTTTTCTGAGAATTAATTTCAGTTAATACTGAAACTTTATGCATACCCTTCTCAATGAAAGTAAGTTTGATTATAAAGCTAATTTTATTCCATGAATCTTGCAGTTATCAACTGTATATCTTTCAGTGAATTATTTAGCCCTCTGTTGTTCAGTTTCCCTATTTGTAAAAAGGAGACAATAACTGCCCCAACCTCAAGAATTGGTATCTGTTTCGTGGCTGTTGGGTTAATTCTCAATTTTGTCCTTAGTTGGAGTGGCAATAACAGATGATCCAAGCCTGCAGGGGAAGAGCATTTCATTCTGTCAGGCATCTTTTGATATCAGGCAGAAGTAATGCTCGGGACTTCCTTCTGTACAATAAAAATATAACTTGCATTGAAATGCGCAATCAGGTCTCTCCTGAAGACCATCAAACTTGACAGGATGTTACCTATATTAAGCTAATATAAAACATCCTTGAAATGATAAAGGTAGGGATTTGCACTCCAGATCATGATGGTAGGTGGTAAACTGGTACCTGGTTTGTACATCAAAACCTTCATTCTTGAAACATGCTGCTGGGCTGGGCCTTGCTTCCTTTTCAGCTATCTGGCTGTGATGGAAGAGTAGTAGAAGGATCTGAGCTGTCTCATAAGAGATACTAGATGAGGATCCCAGGGATGACTCTGTCTCTCTTGGGCTGATGAGGGTAGAGAAGAGGAGATGTGAATACTCGGAAGACAAGGAGGGTGTGCAACACTGCCGGAGGGAAAAAGCTTGGCACAAAAAGCACGACCACAGTACATCCTTCTCTGCCTATGACAGCCATGGCTACATCCCATGAGTCCAGGGCAATGCTCCCTAAGCTAGAATATTCATCCTGCCAGGTAGCAATGACATCCATGCACACCTCATAGTGTCTGTAGAGCCTGCTAGGTGTCTGGTATTGAGTAAGGAGCTGTGTGCAGAAATAAATACTGCAGAGAGTCTCTGCCGTCGCAACATAGACATCTCACAGGTAAGATGGGCACTATCTTTCTATTAGACAAATGATCCCTATGTCTAAACATTAGTAATAGCAGGGCACCATAAGATAAGAGAGCTCAGGGCTCACCGATGTGCAATCCTGGCTGGGCTGTGTGATTCCAGATGGATGACCTAACTGCTCTGAGAGTCTGTGAACTTATTTGCAAGCTGTGAGCAAGCCATATAGTCTCTCATGTGTCTTTGGTCTTCACCTGCTATTTATAAATGAAATACAGAGGGAAACTACTTTCTTGTTCTGGCAAGAAAATCTTCAAGAGGGTTACAGGTACATGACATCTATGCTTTCTAACACGAAAATCTCATTCCTCACTGGAAAAGGCAACCTGCCATTAGGTTTTACTGACCACCCCGGATTCTGAGCTACTGACAAAATTCTCCAGTTGTGCTAACACTGTGCCAATTCATAACCCAATGACCCAAATGAGCATCATTTTCCACAGTCAATTGAAACAGAGTGTAAAGGATAAGAAAGAACCCTTGATAAGCTGACATCAAACCTCATCCAGAAACTAACTACCCAAATTTAACAAATAAAAGCCCTTATGTTATTTTGAAACTTCAGTGGAGATGAGGCACACAGAAATTGAAATTATGTAATGTTAAGCAGGGAAGAGAGCTCAGGACAAGGTTTTACTTTCCCCTTGAAATGTAAAACAAAATCTGAGAAAATAAGATGCACTTTTTAAAATAGATGAAGTAAAAAATCTAAATCCCAAAATTCCAGGTTGTCTAGCTTTTGCTATTTTATACTTCCCTTAGCCTTTAATAACCTTTTTAAAAATCAAAAGTAGCAAGGAAGGGGATGCTCATGAGAACTAATTTGGGGGAGTTTTTCTTCATTGCCTGTCCCTTGTTTCATCAAGGTCTTCTTGTTGCACTCTCGCTAACCAAGGTTCCCCTGCACTTGTGACACAAAGAAGGGGAACGTGGAGTAGGGGATTGGGAACGACGGGATGTGCCTGTGTGCACAGGGTGTTTTGTAACCACTGCCCTGCTCTGGCCTGTGGACTTGCAGCAGCAGGCATCACCTCAGACACTCAGAAATAGAGAATCAAAAGACCCAAGATGTCTGAACAGGGAAAAGACTTACTGATTCCCACCACAGGAAGGTAAAAGATGAATAGGAGCTGCATTCCCAGGGGACAACTGGAGAGTAGTTTGCAGTGGAAATTCTACAGAAGAAGACACCGTGGCACAGAGCGGACAGTTTAATCACACGGCAGTGAGCACAGGACATCACCAGTGACTCTCATAGCCAGTGTCTGGAGAGCACACCATCTTCTTGGAGCAAGGCACCCAACAGACAGAAAGGAGGAAACACCACTTTAATAATGTGATTAGAGGCTGCTGTGACCCACACATGACTGGGGGATTTTATTGGAGGGATAAAGTCAAGCTTTCCACTGACTTTGATTCTGTCCTGGAGGTTGGTAGGGGGCAGCATGTACAATAAAAAATAACTTGCAATGAAATGCATAATCAGGTCTCTCCTGAAGGCCATCAAACATAACAGGAGGTTACCTATATTAAGCTAAATAAAATGTTAAAAAAAAAAGATTACTCAAAAACACAGAAAAAAAATACATGAGATAAAGGGATCTATATTCCACATGAACGAAATCCATACAGGACATGCCAGTAGGTAGAGATATTGATGAGAAACCAAATTGAAATATCAGAAATGAAGAATTCAAAAGTACAGTGGAAAGCCTTCACAACAGACTTGATGAGGGAGAATAATTGATATTCAACCTAGAAGACAAATCTTTGGAAATAGACAGAGAAAGAAAACATTAGAAAAACTGGAAATAGTGTTCAAGATTTATGAGATACTATCAAACAAACATGTGTCTTAGGAGTTCCTGAGCTGTGGAAAGAGAGAATGGATTAGAAGGCCTATTCAGTGAAATAATAGCAGAAAACCTCCCTGATTTGGAGAAACATTAGGACATGCAAGTACAGGAAGCATGTGTAACTGCTAATAGACATGATCAGAAATGATATTCACCATTACACGGTGTAGTAAAACTTCAACAGTAAAACAAAAAGAAAATATTCTCACATGTTCCTGAGAGAAATGCCAGATTACCTTCAGAGGCTCTCTAATTAGACTAATAGCTGATTTCTCACCAGAAGCCCTAAAGTTTAGGAGAGAACAGAGAGAAATAATCCAAGTCCTAAAAGAAAAACAAACTGTCAACCCAGAATACCGTGTCCAACAAAGTCCTAATTATAAGTGAAGGTGAAATGAAGACCTTCCAGATCAAACATTGAAAGAATTTATCAACAACTGTCCAGCCTGACAAATGAAACTTAAAGATGTGCTACACACAGAATCACAGAATGATAGCTACTATTATAAAAAATATAAAGGCAGACATTCTCTCAATAAAAGTACAGGGAAATTCAAAGCAAACAATAGGAATATTTATGGAAAAATAGCAGGACCAAGTCATTACTTATCAATAACAACCTTGAATATAAATGACCTACATTCTGTAATTAAAGGATACAGACTGGCTGAATGGAGTAAAAAAAAACAAGACCCATATTTGTTGTCTACAAGAAACACACCTCACCAACAAAGATACACATAGAATGAAAATGAAAGGATGGAAAGATATACCTTGCTAACAAAAAGCAAATAAGAGCAGCTGTAGCCATGCTAATATGCATACAAAATAGCCTTTAATGCAAAAACTGTTCACAGAGGCAAAGAATGGTATTATGTAATGATTAAGGGACAGATTCAACAGAAAGGTATGACTATAGTAAATATATAGCATCTGGCTATTTAAAACAAATTTTAATGGATCTAAAGGTAGGGATAGGCTACAATATAATAATAATGGGGGACAGCACCCTACTTTCATCAATAGACAGCTCAACTAGAAAAAAAAATCAACAAAGAAACAATAGAGCTAATCCAAACTATGGACAAAATGGACCTAATTGCTATCTACAGAACATTCATCTCACAGCTGCAGAATAGACATTCTTTTCATCAGTACATGGAGCTTTCTCTAGGACAGACCATGTGCTAGGCCACAAAGCCAGTCTCAACAAATTTGTAAAACACTGAAATCATACCATGTATCTTTTCTGACCACAATGGAATGAGGCTGGAAATTGACAACTTAAGAAACTCTAGAAATTATGCAAACATAGATGACAAAACAACATGTTCCAGAATGAATGGTGGGCCATGGAAGAAATCAGAGGGAAATAAAAATATTCTTAGAAACAAATGAAGAAAACAACACAACATATCAAAACTTATGGGATACAGCAAAAGCAGTGTTAAGGGAAAGTTTATAGCAATTAGTGCCTACATCAAGAAATTGGAAAAGAGTCAAATAAATGATCTAATAATGAATCCCAAGGACCTAGAAAAGCAAGAACAAACAAAATTAAAAGGAAAGAAAAAATTAAAATTGGAGAAGAAACAAATAAAATTGACAGATACAAAAGATCAGTGAAATGAAGAGCTGGTTTTTTTAAAAAATAAACAAAATTGATACATCATTGACCAACTAAGCTCAAAAAGGGAGAGGATCTGAATTAATTAAATCGAAGATGAAAAGGAGATGTTACAATGGATACCACAGAAATAAAAAAAAAAAAATCATCAGGAACTACTACAAATAGCTATAGGCCAGCGCACTGGAAAGTCTTGAAGAATGGATAGATTTCTGGATACACACAATTTAGTAAAACTGAATCATGAAACATAGCTGTCTTGACTGACCAGGGCATTCTCTTTGTATGGTACTGTCCAGTCTTCAAAGTACTTAATGAATATTGTTCTTCATTGATTGTTCAGCATCCTGCCCAGGAAGGAAGGCATGGCTTTTATCTCCATCGTTCAGATGACAACACTGATGACATACCTCATGACCAATCAATCAATGATAGAGTGAGAATGAGGGCATGAGCGCTGGGACCTCAACAGCAGTTTCTGACCTGTACACACTGCTATTCCACCATACAACCTCACTCAACCCTACTTTATGCTGAATTCTGAGGCATAAACATTTCTAATCTATATCTCAATCCAGGAGTATCCACAGTGGAGCCTGAACTGCTTGCATCTCACAACCCATGTTGCTAAACCAGTGTCCATAATGGGCAAAATTCAAAAAGAATGTAAACCAAGGACTGATGTAGGGTTGTCACATTTCATTTTGTCAACAACCACCACCACCATTATTTCATACAAGAAGTAACATATTTCACTTTACCACACACACACACACACACACACATAGAATGGAAACATTTTAGCATAAGGGATAGTTTTTGCTAGGAAACAACCTTTAAAGCATTTTCTACCATCCTATGTAAATATCTTTCAAGTGCATTTAAATGTAAGACAGTTAAACAATTTTCTTTACTTATGATTTGTATGTAATTGTTGACACGTTTGTCCAAGTACATATGAGCATATACTAATATATCCAACTAGATACATATAAACTTAGATATATATATATAAGCTCAACAATACAAGCAAAACAGTTATTCCAATTAACTTCTTTTTTTATCAATACCATAATCAAACCTCCAGTTTCACATACTGTTTAGCAAAAATGGGAACAACACTCACTGGGCTTCTTCACACAGCTTGGAATATTCTGGGCAAACTGAAAGAAGTTGAGAATTAATTGTTTCCATGCCACCAGCTGCTTTCCCCACATTCTCTTTTTCTGAGAGCCAGAAAGACAGTGGGTAGTTGGCAGATTGTGTGTCTGGCTGAAGGTAGCAAGTGTTGCAGGAAGGGGGGTGGACATTTTGAGCCACTGCTTAGACTCAGGGTCAGACTCACAATCCCAGCACCCCCTCAGGTGGGAATTCACTTGATGCAGGTCTAAAAGACACAAGCAGAATTTATTTGGAGAATCACTGTCTTGAGTGCTGTACCTGAGGTTATCCGTTTTATAAGAAAATGACCAAAGTTCCTGTCAATATGGTATCTACCTACCTATACAGATATCTATTTTTATACAGTGAACATAAAGTAGGAAGAATTACAAAGGGAAGACACTATGTAAGTATAAAGAACACCAAGATCAAAGACTAGAAATTATGAAGAAAAAAGATTTCTTGTCATTTCTGCTTGTAATATCCGAGTGTTTCTCTAATGGTATCAAGTCAAATCATGAAACATCACCACAGTAACCAAATATGAAACTCCTTGAACACATTTGCAATTATATTTAGGCACATGCTATTTGAGAAACATTCAGTTGGGACAATGGATAGGACTTGGTCTACACTGATACCCAGATGTCAGGTTTGGTTACTTTTCACTGCGAAAGAAAACCTGGCACAAGTAGGTCAGGGGTTGAGAAGATAAGAAAGGGACAAGGAGGAGATTATTTTGCAAGTGCTCAGGTTGAGGTGTTCATGGGACTTCCAGGCTGTGATATCTAGTAGGTATTTATAAATTCACTCAATAATCTAAAATTATTTACTCTATAGTTTTACCAAATGCCAAACCTATACTAGGTGCTAGCGGTAAGAAAGGACACAGGCCCTGCTGTCATAGAGAACCTAGATTTCAACTAGCAATTTCTAGAGTAACAGAATGCTTTCATTCTTTGAAGAAACTTGTTTGTAAATATATAATTCATTTGGAAATTTTAAGGAGCATCTTTCATTGCTTTTTATAGAGAAACAAAAATAGAAGCCATGTACCAAATCATTTACATAATTCCAATATTTTATTTTATTTTGATCTGGCTAAATTAGTCAAATCCTTACATTTTATTTTTGTTCATTTAATTTCATCTTAATGTTTTTCATATTCACGAGTAAATGTTTTGCTTTTGTCCTATGACAGCATGATCAAAAATATTTACTAAATCTCCATAAATAACCTGTTGAATTGGAGATAGTAAAATTATATTCTCCATTAATTAACTTTGGGATGTGATGAAAGTCAGTGCCACATTTCCCCAAGTTAACTTCTCACGAACCTCATTTGTGAAATGTAGAAGGCAGAGCAGCCAGAGAGATCTAACGCAGGAAGCAAGCTTGAAGGTACCACCTTCACTCCATGCTGTGCCAGGAGGAACCACTGGAATATTCTCCTCCGTTTCACATGTTGGGAATAGGCATGGGAGTGCTGAGCACTCACTAGTATATATTTGTATCCATCCCTACCTACTGACTGCCCCACTTTCTAAGACTGCTCTTCATAGTCTCCCCACAGCTGGGAAATCTTCAACAGAAGTACATTTTCATTGTTCTGTGACTCAACTTTGGTGCCATTTTTTTCTCTCTCTCTTTGCATATCCCTCAATACTCTCTTTAGCATCATTAGGTTTTCATCTCACACAAGTATCTCTAAAAGCACAGCACTACAACCAGTGTGGCTTGAAATGAAACCCTCGAGATAAGAGAGAGAAAAGATGTGTAAGCTCCACTTTAGATATTTCACGTTCTGATTTGTGTTAAAGAACATGAATTGTAGAAAAAAGGACAATCAATGACCAATACGACTTTCCTTTATAAGCCATTTGTGCAAAAAGACTCCAGCAATGCATCATACCTCTGTTTGGACTATTCAGGAGTAATTCCTAAGATTTATTTCTTATAGCCACACAGACATTTGCCAAGGCTAGAACTTGCATCCCAGATGCTGTATGACTGAGGGACTGGAGTGAAGGCTGTGAGTAGCGAGTATACCTAGCCTGTCACCCTGCACGCTCGCCTCGTGTGCAGCCTCACTTCTCTCACAGTCATCTTGTATGGCAGCAGCTCTGTGCAAGAGCAGCCAAGGGGCTGGCGCTGTGGCTCACTTGGTTAATCCTCCGCCTGTGGCGCCGGCTTTCCATATGAGTGCTGGGTTCTAGTTCCAGTTGCTCCTTTTCCACTCCAGCTCTCTGCTGTGGCCCGGGAAGGCAGTGGAGGATGGTCCAAGTGCTTGGGCCCTGCACCCGCATGGGAGACCAGGAGGAAGCACCTGGCTCCTGGCTTCAGATCTTTTTCTCTGTCTCTCTCTCTCTCACTGTCTAACTCTGCCTGTCAAATGAAAAAAAAAAAAAAAAGAAAAAGAAAAAAAAAAAAAAAGAGCAGCCAAAAATACTGTTCCTGCCTTCTTGTGGACAGCTAAAAATATTGTTAATCTCCAAAAAGTGCCCCCCAATATAAGCAAGCTATACAGCTTCTGAATTGAGATAGTCCAGAGATACTAGGATACATTCTATTAGAAATGCAAATCTGAGACACAAAAACAGAGAAGGATCACATATACTGAATCGAAAAATCATAATCAGGTACTTGGCTTAGCCACTCCACTCTGAGCCATTCTATGAGTCTGCTGTGTATCCTGCTTTCCATGTTGGATCATTCTCTCCCTTTTTTATTCTATCAGTTAGTATTTGTAGACACTAGTCTTATTTATGTGATCCGTTTGACTCTTTGTCCTATCATTATAATCAGTCGTGAACAGAAACTGGTCACTTGACTAGTGAGATGGCATTGGTACATGCCACCTTGATGAGACTGAATTGGAATCCCTGGCATGTTTCTAACTCTACCATGTGGGGAAAGTCCGATTGAGCAAGTCCCAAATTGTACATCTCCTCCCTCTCTTATTCCCACTCTTATATTTAACAGGGAGGAAACCTGTTGAAGTGAAATGGACACTATAAGAAACAGTGACTTGATCAGCCCTTGCCCTGACTGTTGATGAACAACTTAATACTTTATCCCTTTTAGTATTTTTTTTTGTTCTACTTAATACTATTGGTTGAACTCTGTAATTAATACAAAATTATACTTAAGTATTGAAATAAGGATTACATTTTTAAAAGATTTATTTATTTATTTTTGACAGAGTTAGACAGTGAGAGAGAGAGACAGAGAGAAAGGTCTTCCTTCTATTGATTCACCCCCCAAACGGCCGCTATGGCCAGAACTATGCCGATCTGAAGCCAGGAGCCAGGTGCTTCATCCTGGTCTCCCATGCGGGTGCAGGGCCCAAGCACTTGGACCATCCTCCACTGCCTTCCTGGGTCACAGCAGAGAGCTGGACTGGAAGAGGAGCAACCAGAACTAGAACCTGGTGCCCATATGAGATGCTGGCGCCACAGGCGGAGGATTAACCAAGTGAGCCATGGCACTGGCCCCGAAAGATCTATTTTATTTCTTTGAAAGGGAGAGTTACAGAGAGAGAGAGAGAGAGAAGAGAGACAAAAAGAGAGATCTTCTACTCACTAGTTCAATCCCCAAATGGCCATAACTGCCAAGGCTAGGCCAGGCCAAAGCCAGGAGCCAGGAGCTTCATCCAGATCTCGCATGTGGGTGCAGGAGCCAAGCTACTTGGGCCATCTTCCAGTGCTTTCCCAGGCACATAAGCAGGGAGCTGGTTTGGAAGTGGAGAGGCTGGGACTCTACCTGATATCCACATGAGATGCCTGCATCAAAGACAGCAGCTTTATGCATTATCACAACACCAGCCCCAAGGATCACATTTTAAAAGACTGACATAGCCCTAGGGTATGTGTATGTGTGTGTGTATGAAAAATATTATTAATATTAATTTATAATATGTGTTATAATGCCAGCATTTATTTATAATATACAAAAATGTACATGCTTCTCTGTGTGCATATATATTTCACTTGATCTTAGCCCAAAGGCTGAAAGGCGATTCTGTATGCATATATATTTGATATCTGTATATTCAGCATTTATTCCAGTGAATCAAAACACAGGGACATTGTTGTGGTGCAACAATGGGTTAAGCCACTACTTTGGAAGCCAGCATCCCCTATCAGAATGTGTATTTTAGTCCTGGCTGCTCTGCTTCCAATCCAGCTCCCTGATAATGCACCTAAGAAAGCAGCAGATGGTGGTTCAAGGTCTTAAGGCTCTGCCACCTATGTAGGAGATCCAGGTGGAGTTTGGGTGTCATTGGCTTCAGCCTGGTCCAGCCAGGCAGATGCAGCCATCTGGGGAGTGAGTGAACCAGTGGATAGAAGTGTGCATTCTCTCTCTCTCTCTCTCTCTCTCTCTCCTCCTCTCTGTCCCTCTGCCTTTCAAATAAATAAATCTTAAATAAAAAACAAAGGAACACATAAATACAGAATGGAAGAGTTGCTGAACCAAAAAGCATTTTTTTTCTAAGGGATAAACACCTCAGGACTGGGAAAACATTTATTTTATTTGCTTAAAGCCAGAAACTGAGGATGGAGTGTAGGGGTAGATAAAACCCGATGTTTTTGAAAGGCCTTTAAAATACATTTAAAATTTAACAATGAGTTATTGTTAGTTTATCGAGTTTTCAATTTTCCTCCAACTAAATAGATCTTGTACTTAAAATCCATGTTTTATTTCTTGGCTATGCTGGGAGATTTCTCTCAAAGAAGAATGTCAACCTAAAGTTCGCATATGTAAAACAAAGATCCCTATGACAGAAATCTGAAGGCTCAGTATGATTCTGGATAAAATAATTTGCTTTACATCCTGAGTAAGCTACACATTTTGAAAGCCTCAATTTCTTCAACTGTAAAATGGGGTTAAACTTGATCTCTCCATATATGAAAATCATTTTTAAGATGCATAAAAAGATGAACTCTGTCTATGGCCCCCAATGCTGAGCAGACTGTTTTGCAACTAGTTTAGTATGTGACGAACATAAACTTAATGAAGTAATTAAAATATCAGAATTTTCCCTGATAGTTGTTTGTAGGTAATAATCAAGACATTAATGGTCATTGAACTTTTTTTATGTTCCCAATACCATTCTGAACTTTTCATGTGAAACATTGCTTATTATTGTTCTGAGCTATGAAGATAGTAATTGTGATTACCTCTCTAGTATGCCTGGGGAAACTGAGACACAAAGAGATCAAGTCACTTGCTCAAGGTTGCACAGTTAGTTAACAGACCTGGGCATTCATATCTGGACTCATTACCTCTCTCTATGATAAATAAATAAATTACTTTTGCCTTAAGCTTATTTAGAAAACCTTTGATGCGATAATAATTCCTGACATTTTAATAGCATATGTAGTATTTCTTGGGATTTTTAAATAAACTGGGGATGTCATTAGCTCCATTTCATAGACTAAAACGTTGCCCAAGGATCTGTTTCAGGGTAAACAAGAATCCTAACAATGAACATTCCACTGGATCACCAGCTGCAAACTTCGAGCAAGCAACGGACTGAGAGGAAGGGGACAGAGCTCAAAACCAAATCCTTTTAGTTATTTTGGGAAATGCACTACTAAATGTGTCTCTGTAAACTAGAGGAATGCTTCCTGTCTCTCATTTCTGAAAGGCAAATTGATTACTTTTTGGAACTGAGCACCCACCAGGAAACATACATTATTTCATGAAACACTCACACTTTCTTCTTCTATTATAAAAGAACTATATTAATTAGCAGCATATATAGGATAAAAATGAATGGACAAAAGAGAGAAAGGAGAAAAATTATTAGAATAAGGCACAGAACTGATAAAAAACTCAATCAGCTCCAGGAATCATCAGGAATATTATTTTCAATAACTTGAAAAGAAAAAGCAGGGCTGACGTTGTGGCGCAGAAGGTTAAGCTGCCTCTTTCAACAGTGGAATCCTAGAGGAAGCCCTGGATGCTCCACTTCTGATCCAGCTCCCTGTTAATGCAGCTGGGAAGGCAGCGGATGCTGGCCCAGGTTCATGGGCTCCTGCCACCCACTTGGGAGACCCAGATGGAGCTCTGGTCTCTTGACTTGTGCCTGGAGAGTCCTGGCTTGCTCTCTCTCTTTCTCTCTCTCTCACTTTCCCTCTCTTTGTGTCTCCTATTTTGCATTTTTTTTTTTGAAAGGCAGAGTTAGACAATGAGAGAGAGAGACAGAAAGGTCTTCCTTTTTCCGTTGGTTCACCCCTCAAGTGGCCGCTATGGCCGGTGTGTTGAGGCCAGCGCTCTCTGCCGATTCAAAGCCAGGAGCCAGGTGCTTCCTCCTGGTCTCCTATGCGGGTGCAGGGCCCAAGGACCTGGGCCTTCCTCCATTGCACTCCCGGGCCACAGCAGAGAGCTGGACTGGAAGAGGAGCAACCGGGACAGAATCCGGCGCCCTGACAGGGGCTAGAACCTGGGGTGCTGGTGCCGCAGGCAGAGGATTAGCCCAGTGAGCCGAAGCCCGGCCCTATTTTGCATTTTGAATACACAAATACACACATAAATCTTCCTCCAAAAAAGAAAGAAAGCAGGGTAGAACCATTTTATTAAGCACAGACATGTGATTATAATGGAAATATAAAGGAATGGATGAAGAAGATTTGCCTTTTCACTTAAGAGTTGGTCCCCTCCCTTAAGGAAGCAACCTGAATCTAACTGAATTGAACCAAACTAAAAGAACTGAAAATGAAACAGTTCTGGAAGTTCATGGAAGGGGTATCTTTTAGCACATTCTGCTTACGAAAAATATAAAAAATCGTCTTTCACCAGCAACTATATGACATCAAGTAAGATTCAACTTTGGAAAAACAAAATGTATTGAAGTGTGAAAATAGGTTCTTTTAAATGACAACTAGGAAATTTATTTTTATTTTTTTAAGTCATTGGTTTGTTCTTTCTCAAAACATCATCTTCTACTAAGAAGTAATATTAAAGGACAAGAATAAAGCCATTAGTGAAAACTGAAGTCCAGCTACGTAATTCTAAAGGTCATAGTGGTGTTAAAAGGTAATAGTCATCATGTTCTGTTATGGTTTGGATATTATTTAGTCCTAAACTCATGCAGGAGTTTAAACACAAATGTCAAAAGCTAATGGTACTGAGAGAGGAGAAGCTTAATACAGCTAGGGTATTAGGAGCGAGGACGTTTAGGAAATGATTAAGATTAGGTTATAACATCAGTGTAGAATCCTCATAATTAAACCCTGATGGCTTTAGAAGAAGGGAGGGAAAGATAAAGAGAGGGAGAGACAGGAACAGAGAGGAAGAGAGAGAAAATAGGAAGACTTGTGCATTGTCTTGCTGTGTAGTGCACTGAAACTCTTGGAACTCCTGATAGTAAGAGTGCCATCACTAGAGGCCACACCAATGGAGCCTGCTTGTACTTGCCCTGGGAATCTGAACCATGACCAACATAAACCTCTTTTCTTCAGAATGTTAGGCTGCCTCAGGCAATTCATTACAGTGATCAAAAAAATGACTAATATTTCTACTTTTTAAATGAATGCGTACACATTTGGACATTTTTGCTTAAAGAACTAAATATTTCATTTCCTGGATCTAGCTAAGCCAGTTTAGTTTGTTAAACTAACTATAGAAAAGGACCATCCGATGATGTGAGATACTTTCTTCTGTTAGTGAAAGGAGCTAGAAGGGAAAATCGAGACTAGTGGAGGTGTTCTGGAAGCCAGTGACTCACGTGAGTTCATGCATGAATGGTGGAAGCAGCAATGGCTCTACAAGTTAGTCATCTTCTCATCAAACACAAGGACCATTTGAAACATTAGAAAGGCAGTGGACCTATCATAAAATAGTTGGGTTCATTTAATGTTCATTGACTGCAAAAAATCTAATGACAGCAAACTACTTTAAACTCAGTAGGAATTTTGAATGAATTTGCATTTACTACAATGAATAATATCTTTTTATGTTTTCTCAGTGGTTGAATATGTGTATATGTTTGTGTGTGTGTGCAGCAATATGTTAATTTTTCAGTCTATAGATAATAAGCATGATAAGCATGTGGTTTGAGCACCGTTGTGAGTAATCCATTGCTCCCTGGGGACTTTAGCTGACAAATGAGAATTACTAAATTCTTTTCCTTCTACTACATGGTATAAAAATAGACTTTTAGAAGGCATTCTAGCATATTATCCTGCAAAATTTGGAGTTCATATCATTAAAAAGGAGCCAGAGGATATTACACTGAAATTACATCTAGTAATTGCTGGCTGTAATAGTATAGGACAGTTTATTGGCTTATTTGCTTCTCTGCATTTTTTTGAGCAGAAAAAATCTATTTAATTCAGAAACCTCCTGTTATAGCATCAGGAGGGGCTCTAAGCAAAGAAAACCCCCAAAACATGTTAAGATGTGATCTTTCAAAATTTTCAACAATTACTTACATAAACAATAAACTTAGCAAAATGTCTCAGTGACACTACACAAAGAAGGTCCTAGCAGTTCTCTATAAACTTAAAATCCATATTCTTAGAAAATATCTTTTAGGAATGGCAGATGTCCTAAACAACACTCTAGCCTCAGAATCAGCCCTTAAGGCATTCGGATCTGGCTGAAGAGCCCATGAGAGTATTGTAGGCATGGAAAGCCAAGATACCATGGAAAAGAAAAAAAAAAAAGAAGACCTAAATGAAAGATCTCTGTGAGTGAGATCCCAGTGGAAAGAATGGGGCCATCAAAGAAGGAGGTACCTTTCTCTGAAGGGAGAACTTCCACTTTGACTATGACCCTATCGGAATAAGAACAAAGTCAGCGAACTCTAAAGGCTTCCATAGCCCTGGCAACTCATGACTAGAGCCTAGGGAGATTACTGACGCCATGAACAGGAGTGTCAAATTGTTAAGTCAGCAACAGGAGTCACTGTGTACTTACATCCCATGTGGGATCTGTCCTTAATGTGTTGTCTAATGTGCAGTGATGCTATAACTAGTACTGAAACAGTATTTTTACACTTTGTGTCTCTGTGTGGGTACAAACTGATGAGATCTTTACTAATTATATACTGAATTGATCTTCTGTATATAAAAAGAATTGGAAATGAAAAAAAAAAAAAACCTGGTGTTAAATTGGAAATGGCATAGAAAATTAATTAATTTAAAAAGTATATATATTATGTAGGATCTCTGTCTTTAATGTGCTGTACACTCTTATTTAATGCTATAACTACTACTCCAACAGTATTTTTTTCATTTCATGTTGCTATATGGGGGCAAACTGTTGAAATCTTTACCTAATATATACTAAACTGATCTTCTGTATATAAAGAGAATTGAAAATGAATCTTGATGTGAGTGGAAGGGGAGAGGGAGCAGAAAAGGGGAGGGTTGCAGGTGGGAGGGAAGTGATGGGAGGGGGGAAGCCATTGTAACCCATAAGCTGTACTTTGGAGATTTGTATTCATTAAATAAAAGTTTAGTAAATGGAAAAAAAAAAGAAAATATCTTTAACAGTTTCTTCCACCTATTACTAAGGACCTATTTCTACCAAGTGACATAGGAAACCATATCAACCCAAATGTACCTTCCACTACTGTGACACTCCATAAAAGCCAAGTTTCTGGTCCAAACAACTACAATCCCATAGCAAAAGTCACTCTATCATGCTCCTTTAAGTCCTTCAATGGCTTCCTCATTGACTAGGGCACTTTCAAGTGAAAAGCATCTGAACCTGTTCCACTAACTTCTCTAGCCTCATGATCACCCAGTCTACTTTGACTCTGTCATGAGGTTTGCCTCCTTGACACCTCTTGAAAGAGTCTTATCATTTCTCAAACATATCCTGTGGAATAAAAGATCACAAATTGTCTTAACAGAGCTCATTTATGGGGTGAAAAAGATAACTTATATATTCTATGCAGTCCCAATGTAGATTATAAAAAGAGAAAAGTCATTTATTTTAATATTAACTGCACATCAGATATATCCTCCATCATCTAGATATTTGGAAATTGCATGTTCAAAACATTGTCTAGGCAAAATTAACCAGAGATTCAAAACCAAGTCAAACATACCCATGTTGATGGTTCACTGAAGATTTTTGGTAATCCAAACATCTGTGTCTGTAAGTTCCAGGGGAGAGATGTACAACAGGGTCAGGTGTGATAACTGGCACAGTTTATAGCCCAATGTCCAGTCTCATTTTACTCTTTGGTGAGAGATACTCTGTTTTATAGGCACATTGCCATGTACAGTGCAGATATTATTTCCCAAACTCTTCTGCAGCCAGGAGTACCCATGAGACTAGGTTTTGGACAAAGAGATATAAGGAGGAAACATCTTATTATAACTGAAAATGGCACATCCTTCTCTTGTTCCATCCATTTGCATGAAATATGGATGCAAGGGCTGGAGTTTTCACCATTTTTTTGGATCATAAGAATTGGTGGTGGCCAAACTCTAGGTAAAAGAGTGAGCTGGAAAGTGCCTACATCCTTGAGTACTTTCTGTGGCTCCCATTGTAACTCTGGACTGCCTATTATGCCTTGTTGCTATGTGAGACAAGAATAAACTGTTCCCTTCTGTAAGTCATTGTATTTGCAGGCCAGTTTATTTTCAGGCTCCGTACTTGTGGCCAAACCTATTCTTAAAGGATATGTGGAGCTCTGCATGATAACCCAGCAATTTAACAGAATGCAGAATTAGAATCCTTAATAAATTTAATAATGCACTAAGTCCAGTAAGTGAATATTAACTACATTTGATCCTTAGGAATTCATTAGAAGACTTGCATCTTCTTCAAATCTCTTGGGGGCTAAAAGGCCTTTGGATTAAGTATACCAGTCTGAACTGAATTTTTTGCCCTTAAAAATGAACGCTTAATAACAATAAAAAAAATCACAAGATAATTTACCAGAATTTAAGAAGTCTAGGCATCCCTACAAAATAATTTTTAGATTTAATGGTCATTGCTGGTAAATTTTTTTAGTGTTGTTTCTCTGTTTCAGCCCAAATCCCCATCTTTGCTGAAAATGCTATAGTTGATGTATTTCTATTAAAATAGCAATTTCTTTTCGAAGATGTATCTGACCAGTACTACTCAAAACTATCAAGCTCTTGGAAAGAAAAAAGGATTAAGAAGCTGCCACAGAACAGAGGACAGTACATGACAAATAACTGCAGCATGGATCCTGGATATTGGTCCTTGGATACTTGGGAAAAAAGTACACTAGCAGGAAAACCAATCTCTGGAGTTCAATTGATAGCAATAATAAGTTGTAATAAATTATCAGACTTATATAAGATATGAACATCAGGGGAAAATGGGTGAAGGTATACAGGAATGCTTTGTTCTGTTTTTATTACCATTCTGAATCTCAACATATAATTTAAATTTTAAAATTTATTTTGAAAATAGCAATATCTATCACCAGGTGGGCAGGCTGACATAATAGGTATAAGGCTTTGGGCTTGTAATAGGAACCCAATAGATGTTATCATCCTCCCCTTCAAGAAAACACACAAATACCACAAGCCCTAAACATTTTCTGTTTTCAGGAAATTCTTTGACAAGTACTCCTTCTGTTTTGTCATTCTTTTGCAATAAATTGTCATTAATTCAAAGATGGCTGTATATTTCCTCCCCTTTTCCTTCTCCACCATCAATAACTATTTTTATTCAGCTTCTCCATCTAATTACTCTTCCTTCTTCCATTAAGTATCTTCTCTCTGTAGTCTTCCTAAATCTGACACATTTGACAGCCTATGGGATCCCAAAGATACTCAGTGCTCTCACAAGGTCCCCAGCAGAAGCTTGCGAAGAACAAAAGGTCCTCTTTCCTCCCTGGTTCTTCCCCTTCTCTCCCACCATGGTTTTACACAGAGTTGGTGCTCAGTGTGTTTCTGTTAAATTGATTTTGAATTAATGAACAAGGAGTAGAGTAAAAGGACTGTTTGTTTCGTAAGTGTTGAATGATTTATTACCTTTGCAAACATTCCAATATGATGTCAGATTTAATTACGACACCAAACTTTCAGCTCCCTCATATTTATTTCAAAACTCTAAGTTAGACAGATTTTCCAGTACATGAGCTACTCTGCTGAACATCAGATACCTCTGGGAGTTCCATGAACTTTCTCAAACAACTGATATGAATACAGTGAAGAAAATTCTTTTAGAAAAACAAAGGTTTGACTAGAGTTCCCAAAATCACCAAAGAGTTCCTCACTTATCTACAAAGAACTCATAGTAATTTAACAAGATAATTTTCATTCCTTTTCTTTTGTCGCTCATTCAATCTTAGTATCCCATTGTTAGTTATTATTTGTACTGTACTTCTAGAAATTTTGCCTCAACTCCATCATCTGTATCTGTCAATTCTGCAGTCTATTCCTTTCTGCCTAGATGGAAAAATTCTAAAGTTTGTTTTGCTAGGTTGTAATAAGATTGGACACAGCAGAAGTCAGCTGAGAAGAAAAGTAAATCAACAAGACGAAGCAACGAAGCTTCTAGGACGTATTTTTAGCAGAACTGAAGGAGGAGGGTAAGAAGAGAACAGAGATGATAAGAAAACTAAGCTTACTAAATGAGGTTTTCAGTCCCAGCAAACTGAAATTTAATTTAGAAATGGAATCCTGAGATAAGTCAGGTATCCAGATTGGGATCTGGCTTTGGATTAGAAAGCAGCCAGCAGGACCCTGCTCTCAGCAGCTCATGTCCCATTAATCATGATTCAGGACCCAATCCCCAGAAGCAGAGGATGTTGACGTGCTACCCGCATCTCCACATGCTAGATTCTGATGGGCATCCACTTCCCGCAGCCTGCAACCAAGAGTTTATGGCAGGGTGGCCCTCACTGCTGTAACCTGTTCTGTTTAAAATAAGTACTTCTCAAAGTTTGATCTGCGGGCCAGCAACACCAGCATCACCTGGGGATGAGTTGTAAATGCAAGTTATTTTTCCTGCCCCAGACCTACTGAATGAGAAACTCTGGAAGTGGGTCCCAGGAATCTGATACATACTCAATCTTTTTGTTTGTTTGCTTGTTTTTGTTTTTTGTTTGTTTGTTTGTTTGTTTTGTTTTTGACAGGCAGAGTGGACAGTGAGAGAGAGAGAGAGAGACAAAGGTCTTCCTTTTGCCGTTGGTTCTCCCTCCAATGGCTGCCGTGGCTGGCGCGCTACGGCCGGTGCATCACGCAGATCCGAAGCCAGGAGCCAGGTGCTTCTCCTGGTCTCCCATGTGGGTGCAGGGCCCAAGCACTTGGGCCATCCTCCACTGCCTTCCCGGGCCATAGCAGAGAGCTGGCCTGGAAGAGGGGCAACCGGGACAGAATCTGGCGCCCCAACCGGGACTAGAACCTGGTGTGCCGGCGCTGCAAGGCAGAGGATCAGCCTATTGAGCCACGGCATCGGCTCATACTCAATCTTAAGACCCACTGATGCACACATATAACAGCCAAGTCTCTGAGAGTGTCTGTTTTTTGGAGAAGGCAGCCCTTAGCCATTGCTGATGGCAGTGAAAGCATGGGACCTGAACCATCTAAAGAACTTCCTAGCAGACCATAGACTAAATTGTTCTCTGTTGGACTGTCTGGGTAACACAACCTTATTTGGCTTCTTTCTCTTCACTCCCCTCTCTCACTTCCTCACTTCCTACCATTGCTTCCTAGGGTCACTTCCCAATAGTCAATTTCATAGGAATCTTCAGCTCAAGGTCTGCTTCTAGGGAAGTAAGTAAAAAATGTCAAGTTCACTGGTTACATCCTAATGACCTGGCATGACATTAACATGAGTTACAAGACACCAGGCCCTAAAGGGGAGGATGTAGATATGATTTGCTCTGTCCTCAGGGAAGCTAAGGTCCAAGTTGGTAGTGGAGGGGAACAGATACACAAATGGATATTGTAAATGCAACAACATTGACCTTCTCAGCAGTGGCTATAGGAATTTTGCACCAAATTCCTGGAAAGGCAAAGACCAAACTAACTACCAAAGTGTTGACAAAAAACACTCAGAATATGAAAAGTGAGCAAAGTATTCTAAGCACATGGACCAAAACTTAAGAGTAGGAATCAGAGAAGAACCATACATAATCTGATGTTCATGTGGCATGAAGTTTGAATTGAGGAAGGGCAGGTGATGAAGCTGGAAAAATAAAGATCTACAGCACACCAATACTTCCACACTCTTCTAAGTTGTGTGGGCTTTATTCTGTGAGCCATGCATGTCTGCTGACAGATCGTAAGCAGGACAGTTACAGGGTCTGATGTACACATAAAAAATTCTCTGGCTAAATTAAGAGTGGCAAATCCCAATAGGAAGACCAAGTCAAAGGTTATTGTGATAGTCCAAGCTAACATAGAAGGGCCTGAACGAGGAGAGTGTGGAAGACAGGAAATAGTTAACAGTTAAAGTTGGCAAAATTTTGACTGAATAAATGTTGTCCTGAATGACAGGAAGGAAAAAGGCAAAAATGAACTCAAGTTTCTGGCTTTGGTGATGCAATTAACTTGAAGTCATAATTGCTTCCACTTTGCCAGTTCAGCATGAGGACTAAAACAGTCATGCTGAGAATTGCTGTCCTCCCTCGGGAAAGCTAGATACAGCTAACATTCAAGATCAACATAGTCAGTGGAAAACTTCACCAGCACTGAGACATTGGACAGCTCTGATTAGCACTAATACAAAATTGTCTAATCAACCCCAAAACCAGGCACAGTTAACACACAAGCCTTTTCAGTTTAACACAATTTAAGCATGAATATTTTAACCAAAAAGCTTATGAAATTTCCCAGTATTTCATAGGGAAGAAATAAATTTCTAAGTCTTTGGAGAATTAGATAGAGATACGTAAAAATTTAGTGGAAGAGAGAACAGTAAAATGACGATTAAACAGATACTTGGGAAATGTTCATGGAAAATAAAATAAAAACAAATTAATTTTGGTGACAAATGTTTTGAAATATTCAAAAAGTTCACAGAAAATATCACTAGCACCAAAGCAGACACACTCTCCAAGAAACTTAGCTGCAAACTCACTCAAATCTGCTTGAATAATGCAAGCACAATGTTCACACACACACACACGTCTATCAGTCTACTAATCTCTATTAACATGAACAACTAGTCAGAAGGGACAATGCTGTAGCTTGAGATTTCAGAGATGGTGCTAGGGCTGCCACAGTATAGCAGAGGAAGGAGGGATTTAAAGGGGGAATGGGCACTTTAAGGGAGAAGAGGGGCAGAAATGTCCCATCAGTACTAACTCACTTCAATATTTCAACAAAGGTATGCTTGTCCCCATACATATCAGATGACTATCAGACGTGGCAAATCACAATATTCCTCTTTAATTGTTCAAATCTCAAAATATGGAATACAAGTAGGGCAAGGCAGAGAGTCAAAGGACAGCTGATGAATTTTAATTGAGTATAATGGTCCAGGGTGTGGAGGCAGAATTAGAGCAAGCTTTCATCAATAGCTAGAAAAATGATTCGATTATCTAACTCAATAGAAAGGCAAAGGACTTTAAAAGATTTGAAATTTGAATGTTTTGATGGTAAGGGACTCGTGTTAACAGCATGACTAGTTTTTTGGAAGTGCTAAATGACTATTGAGGTGATAGGTTAATGACAGCAGCACTTTGCAAAGGATCTTCAGGATCCTTGAGGTGTTACTAGAAGTTTCTGAAGGTCATAGAGATCAGAACAACATAGCTGTGCTATGTTCCCTGAGAAACGACTCCATTCTGGATCTTTCTGTGATTTTTTGATCTTCCAGATTTTAAAAGGCACAACAATGTCATAGACAAACTCTCAGTTTCGATTTCCTTTTAAAGATCTTACTTACTTGGAAAGTAGAGTTACAGAGAGAGAATGAGATACAGAGAGACAGAAAGAGATCTTCCATCTGCTGGTTCATTCCCCAGATGGCCACTAATGGCTGGCCAGACCTGGGCCAGGCTGGAATCAGCAGCTTCGACCTCCATCGGCATCTCCCACATAGGTGGCAGGAATCCAAATACTTGGGTCATCCTCTGAGCCCTCCTGGGCATATTAGCAGGGTGCTGGATTGGAACTCAGCCTGGACTCGAATCAAGGACCATATGAGATGCCCGAATCTCAAGCAGTGCCTTAACCCACTGCACCACAGTGCCAGCCTCTTGGTGTTGATCTGGAGCTGTAAGAATCTAATAAAATCAGGAAATTCAGAGTAAACGTGGTGTAAGAAATTGATGGCAATTGCATCAAGTTCCAACTGTAACGATTTTTACAGATCTGGCATAAGCAGGACAGGTGTGATTATTGCCATAAATGCAGCAGTGAAAGTATGCACAAAGATGTTCATGGCAGCTGTGTTTACAACAGCAAAGAACTGGGAAACTGTAACTGTTTTATAGAGATCAGAACACATAGCTGTGGTATGTCCCCTGAGGAACCCTGAGGAACTGTAGCATATCCATTCAATGGGATGTTACACAGCCATTAAAATGATGTTTATAGAGATATCTTAGAAAGATAAAAATAGGTCTACCAAATGACCCAGCAATCTCACTCCTGGGAATTTACCCAAATGAAGTGAAATCAGCAAATGAAAGAGTTATCTGTACTCTCATTTTTATTGCAACTCAATTCACAATAACTAAGATATGGAATCAACTCATATATCCATCAACAGATGACTAGGTAAAGAAATTATGGTATATGTACACTGGGGAATACTACTCAGCTGTAAAAATTGAATGAAATCCTGTCTTTTGCAACAAAATGGAAGTAACTGGAAACCATTATACTTAGTGGAATAAGCCAGTCCCAAAAAGACAAATACCGTTATGTCTTCCCTGATCTGTGGCAACTAATAGAGTACCAAAAATATAATGTATAGGAGTGACATTGACATTTTGAGATTCGATTATTGTTTACAGCTCTTATCTGTACTGCTGAGAAAGAGTTTTTCCCCCTTCTTACTATTTGTTGAACTCTTTACTTAGTGTAGGGTTAATCTTATGGGTATAAAATAAACTGCAAGTACATCACTGTAAAGATTAAGAGATAAAATAAGAAAGGAAGGAGGAGGAAGGGTGGGAGTGTGAGCAGAAGAGATAATGGGGGAAATTATCACTATGTTCCTAAATCTGTATATAGGAAATACATGAAATTTGTTTACCTTAACTAAAATTCATTTTTTTGAAGATTTATATATTTATTTGAAAGTCATAGTTACATAGAGAGAGGAGAGGCAGAGAGAGAGGGAGAGAGAGACAAGGAGGAGAGAGAGAGGTCTTCCATCCGATGGTTCACTCCCCAAATGACTGTAACACTGGACCTGCGCTGATCCAAAACCAGTAGCCAGGAGCTTCTTCTGGGTCTCCCACATGGGTGCAGGGGCCAAGGATTTGGGCCATCTTCCACTGCTTTCCCAGGCCATAGCAAAGAGCTGGATCAGAATGGAGCAGCCGGGACTTGAACTGATGCCCATGTGGGACCCTGGCACTTCAGGCCAGGATGTTAACCAGCTGAGCCACAGTACCAGCCCCCTTTAACTAAAATTTGAATAAAGACCAACCACATGATTAGAGGTGTGAAACTTATAGCTAGCTGACCTGGGAAGAGAGAGTGCCTAGACGTTGAATATAATAATCCAGTCAATGATTCAAATAACCCTGCCCATGCAATAAAATCCCAACAAAAACTCTGGAAAAATGATGTTAATAAAAAACTTCAAAATTGCCTGGAAATGTTTTTAAAATATAGTGAAAGGGAAGATACAAAATTATCTATATCTATACAGTGTGATCAACATTAACAAAAATTAAATAAAGACATAAAAATCACCAAAATATTATCAATGTTTGGGTGTGGGTAATGAGATTTTGAGTGCCAATTTACTTTATATAAGCAGGTAGTAATAATATCAACTGAAACAACAGTGGTCTTTGGATGAAATGTAGGAATGTGCACTATCAAAAGGTTTTTGTAAGTAGTAAGTGTGGTCTTACTAAAAGAGTCATCCAGGGCCAACGCTGCGGCATACCAGGTGAAGCCACCACTTACAGTGCCAGCATCCCACATGGACTCTGGTTCAAGTCCTGGCTGCAACACTTCCAATCCAGCTCTCTGCTGTGGCCTGGGGAAGCAATAGAAGATGGCCCAAGTCCTTGGGCCCCTGCATCCACATACAAGATCTGGTTGAAGTTCCTGACTCCTGGCTTCAGATTGGCGCAGCTCTGGCCATTGTGGCCATCTGGGGAGTAAATTAGCAGATGGAAGAATGGAAGACCTCTCTCTCTCTCTCTCTCTCTCTCCTTGCCTCTCTCTCTCTGCTTCTGCCTCTCTGTAACACTACCCTTCAAATAAATAAACCTTTAAAATATATATATATATATATATATATATATATATATATATATATATATATATAAAGAATAAAAGAGCCATCTTTTTTGGGTTCCCATTGGAAACTACAGTGCTGTGTTTCCTTGCAGAAGACCTTTCCCTAAACAAAATTCAATGTCCCATGTGCAGGGTCCAAGGTGGAGAAAGAATTTCAGTCAACGATGCACACTCCTTTAGGGGCCAGCTTTTCTATTGATTGGTTTGAAATGCACTCCTAATCCATTAAACATGTTTTACCAACTGTTCAAATGTCTAGGAAAATGTACTGCAGCTACTTTGATGCCAAAGGGGTAATACTAGGTCAAGGACAAATTTTTCTAAAAACCAACTCTTATATTGACAATGTTTATTATTTTTAAAGATATTTACCATAAGTCACACTCACTATGATTGTATAAGCCTGGCTGCAACAACTTCCTGAAATAGGGACTGTTATTATCACCATTGTAAGGACAATCACTTAAGGTCATTCAGCTGAGAAATGAAAATGATAGGATTTGAACTGAATGTCCTCTGGTCTCAAGATCTTCATCTTTTTTTTTTTTTAAGAGTTTTTTACTTATTTGAAAGTCAGAGTTGAGAGAAAGAGAGAGAGAGAGAGAGAGAGAGAGAGAGAGAGAATCTTCTATTTGCTAGTTTACTCCCCAGATAGCTTGCTACAGCCAGGACTAGGGAAGGCTGAAGCCAGGAGTCAGAAGCTTCATCTGGATCTCCCATGTGGGTGGCAGGAGCCCAAACACTTTGGCCATGCTCCACTGTTTTTCCCAGGCCATTAGTAAGGAGAGGGATTGGAACTGGAGCAGTCGAGACCTGAACCAGAAACCTATATGGGATGCTATTGTGGCAGGGATGGCTTAAGCCACTACACAACAACTCCAAAGCCTCAAGATCTTCATCTTTGACTAGTTACTGCATTTTCTGTAGTTTTCTATTTTCAAAAAAAATTCATTTATTTATTTATGAGGCAGATAAAGAGAGCTCCCATCTCCTGGTTGACTCACCAAATGCCCACAATGGCAATAGTTGAGCCAGGCTGCAATCAGAAGCTGAGAACTTAATGCAAGTTCCCCGTATGGATGGCAGGGACCCAATTAGTTGAGCCATCCCCTGCAGTCTCCTAGGATACACAGTGGCAGGAAGCTGGAATCGGGGAGCCAGATCTCGATATCAAACCCATTATGAGATGCGGGCATCTTTACCTCTAAGCTAATAACACACTCCTGTCTGAAGTTTCAGCATCAGAAATACTATACACCTAGACACCCTGGATGTCAGCAGTCCTCACAGACCAGCCTCCTGTCGACATTTGCTCTAGGGCACAGACACATATTAGGTACTTGATTCTATACCATTTCCCACTTCTAAACCCTAAAGTAATCCTATCATTGTAGCCACAGTTAAGGAAAATGATGATGTAATTGTCTAATGGTTTTCCTTCTATTAAACCAGTTTTAAAATGTCACCTACAAACACAAAATTCACTTCATCTTTGTTCTGTTTTGAATTTGTTAATTGATTGAAGAAACTTAATCTTATCTAACATTAACATTGAGCCTGAAAAACTTATCTTGGTATGTGGGCTCAAAGGAAATGAATGCTAATATGGCTAAATGAAATGAAACAGGAAAGCTCTGGTTTAAAATCCACTTGCTTTTCTTCCGTGGCTTTCTCACAAAGAGAAAAGAAACTTCATTTATATTCAGGAGGCTCCTCTGCCACATGCATCCAGGAACCAGAGACAAGGTAAAAAGCCAAACCTTCTTTAATCCTTCCTTATCACAATTTTGTCTTCTAGTTTCCTGGTATTCTTGAACCAACCAGGGACAGAGTAATACAATTATGATGAGATCCCTACATTATCTACTGCGAAAAATCAGATAGAGAAAAATGTTGCAGCTTGAGGAGTCCAAACTCTAAGAAAAGTGAGGACTTTTGCAGAATAAGAAATTTTCTGGGATGAAGCAATGCAACAGAAAAAAATGAGCTAAATCTGAATGCAAAAGTCTATGGTAAAATCACTTTTATCACAAAACACCTTTCCAAATGAAGAGCTAAATACATGAGGCGTTGGAGAATTATTTCAATCCAGATGGGCCAACACTTCAGAGAAGAATCTCCAGGGAATAATGGTTCACAATGTAAAAATGAATGAGATCAGCCGAATAGGCCTTTATTGGTTTTTAGCCTCTATGGAACATTCTGTTTTCAGAAAACCTAAACGAAGGGAATACAAAAAGAATTTTTTTTTTTTTTTTTGCTTTTCATTTAAGTATCCAGTCCAAATTGGTTCTTCCTGAAAAAAGTAGCACAAAATACAAAAAATAAATAGGTAGGGTGTTTACAGACTATTATTCAAATTATTCCAATATCAATTAAATGCAAGTATTGCTTCCACTTAATCCTTGAATCTATTTGTATATTTGTATATCATTTCTAATATTTCATGCATATTATCTTATTTTAATATCTTAATGGTCCTGAGAGGTTGCTGGGGCATTTTTGACCCATTTAACAGACAACAGAACTGAGATGGATAAACAAAAGAGTTGCAAGGATCTGAACTTACATCATATATGAATCCATATGTGAGTTCAGGGAAAGTGTGGCACCAGAATGTGCCTGGCTGTCAGCCTGCATAGATTCAAAACCAGAGTTCTACTGATCTGAGAGATGTACTTAACCTTTTTGGGATTCAATTTCTTTCTAAAGTACAGACAATAATACTATCTACTTCAGAGAGCTGTGAAGAGTTAATATTTGCAAAGTGCATTGCAAATACTGGTAAGCACCATACATGTAGCTGTTATTATTAACCCATTGTGGCCATGTCAGATATACAGAACATCTCTAAAAACTGCAATTCAGCAATAAATATACTACTCATGGTAACTTTGAAATAAATCTTACATCACTGAAGTATTTGCAGAATTGAAAATGTGAGACATAATGGGCTAATACACATACATATATGTGATTTCACCTCCCCTATTTAACATGAGTATAGCTGTGATGTTTTATTCTCAATATTTATATTCAGATATCCTTAAACTCCTAATGTACTATGCAAAATCATTAGCAAGTTTGCACATGATCACAACACAATACACATTGTTAATTTACTGTGGACCCCTACATATTCCTGCATTTAGAGTTAATCATTCATTTGGTCAGATAATCTGTGGTAGTCAGAACCACATCACCACTCAGATGGAATAGACCCTGTTGTTTTCCTGTTTGTTGTCTGCATAGATGCAGTGTTAGACTTGGAGCTGCCTAAATTATGCAAAATCACAAATAGCCCAGAGGAAACACTGTGCAAAAATATCGTAACTTAGAACAACAAAATAGCTTACCTTGGCCTCATTGCAATTTGCTATCTATTTCCATACGTGTAGCCTAGTTAGCACTCTTTAGCATAGATGTTACATCATCTGAAAATGTCTTGTGTGAAAGAGGAGGCCCTGAAAAACACTGAGACCTGCCTCCTCAGCTCCTCTCTCTGCCTCAGTGTGAAGTAGCTGGGCCAGCAGCACCCCTGGGGAATGTGTAGAGAATGCCAAACCTCTGCCCCATCCTAGATCTACTGCAAAGGATCTGCATTTTGAAGATCCCAGATCATCCCAAAGGCCATGGAAATTTATGAAGCACAGGAATAGCTCTTTCATTGTAGGGGTCCTTTAAGGAGTGGACACGCTGCCAGTTTTTCAGTGGTGGTAAACTCAGTCTTATCTTAATTCTATACTCAGTAAAGCAGCAAACACTCTAGAACCAAAGGCAGCTAGTCTTTCCCCAATTTTCTCTAATATCTCTTATTATTTAACGTATTAAAGACTAAAAAAGCAGATACGGGCTCACCTGCAACAATCCAGGAAAATAAGAGTGAGTCATCCCACTACACAATTGGAAGAATTGGTTATGCCTCTCAATTCATAGCTGGGTGAGCCCAGAAATGAATGGGAAGCTGGTCCAGGCAATCATCCCGCTGTGAAATGTGGCACAGAAGCCAACCTCAAAGGTAATGAGTGCTTCAGCTAGAATTAGGAAGTTTCATGAGAATCCAACCAAAAAAAAAAAAAAAAAGAGAGAGAGAGAGAGAGAAAGAGAAAGGAAAATAACTTAATGAATCACTGTAATTCTGGGACTATTCAAGGCATGAGTCCATGTAAGTGACTAATACTATCAATTCAGAGAAGTGACTTAGCAAAAAGAAAGGTGGAATGTGATCACTCAGGACAAACCTGCCCTCAAAGAGACACTTGGGAACATAAAGAGCTCCATGTTTCATTTCAGGCCAGGGAATCACTACTGTTGTGCAGCTCCCTGGACACTTTTGTCACATTTTGTCAGAAAGTATAGTTGAAAATTGAATGTTACTCAGTAATTATCAATCAAGCATAAATAAGAAACAGTGGTACCCTGTGAAGTTCAAACAGAAGTGAATCAGTCTGATCCCCCACGGGATTTGCAATCACCTGTGGGGTGTGTGAGAATGAACATGTATTTCTTAAATTCTTTACAAATAGTAAAAAAAAAAATTACTATTTGCAGGGCCTACATGATGGCATAGCCAATAAAGCTGCCACTTTTGATGGTGGCATCCCCTATGGGCATTGGTTCATGTCCCAGCTGCTCCACATCAGATCCAACCCCCTGCTAAAGGCCCAGGGACAACAAAAGAGGATGATCCAATTGCTTGGACCCCTGAAATCCACATGGGAGGCCCAGATGAAGCTCTGGGCTCCTGTCTGAGGACTGGCCCAGCCCTGGCCATTGCAGCCACTTGGTTGGAGTAGGGAGTGGTGAATCAATAGATGCAAGGTCTCTCTCACTCTAACTATAATGTTCCAATAAATAAATATATATTTAAAATAGTTTTAAAAAGTTACTATTTCCATGCATAAATGCTCATTTTATTCAGCTATGGATGGTTAAACTGGAAGATTTGGATACAGAAAGCAACTTTCCAGGCAATAGACTCTTAAGTAGAAGGTTATATTGATAGCATTAAAAACAAACTTAATATCTCTTTGATATCTAGTCATTTGCAAAAGGCTACTGATTAGTATCCTCTAGATTACACAGAAAGTGAGGCAAGTAGTTTGGTTCATAAATGAACAGGAAAGGGTTTGCAGCTCAGGGAGTTTGAATGTGTGAGTCATACATGCACAGCGAGGACATAACAGTAAAAAGAACCTGAACTTAGACTGCACCTCCCAATCTAGACCTTTGTCTGCTCTCTCATACTAAGCCCTAAATTGCTTTACAAAGCATGTCCACATCCTATTTCATTCCAATTTTGATCTTAGATTATCCTGTGGAGTAGAAAGCAGCAGGCACCACTTGATTCTGATTTTCAGATGAGAAACTTGTCAAGTGGCTCTAGCAATGGGTCATCAGGACTGAACCCCAATCTTCAGATTCTTCATCTCAAGTCTTTCCTCGCTTTTCTGATGTGGGTGCTCTTTAAAATCTATTTCTTCTGCTTTTTGGGTACCTAGATTAAGTACAGTTCATATCCTTGTTTGCAACCAGTTACGGCCATGTGAATGAATTCTAGTTAACAGAATAGGAGTGCAAGGACTGTATTCCTCTTCTGTGGCCTAAGTCATCCCATGTATGTGTCTGCAAGTTTTTTTTACCTTCTAACTGATTGTAGTGGAAATAACAACAGCAACCCTAGAAGCCATGTATTGTATAGAATAGAGCCTGATTCATCTTAGGTACCTGATCTACTGTATGGAGCAAAGTCACTTTTGCCTCCCACTTTGCCACCAGCCTCAAACAGTACTGGTCAACCTGTGATGAAGGAATACACTGTTGGTGTGTTGAGTCATGATGTTTATGTCGATTTGTTATTAGACTACCTTAGTTTGAACACACCCTGCATGACCACTCACTGGGGCAGCAGGACAGCAACATTTCTCTTCTGCTTCACAGAGACCATCACATCCATCCCTGCAGTGACTTCTCAGGGTATTCACAAATGACTGAGCCACTATAACTGGGAAAATGAGCAACTTGCAAAAATCATTTGGAGGCAGTGTGAAGAAGCAGATGAGGCCAGGATTTGCAGTCAAACCAGCTTCCATGTGATTTCCAGCCTTGCCATTTATCAGCTATGCAAAAACTGGTCAGTCCCTTAGACTCTCTGAATCTGGATTTCCTTACCTGTAAGATGGATTGTTGGTTGGATTGATGGATGGTTGGATGGATGGATGGATGGATGGATGAGTGGATGGGTAGATGGATGGATGGATGGATGGATGGATGGATGGGTGTATGGATGGATGGATAGATGGATGGATGAATGGATGGGTGGATGGATGGGTGTATGGATGGATGGATTGATGGATGGGTATATGTATGTATGTATGTATGGATGGATGGATGGATGGATAGATGGATGGATGGATGGGTGGATGGGTAGATGGATGGATGGATGGATGGATGGATGGATGGGTATATGGATGGATGGATAGATGGATGGATGGATGGGTGGATGGATGGGTATATGGATGGATGGGTGTATGGATGGATGGATTGATGGATGGGTATATGTATGTATGTATGGATGGATGGGTAGATGGATGGGTGGAGGATGGTGGATGGATGGATGGATGGATGGGTGGATGGATGGGTGGATGGATGGTGGAAGGATGGGTAGATGGATGGTGGATGGATGGATGGGTGCGTGGGTAGATTGAAGGACAGAGAGGTGGATAGAGGGCCGGCGCCGCGGCTCACTAGGCTAATCCTCCGCCTTGCAGCGCCAGCACACCGGGTTCTAGTCCTGGTCGGGGAACCGATCCTGTTCCGGTTGCCCCTCTTCCAGGCCAGCTCTCTGCTGTGGCCAGGGAGTGCAGTGGAGGATGGCCCAAGTCCTTGGGCCCTGCATCCCATGGGAGACCAGGATAAGCACCTGGCTCCTGCCATCGGATCAGCGCGGTGCACCGACCGCAGCGCGCTACCGCGGCGGCCATTGGAGGGTGAACCAACGGCAAAAGGAAGACCTTTCTCTCTGTCTCTCTCTCACTGTCCACTCTGTCAAAAATTTAAAAAAAATAAAAAATAAAATAAAAATAAAAAAGAGAGGTGGATAGATATATAGATGATTGGCAGATAAATAAATAGATGAATTCACACTGAAACTAAGTATATTCTTCCCAGGATTATCAGAACAATAAGAGTTGCCCTTTCTGCAGGTGGAATAAAGAATGACTAGATCTGAAAGCACCTCCACAGACGGCATACTTTGATGTTTACTTTGTTTCTCAGCCACATCTCTTGCAAGTGTTTAGCACTGAAGTTGGCACACTGCAGACACTTGCTGACTTCACTAGGTAAATGTTGACAGAATGCCCATTGCTGTTGGGCAGACCCTACAAGCACCCCTTGCCAAGAGCTGTGCGTGCCACTCCATTTCCCTTTGTCCAGCCTCAAGGCAACTCTCCTGCCTTAATGTTGCTCTGTCTTTACCACCACTTGCAAATACCCCATTTTGAGCAAGGAGACCAGGCCTCAAACTCCAAATCTGTAGCAGGTGAAGAGTATCTAACAAAAAAACCTTGCTTTTTTTTTGACATTGATTTATAAAGTTAAAATTCTGTTTATAAAAAGTGATACCAGTTTTCAACTGAGAAGTAATATAAGTATTTGATAGGTAGGTAGATGGAAAAATTGATAAATATTATATATAGATACATTTAAGCAAAAAATAAAATCTCCATAAAGAAAAATGTTAGGAAATAACACACAAAAATCAAGGGTTTGGTAAGGTAACGACAAGTTAGGAAGTAACATTACAATGTAATATTAGCCTTCTAACATGATACAGACTATAATTTCTGCCTTCTTCCAGGCACTGTTTACTCATTTATGCTGTGTTCATTAAAAAATAAACAAAAAAGCTTCCTCCAATGATTAACTTTGTATATGAAAATACATAGAAGATTGCATGAGCTTGATATCCAAGCCCCTTTATAGCATATTCTGCTATTCTGACATTCTCTCTTGCTATTCAATTATGTCTCCAGGCTATAGACAAAAAGAACAGCACTGACCTGCTACACACCTTCCAGCTCCACTTTTCTTCTACTGTCCTCTCAGCCTAGAACATCCCTCACATTCCCTGCCCAAGAAATTTTACTGTTTCTCTTTTTTCTGAAGTACTCCACAAGCATGTAGGTACTTCTCATTAGCATTTATTACACCACACCTTATTTTATGGTATTGTCTCTCCTGCCATTAGGCAGTCAGCTGCTTGTGTTTGCTTGTCTTGATGTAGATGGGTTGTCAAGGAGAGATACACTCAAGTGTCTTCTTCAGCACTTTTCTAAACCCATCCTGATCTTGTTCCAAGACATCTACATCTCTGACAGATTTTAGATCATAATTCTATTACTTTACTGTTCAGGTTATTGGAATCACACCACCAGCAACAGGAAAGAGCCACAGCAATGTAGCCAGCCTTTGGACTGCTTTTCTGTCTAGGAAATGTATTGTATAGGCTATTTTAATTTATTAATCTTTCACGGAGAAAGATGGTTGTGTAGTGACATGAGGTATGGACACTATGTGCCTTCTTTCCAATATCAATATAGCATAAACCACCTCTATATAAACTAAATGTCACATCTGTTTTCAGTATGGGGTCTTCCAGGGCAGCCATACTAAGCACATCAGCACAAACACAAGGGGACAATCAAGTCTCAAAAACAGTTCACAATGAGTTTAAATGGGTGACATTATATAATTTCTCTAACACCTGGCCCTGAGCTGTAATCAGAATAATGACTCAGGGACCCAAAACACCCAGCATAATCAAGTTTTCAAAATATTGGCTCCACTGTAGATTGTCTTACTGTTGCTTAAAGGACATTGTCAGCCTTCTTTGCTGTGGCTTCTTCTTTTTGACAGTTTACATGTTTTGTTTTATACTCCATCTCTCTCAGCCTCCCAGAAGCTTAAATCACTGAGAAATGACATGTCAGCTACTCCTAAACCATTATTAATGACAGACCAATTCCTGCAACATCTGAACTCACATGTATACTCAAGCCCATCTCTGAGAATATTTCAAATTAGTCTTTCTGCAGATGTCAGTCCTCTGTCTGCAGAAAAATGACAGGAGTTCTAGATTTCATGGATCAACTATGCAGGAATTGGGCCTAGTAACAATGTCAGGAAGACACAAGTCATTTTCTTTTCAATAATTCCCACTAATACTTTCTTCTTCCCTCGTTGTTCCCTTTCCTTACCAATATCTGTTCATTTTCTCATGCAGCCTTTAAAGCACTTTTGTTCCCTGTCCTTAGCATCTTTCTTATTCTTTGTTTAGTATTCAATCCTGCAAGTAGAGCCTCAGGTTTGGGGGCCACCTCCCATCGAGTAAGAATCCCCCAGGGGTGCTGTCCATCCCTGTCATCTCGCCCTTGCCCCAGGCCTTGCCTTGTGCTGGAAACAGTGGAGACAACCGTTCCTTGCAGAAAGAGATTGTAGCACATTAATGATAATAATGATGCCACAATAAAAATATGCACAGATATGGGCAAGGAGTGAAAAGGGACGAACCCAGACTCAGTGGCAATATTTTTAGGGTGGTGAAACGCAGAGAAATGGTCTGTTGATTTTCCTTAGCACTATAAAAATTTTGTTAGCAAAATTTTAATTTAAAAACACATACTTATTTAAAAGCTGGCTTAAAAATTCTGAAAAAGTCTTTAGATACTTAGATAATTATTCTTAAAAAGTAGGCCGGCGCCGTGGCTTAACAGGCTAATCCTCCACCTTGCGGCGCCGGCACACCGGGTTCTAGTCCCAGTTGGGGCACCGGATTCTATCCCGGTTGCCACTCTTCCAGGCCAGCTCTCTGCTATGGCCCGGGAAGGCAGTGGAGGATGGCCCAAGTCCATGGGCCCTGTACCCGCAAGGGAGACCAGGAGAAGCGCCTGGCTCCTGGCTTCGGATCAGCGAGATGCGCCGGCCGCAGCGGCCATTGGAGGGTGAACTGACGGCAAAGGAAGACCTTCCTCTCTGTCTCTCTCTCTCACTATCCACTCTGCCTGTCAAAAAAAAAAAGTAGTACAGTAGGCTTTGGAGGTGGGTAATCCAAGCAGGGAGACAGGAACTGAGTGTTTCGGCAGAGGTGTCTTTAGGACATGGAGATAGCAAAGTAGTTCATCCCGCCGACAAAGAGGCTCTGTGTGCAGCTTGGGTCTTGGACTTTCTCCCCCAGGGGACTGTCTCCTTCCTTCTCCTTGCAGAATTTGATCAGGCTCTCAGTCCTCCTACCTCCCCACCCATCCTCCACTGCAGGCTTGCATTTTGTTTCCCTACTCTCCATGCCTCTCCCCTGACTTCTCCCTTCCTCCTCACTTCGCAGCTGTGAGGTGACATCCAGCATTTCCTGGCAGCATATGTCAGCAGGAGCAAGTGCCAAAGCAGTGGAGACGGAGAAATGGAGAGGATCCCATGAAGGGCTGGAAGCTGCCCTTCCTCCCTGGGCCCAGGGACAGGACAGCCCAGCAAATCACACTAGTGCCAGCTCTACATGTGCGTGCAGCATGTTTCAGGGACTGCAAAAAGCCAAAGACCATCTCACCTGGGTGAAAGTGCTCTGGCTTTTCTTCCATTGTGCAGGATGTGCCATGGTGTCACAGACTGCACCCAGCCTTCCCTCTGCTTCCATCACCAGCCAGGAAAACACGATAGGCAGCACAGTATCTGGGGCCTGCAGTAGCTGAGAGCCAACCTCTGAAAGTTCAGATCCAACCTCTTGTGCTTTCTAGTTTCAGGATCCCAGATCTAGTGTGAGTGCGAGTGTAGTAAACCATCATTTTTCTTATGTATAAAATAGCTATTCTTGACAATCCATTGATATACTGCATAGTAAAGGTTCTAACTGTAGTAAACTCTCAACGTAAGGTAATTTTTATAACAGGGTCAAGTTACATTTGCAGACTGATCTGGAAAGTGAGAAAGTTGAAGCAGTTTTCCATTGACTTGAAGACTTTTTTTCTTTTCTTTTTCTTTGAGAGGGAGAGAGAGAGAAAAACAGATATATAGAGAGTGTCTCCATCTGCTAGTTCACGTCCAAATGTCCACAATAAGCAGGGCTGGGCCAGGGCTGAAGCTGGGAGCTGGGAACTCAATCCAGGCCTCCCACATGAATGGTAGGAACCTAATTGCCAGAGCCCCCACTGCTGCCTCCCAGGGTCTGCATTAGCAGGAAGCTGGAGTGAGCAGCTGGAGCCAGGTATTGAGCCCAAGTACTCTGATATGGCCTGCGGGAATCTTAACCACTAGGCCAAACACCTTTCCTAAACACCACATCATTAGGTGACACAAAAGGGTATTACTGTAACCCACTGGAAGGCCAGCTTATTCTCTCCACTTCAAATGGACTCCAGATACAAGGTCTTTTCAGGATATACGAGGATACTTTTTAAAGTCTGAAAAAAGTAGAAATAAAAGATAAATTATTCTGCTGCAAAAATTCTTGAAATCCATGCAGAGTTTTCTTTTTCTCATAATATGCATTTTTCATGAACTTTTTGAAGACTCTTTATGCATGGATTTCAAAATTCTTTTCTACCAAAAAAACTTATCCTTTATTTCCATTTCAAATAATTTTTTGAAGTACCTGCCTATTATGACATTTCTCCCATTCATTCATTCATTCTCTCACACATTCAACAAATATTTATTGAACACTGACTTCATATCAGACAATTATATAGGTGTCCAACACATAGCATTGTTAAGGTAGATTTCCTGACCCCATGGAGTTAGAGACCAGCAGAGAGAGAAAATTCTAAGCTCGTAAATAGACACACCCTTATGCTCATTTATAATAGTTGAGGTGGTGATGAGTGGCATGGAGAAAAATGGGTACAAATGACAGAGAATAAGGGGGAAAAGGATAAAAAATTATGACAAATTTCAGGAGACTGGTCAGAGGCAGTTTCTCTGATAATACCTGAGTGGAATCTTCTCTAAGGACCTCCAAGGAAATGGTTCTACAGTAAAACAAAAACACATCTGATTCCCAGGAGCCCCTGGTACACAGGACTCAGAATAAATCATGTTTTACATATCCCTTCTCACAGGAAAAAGTGAATTATTGTGGTAATCATGAAATGGAACATTACATGCATAAATTAAATTGTACACTCACAAACAAGGCCTTGTTTTTGCATTGTCTCAATGTGAAACACGAATAAAAACAACAAATGGTCCCACATAAGAAAGAATTAATCAAAATCAAGGTTCATTTCTTCATCTTTATAATTACTGTGCTTTATTTCCAACTGTGATTGAGCTGGGTGTTTGGGGCAGGGGTCAAGCTGCCGCTTAGGAGGGGTCCATCCTGTATCAGAGTGCTTGAGCTGAGTTCCGACTCCATTTCTGCAGGTATACCCTGAAGGATAGTTTGCAGCAACTCAAGAACTTGGGTCTCTGCCATGCACAGGAGACCCTTAGTTCTGAGCTCCCGGCTTCAGCCCGGCCCAGACCTGGCTGTTGTAGACATCTGAGGCATGATCCAGCAGATGGAAGATCTATGTCTCTCTGCATTTCAGATAAATAAAAGTAAAAATAAAGAAGCCAAGAACACAGTATTAACTGAGGCTGAAGACACAAGCTGTTCATGAAGCAAGGATTCAGAGCCATCAGGCACTTGTTGGTGAGTGGACAGTGACGAATCTGTGTCGGTTCACAAAGACTTTGTCTGAATTGATCACTTTACATTGTCTACGTACAGGCTTCCTGCTTGCACACAGTGTTTTGCCCAAGGAAGGCCACCAATGAGGGGTGCTGTGTGGCTCTGTCTCCTCTTATCCACACACAGTACCATCTCTTCTTCCAAAAACACTTCACACTTTCCTCATGAATCTTACAGGTCCCATTCTATGGTAATTAAATGTGTTTTTCCACTGGTCCTGGCAATTGCATTAGATCCTTTTACTTCCAGGAGCTGTGTCTTGGGACCTGTTTAATTTTGTTCTCTATGAACTTTTTGAAGTAGCCTTGACTTTGCCCTGGGTCTCAAAATGATGAAATAATATTGGATAAGTAAAGAGGAAGAGGAGAGAGGAAGCGGAGACTACATCAGGAAGATAGGAAAGGCAGAGTGCAGTAAGAGCTCAAGCAATGTTTTGGAGGATGTTCAAAGCACCATTAGCACAGCAGGAGAGGCCCAAGGGGTGGCCTTGTGTGACAGGTTAAAGAATGTGACTTATGGATAGATGAAAGTCACCAAGTACTTGAAACAAGAAAGCAACCAAATTAAAGTGGTATTTTAGGAAGATGAATGTAGTCGACATGAAGGAAGAGGAAGAGGCCAAAAAGAAGCAAATCTGGACAAAGCACAATATGCTAAAGACCTGAATTAGGGAAATTCACCTTCAAGTAGAATAGAAATCTAAGTGGGCATGTGGTGCACTGGTTGAGTCATCACTTGGAACGCTAGCATCATATATCAGAGTGGAGGGTTCAAGTACCATTTATTCTGCTTCTGATCCAGCTTCTTGCTAATGTACACCTTGGGAGGCAGAATTGGAGGGGCCGGCACTGTGGCATAGCGGGTAAAGCTGCCGCCTGCTGTGCCGGCATCCCATATGGGCACTGGTTTGAGTCCTCGCTGCTCCACTTCTGATCCAGTTGTCTGTTATGGACTGGGAAAGCAATGGAAATGGCCCAAGTCCATGGGCCCCTGCACCCACGTTGGAGATCCAGACTAAGCTTCTGGGTCCTGGCTTCGGATTGGTGCAGCTCCGGCTGTTGCGGCCATCTGGGGAGTGAACCAGTGGATGGAAGACCTCGCTCTCTGCCTCTCCTTCTCTCTGCGTAACTCTGATTTTTGAATAAATAAATAAATCTTAAAGAAATAAAATGCAATTGAAATACAAGGCATTTGGACAAGGGACCAAGCATTACAAAATTAAAACTCAGAGTTTGAATTTATTTTTAATTTGGGGAATATGAAGACAAGAGTATTTTGAATTTAGGTAATATGAAGAAGACAAGGATCTGAGGAAACCAGTCAGGTAGGCAAGTTCTCATTTCTCTTCAGCTCATTGAAATGGTTTTCTTTAGGGGCCAGCACTGTGGCACAGAGGGTTAAAGCCCTGCCCTGAAGCACTGGCATCCCATACGGGCACCAGGTCTAGTCCCGGCTGCTCTACTTCCAATCCGGCTCCCTGCTGTGGCCTGGGAAAGCAGTAGAAGATGGCCCAAATCCTTGGGCCCCTGTACCCATCTGGGAGACCTGGAAGAAGCTCCTGGCTCTTAGCTTCGGAACGGCCTAGCTCCAGCCTTTGCAGCCATCTGGGACGTGAACCAGCAGATGGAAGACCTCTCTCTCTCTGTCTCCACCTCTCTCTGTAACTGTCTTTCAAATAAATAAAATAAATCTTTAAAAAAAAAAAAGTGAAGTAGCTAGGACTCAACCAGTCACATAAAACGTGATGGAGACACCCCAAGCCAAAAAAAAAAAAAAAAAAAGAAAGAAAAGAAAAGAAATGGTTTTGTTTATTAAATATTCTGATCTCAAATTTCCCAAATAAACAGTATAGAGGAGAAATCAGAGGGCCAAAGAACTCTTCTTTGAAAGCTAGAACTCAGGATGGGGAGTAAGGTGTGGTTTGGGATGCCCGCCTCCCACATGGAGTGCCAATTAGAGTTAGAGCTTCACCATTCTGATATAGGTTCTTCAAATATAAGCAAAAAAAAAAAAAATACAAGGAATCGCTTGCACAATATGGTAAGAAAATTCTGTCTGGTGGTTTGCCCTTTTGTGACAGATTGGCCTTGAGTCAGATGGTATGATATGAAACCCTTAGATCTCTCTAGGAACTTAAGTTATTCTTATATGAGTAGTTCCAATTCTTGAAAACATAAGTAGTTTCTATTATAAACACTTTTACAAAAAAATGTGTCTTAATCCTCTGAATTGGCTGTATTTCAGGGCCAGCGTTACTCAATTTGTGATTTTTGTTCTGTGCTACTTAATCTAGCTTTCTCCTTTAAGTAAAGTCCACTACAGGAAACCTCTCAGCTCTGTGTAAGATCAAAATACCCCATTCTTAATTATGGGTCACCTTATAGGAGAAATGTAAGTGTTGAGGGTGTAAAACAGCCAGCATATTTACTGTCTTCATTATGCATAATTTGATGATTTCTAAGGCACATTCTATATTACAAATTTGGTGTTGCAATTTCCATTCTTCATGCCATTCAAATAAAACAAAATTCTATAGCTAAAATATTATGAATCAAGCGTCAAAATTCTTGTGCTATACACATTTTTTCCCAGTAGACAGTAGGATTTCTGAGTGTTCTCGGGAGTTTAATAAACAGGCCCCGCTTCCTCGGAAGTGTGGGCAGGATTCTGGCTCTCCAGGCCAGGGAAAGGAGAAAACGGACTGAAAGCAAGGACTGAGATCCCCAGAAAATGGGGTGCATCCATTCTGAAAGCCCAGGGTGAGGTGACTTTTCCCAGGTTCAAGATTCAGCTTTATTTTCTTAAACCGGAGGTTTTAATCTCCACTAAAACACAGCAAAAAGAATATCCTTCCATTTCTTGTAAAAACGGAGAGAGTCTGGGCTGGGCGGGGTGGGGAGACACAGGACACCGTTCCGTGCTGTATCTACAAGGTGGCAGGAAAGGAAGACTTTCATTGCCTGATTCAGTCACTACCAGGACGATTTTCACACTTCTAAAAAAAAACCACATCTTTCTAAACATCATGAATAATGGATTGAGGTTTCTGAAATCCCCTTCCTTTCCCTCCACAATTTAAATCAATCTCTTTCAAAGTCAGCATACTACATCTTGATTGAAGCCTGAAAATTTTATAAATAGTTAAGGTTGGAAATTTTCTGTGTAGGTAAATAGATTAAAAAAAAATACTCCTTGTGCCATACACAGGCAAGGCATACTCGTCACCAACACTGACTGTAAAAACAGTGCACTGTTATCCACAGGAACACGTGTCGCCACTGTGTTTACCTCCAAGCTGGATCCTCTCTGCATACTTTTTGGCCTCTCCTAAAGTAGGTATATCATGCCATTTTTGTTAAGTCAAATTTCGCACAGGGAAGCTATCTGTAGCTTCAATTCTTAATGCACTCTCTCTCTGATGCTAGGCATTATTTAAATGCACACTCTGGGTACTACTCCATGGGATTCAAGTTTACCCCCTGTAAATGATTGAATAGCAAGTTGCAAGCTGGGAGAGTGTCCCTTTTGCTTCAGTTGCCTCTGAGTTTCATTTGAAAATCCTTATAATAATCTGTATCAAGAATCAAGTCAAAATAAAAATTTTAAAAAGAAAAGGAGAAGCAAGCATTCAGTATAGTGCTTGAGACACCTACATCCTCTATCAGAATGCCTGGGTTTGAGTCCTGGTTCTGGTTCCTAACTCAGCTTCATGTCCATGCAGACCCTGGAAGCCAACTAAAATGGCTCAAGTAGTTGGGTTCCTGCCACCCATGTGAGAGATCTGGATGATTTTTCTGGCTCCTGATTTCAGCTTGGCCCAGCACCAGACATTGCTGGCAGCTGGGGAGTGATTGAATGATAGAAGTGTGTTCATTTGTTCAAATATATATGTATATATGATATATAAAATATATACATATTTATTTAACTTATAATGTATTTATTAAATAGTTAATGCATTATTAAATATAAATGTATGAGTTAACAACATGTGCCAGAAATGCTATGTGTTTACAGTGAGGCATAACGCTGTAAGAACAGGAAGGTGATAGCTAGATGGTGGCAATGGGAAGGCGCTCTTCATGGACAAGGTGGGGAGATCTTAACAGTGTTATTTGCACATCTGATAATTTCCAAAGTGCTTTCAGAAACATTGCATCATCTGATCCTTGGAACAGCCCTGTGAGGCTGATCAATTCAGTTTGGAGTTCCAGCTAACTTCCATCCAGTATTCATTGAACAACCAATCTGCTCCAGGTACTGGTATACAGGGGTGAGAGCAAGGTCAAGGTCTCTACTTGCATGGAGCGCAGGGTTAGGAAGCAGAAAGAGATAATAAACACAAAACACAAATGAGTCATCATGAAAACTCAAGGCAGTGAGAGCTGCCGTGACGAAAAACCATGAGGGTAATGCAGTAGAGATGGGCCGAAGTGTGAAAGCTACCCTGAGTTGTGACCTCTGAGCTGAGAAGTGAGCAGCAGGCCACTGGGTGATCTTAGGGAGGGACATATCGAGTGGAAAGCAGGGTAAAGTTAGCAGCTTTGAAGCAGGAGCATGCTTGTTACAGTCAACAAACAGAAAGAAGGGCACCACTGGTGCAGCTGAGACAGGGAGTGGTAAGAGAGGAGTTGGAGTGGGGCAACAACTCCCTGGTTGAGTAAAAAGAACCTCGATGGTCAACACAGAGGAAAGGAGGGTTCGTGTTTTGCTGAGTACTTGAATGGGGGGGTTCATATTTGCTGAGTATTTCCTATAGACCAGGCCTGAGCCAAGCCCACAGTAATAAATGGTGACACTGGGCCTCAAGCCAGGATCTTGGATTCTAAACCCTATGCATCTTACACTACCTGGTATGCCATGCGGTTTTGGTTCACCGAGGTGGAATGTGGAAATAGAAGGCACTCTGATACTCCAAATCCTACTAAGGATCCTGTTTACCTGCTGGTCTAACTCCAGAGTGATTTTTCTATGAAAAGCATATTCTTTGCATGAATTTTAAAAGGCAGAACTTCCCTAACTGTAAGGGAGAATTGCCTTTGCTTCCCATCCTTAGTGCCCCCCAGACTGGAGAATCAGCACACTAGTTCTATACTCTGGAGTAAATTCAAGTACAGCAGAGAGAATATAATTATCAGAGGATGCTTAAAAGGTGACTGAGAAAGAAAAGAGAAAATGCCTCCAGCAAACAAATCTAAATGGAACTTGACCAAGGAGACTGGAATACAAGTTCTTCCCACTACCTTCTTTTACACAGGTTTGAATCGTCACCCTCTCTTTCTCTCACTGCCTTTACATGAACTCAAATTGCTTTAGAAACCTGTCATATTGAATTAGCAAAAGAAGATAGTAATTCAGAGGGGTGCCAATGTGGCATTATTGAAAACTGCTGCTTGGAAGGGTTCCTATGGTATTATTCAGGGACTCTAAGTCACTTTCATCACCATGTGTCACGACGAGCAAATGATGGGATTTCTGTTGTTTTGGGATTAAACTTCTTTAAAAGTCCGTCATGAAGACGAGATGGCGCACACTGTGAATGGCAAGGACACAGGGAACACCTGCGTCATCTACAAGAGGAGAAAACAAGAGACACCCTTGGGTGGCCGCCGCTCTGTGGGCACGTGCCATGACCTCAAATGGAAACACAGACTCTGGGCTAGCTCAGCAGTCCCATCAGATTTCAGGATCTCGATATTAGGATGAGCTCAAAGGCTTGGGAACTAGGAATCAGTAGCAGAGACATGGAAAATAAAATATCCTCCCTCCTAATTTTAATGTCTGGTTATTTCTGCAAAAAAAAAAAAATTGCTCATGGCTATTCTTGATAGTGTTTTTCTGATAATTTTCTTTTCTTTTCAAACTTAGCAACATTTGACATCACCACATTCGATCCCTTGCATTGCAGCAAGCAGACTCCACAAGAAGCAGGATCTTAACTCAGTGGCCAGAGACAAAGTAGGGAACATAGGAGGCACTCAATAAATGTGTATGGGGCCGGTGCTGTGGAGCAGCGGGTTAACGCGCTGGCCTGAAGTGCCGGTATTCCATATGGATGCCAGTTCAAGACCTGGCTGCTCCACTTTCGATCAAGCTCTCTACTATGGCCTGGGAAAGCAGTAGAAGATGGCCCAAGTCCTTGGGCCCCTGAACCCACGTGGGAGACCCAGAAGAAGCTCCTGGATCCTAGCTTCAGATCGGCGCAGCTCCAGCCATTGTGGCCAGTTGGGGAGTGAACCATCGGATGAAAGAACTCCCTCTCTCTCTCCCTCTCTCTCTCTCAACTTCTCCTCTCTCTGTGTAACTCTGACTTTCAAATAAATAAATAAATCTTTAAATAAATAAATAAATATATGCAAGAAATATTGAAGACACAGAAGTCATACATACCATGGCAGGTGCAGTAACCTTGTTAGGTAAACTGTTACTATGAAGCCTATGAAGGTCAGAACCAAGAAGTGACTTTGAACCATCCTCAGTTCTGTTGCCCAAGGACTGACTGTATATCTGGGGTCCTCTATGGACAGACTTTCCTGTGGAATATAGTTATAAAGCCATTGCAGGTCTCTGGACAAAGTAGTGCCCCTTAGTAGGCTCAATAAAAAACATTTACTCTCCTCCACATCTACTCATTGATCTATGCAACAAAAAATTTTAGATTTATCACTGAGACTTCTCTAACTCAAAAATCTAATATCTTTGGTAATTTTTAATTTTAACAAAATGTAAGTCTAAAAGTTTGCAAGAATTGCAAAATGAACACTCTAGGTTGATTAACTATAAATGTTCTATCACAGTTGCTTTCCCTCTCCATTTACTTAAGGTGACTTAAAGTTCATGGAAATGGAATTAAAAGATAGGTTTATTTTGAGACCGTATTGCTCTGTGCTTCAAAACTGTTGTTAAGGAGCATGCATTTTGGCACAATGGAAACTGCTGCTTAGGATGCCCAGCTCCCAAACAGAAATGCCTGGTTTGGGTCCCAGTTACTCTGTACCCTTTTTTTTTTTTTTTTTTTTTTTTTTGAGATTTATTTATTTGAAGAGCCAAGTCCAGTTTCCCACTTGAAGCCAGGTGGTTCCTATTAAGGGTAGGGCATGGTACATGGGGATGATGGAAAACAAGTTCTATCACAGCTTACCTGGGAACTACTGTAGTCAGGCTGTTGTATGAAAGTATTTTTAAAAAGTGGTACTTTTTTTTCCCACTGGCTACCATTCCTTGTAGTTACAACCTCCTTGGTCAAGATTACAAAGCAGGTACTAATAGGGTTCAAATACTAAAATCCTGACCTCAAATCCTCTGATGTGCTGAAATTCCAAGGTCTTATTCATTATGGTAAAAAACTGAAATATGGATATGAAAAATAAACTTGGTTCCAATTACCATATATAAAAAAAAGATAGGTTTATTTTGGTGTAAAACACTTTGAAATCCATGCATGACTTTTTTCATCATATGTGTATGTCTATGTGCATATGTGTGGATGTATGTGTTCATATAGGTATGTTATCTGTGTATGTATATTTAAGTGGGCACTATATATATATATATACTCATATATAAGAGTACACATATATAAACATGCATATACTTATATATGCATATAAATATATTTTCTGAACTATTTGAGTATTAGTTGTAGACACTAAATATTCAGTAAGAATCTCCCAAGACCAGGAATATTATCCTATACTGCAACTATCACACTCAGGAAATCTAAAACTGATAACTGTGCTATTTTCTAATAAGCAGTTGGTTTTCAAATTCCTTTAAGTGTCCCAAAATATCCTTTATTACTTTCTATTTTAATCCAAAATCCATTAAGGATCACATATTGTATTTTTTAGTCATATCTCATTATTCTCACTTAAATTCAAATAGTTCCCCATCCATAGCTTTCCTTTTTCTTTCTTTCTTTCTTTCTTTCTTTCTTTCTTTCTTTCTTATTTATTTATTTATTGGTTTCTTATGATACTGACATTTTTGTATAGTCCAGAGCCAATTGTTTTGCATAATTTCCCTTCATTTTATTTTACTTGATTGCTCCCCCTAATTATTTCCAGATTAAAGTCTAACATCCTAAATACCAAATATAGCCAATATAATGCAGATGTTAACCAACTCATGCTCCCAAAAGGAATTTTTAGACTGAATCACCAAAGTAATGCAGAATAAAATCACTTCTGACTTGAGTCAGGAGTCAGGAGTCTCCTCTTCTGAATTTTCTAAAACAAAAGCTTCACCAACATGATAAACCCCATGTGTTAATCACTCATCTACTAGCTTCAAGACTTGCTACATCCAAAGTTCTACCTCTGTACTTACATAGTCTTTCTTCTTTAAGTCAGTTTACTTACTGATGTCATATCCCAAGAAATACTCTGTACAAATAGATTTCCTATGCTATTTTTCTTTTTTTTTAATTAAACTTTTATTTAATGAATATAAATTTCCAAAGTACAGCTTATGGGTTACAATGGCTTCCCCCTCCCAAAACTTCCCTCCCACCCACAACCCTCCCCTTTCCCGCTCCCTCTCCCCTTCCAATCCTATGCTATTTTTCTAATGTCTATCCAAGTTTGCATACATAATGAAAGAAAAATACACATTTGGATTTATCTCCAATATCACACTGATGTACAGTGAGTACAGTGAGATAAAATTTCTTTGTGTGGGTGCATATTTATGCATATGTGCATGTTTGTGAGTGTGTGTCTGTGCAGACTTAGCTGGCAAGAAAGGGCTTCTCTAGAACTAGGGAAACGAGAAGGTACCGAGGGTGCCACGCACGTTTGTGAGTGTGTGTCTGTGCAGACTTAGCTGGCAAGAAAGGGCTTCTCTAGAACTAGGGAAACGAGAAGGTACCGAGGGTGCCACGCACGTTTGTGTGTGTCTGTGCAGACTTAGCTGGCAAGAAAGGGCTTCTCTAGAACTAGGGAAACGAGAAGGTACCAAGGGTGCCATGCCAATCTGGGGACAACATCCAAACAAATGACAAGACCTGCTGCTATAGATAGTCCCCTGACATCAGATTGACGGCTTCCTCATACATTTCCAAATCATTCAACTGACGAGATTGAAAAGGGGCTCAGAAAAATGCCACTCAAGCATCTCTGACAGTGATGGAATTCGTGTGTACTCCAGAAAAACACTGTGGCTTGTACAAAAACAAATATGAGGGAAGGAGCATTTGGCCTAGAAGTTAAGATGCTATTTGGAACACCAGCATCCATGTCGGAGTGCCTGTGTTCAAGGCCTGGTTCTGCTTCTAATTCTCGCTGCTTATTGTCCTGGCAAGCAGCAAATCAAGTGGTGACTCAAGTAGCTGGGTCCCTGCCACCCACATGGGAGACCTGGATTGAGCTACAGGATCCCGGCTTCCACCTGGCCCATACCCAACTGTTTTGAGCATCTGGAGAGTAAACCAGAAGATGGGAGTTCTGGCTCTCTAATTCATCTCTCTCTCTCTCTCTCTCTCTCTCTCTCTCTCTCTTTTTCTCTCTCTCTTTCTCTCCTTTCCTCCCTCTCCACTCCTCACCCCTAATGTGTTTATGTTGTGTGCCTGTCTGTCTCTGTCTGTGTCAAATAAATAAATAAATAAATAGTTTTTAAGTCTGTATTGCATCACAGGATTCCTGACATTGTACACCCTCTGTATTTCCCAGGCAAGGACACTCAGCCCAGAGACCATTGGTGATGTGTCCAAGATCACACAGATGCTGGGTGAAAAGCCAGGAGGTGCCTCCATTTTTCCAGAAATCCAGTCCAGCCTGTTGCACAATTCATGCCAAGGCTTGGGCTGATGAGCCCACTTATACATAAAACCACTTACATAGAAACCCCATACACACACAGAGACACACATATAATCTATACATGCACAAGTGTATGCTATGTATGTGCATATCTGTATATGGGTATTTGTACACATAACAACAAAGGTATGTACAGTCATGCCATACATATATACATGCACATATATGTTATATGTACATATACATGTAAGACCACATAACCATCCTGGTTATGAATTTCTCCTAAGCACTCGGATAATCACAATGCGTCCAGCCCCCAGGAGAGGGGAAATCTGCAGTCCTCACACCTTGTCATCATCTTTGCTGTTTACCAAGCATCCACCTTTCCTGCCTCCATACCTTATGGGGACCACATCACATGGGCCAGCCCACACTCCACTACCTCTAGTAACTCCTAGTTGATGTGTAATCACACTATGAAAAGTCCGTCATTGTTCTGGAACTGGACATGCTCTCTCAGAGCTTGTGCAGCAGGCGGCCTGGCTGGCTCAGGGATAACTGAGGGATGCCCCCACGCCTGAACAGGCAGCTGGAAGGCAGCCAGTTCTCCACTGACCAGCACATTCTCCATCCCCGCATCACATTGGTTACCAACTTCTGTGGTTTCTGTCTCCATAGCTTCTCTCCCATCCATGCTCTTATCCATCCCTGGGGACCTGCTTAGGTGTAGGCCTCCCAGCTGTCACCTTTCTGGTACTCCTGCTGCACTTCCTGCTGGGCCACCTCCACATCACACCAGTGGCTCCCAAAGTCTGGTCCGACAACTCAAGAAAGTGCCTAGGACCCTTTCACAGATTCCTAAAGAGACTTATTTGCACAACTCTTGATTTGCCTTTTCTATTCAGGCACAAATGTTCAGTGACATTTTCCAAAGGCTTCCTAATGTGAGATATCACGACAGAGTGGAAGCAGAAGCAGATACAAGGATCCAGCAGTCTTCTATGAAGCCAGACATAACAGAGATGTGCAGAAATGTACAACGATGCCATTCTTCTCATCAAGTTATTTTTGTTTTGGAGAATACAATTTATTTTTCATAAAAATTTGTTTTTGTTATTCTACAATAGCTTTATTATTTTAATAAGTTGGTATATATTTGATCAGTTTAATTAGAATTTTTATTTGTTACCTTATTTGAAAGGCAGAGAAAGACAGACAGACAGACAGAGCTCCTATCCTCTTGTTCACTCCTCAAATGCCCTAACAGCTAGGGGCTGGACCAGGCTGAACCCAGGCATCAAGAAGTCAATCCAGGTCCCCCACATGGGTGGCAGAGACCCAGTTTCTTGATCCATAACCTGCTGCCTCCTGGAGAGCACATTAGGATAAAGCTGGAATTTGGAGTGGAGCTAGGACTCAAAGCTAGGCACTTTAACCACTATGCCAAACATGTACCTCTATCAGTTTTAATTTCTAATATGGCTAATATTGATAAATATGACCCACATGAACAAAACTTCTCTGGATTCCTCTCTATTGACTGAGCACCCAAAAGGTTTCTGAAGCCAAAAAGCTTTCCAAGTTTGATGAATATGGGGTGAAAACTAATTTTATCAAGATACTCCTCCATTTTAATCCACTGATGTCATGAGGTCAAGTCCAGCCTGTTTATCAGGGCACCCATCGCCATCCACTGCTGAGCTGCCTCTTTCTGGGATAACCCCCCGCCTTCCTTCCTGACGCCTCACTTGATTTGCCCTAGGCTGCTCCCAGCCATTCCAGCACAGGTTTCCTAAGTCAACTGCAGTGGTACTGCACTGTGTTCACTTAGCAGTGAATCCTTGTTTCCCTTCCCTTGGGGCTCTGATGGTGAGAAGGCTGCCCTGCTGCAGTACGCAATGCTGCTCACCTGCTGGCCTGCCTCAGTGGTGCGGGCAGAGGGGCTCACAGGCCTCCAGCTCTCCCAGGTCTTCACACTCAGGTTCTGAGTCTGCATGTGCAACTCCTCTCCAGACCACCTGAGTGGTTGGTGCACACAGCGTCCGTTATTCCCACATCAGTCCTGAAGTCTTCCCCACTGAGCCCTGCTGGCCAATAGCTTCAGGCCCTCCAGCGGCAGCAGAGACAAAACCTTCTTTGGGGCTGGCACCGTGGCTCAACAGGCTAATCCTCTGCCTAGCAGCACCGGCACACCAGGTTCTAGTCCCGGTTGGGGCACTGGATTCTATCCCGGTTGCCCCTCTTCCAGGCCAGCTTTCTGCTATGGCCCGGGAGTGCAGTGGAGGATGGCCCACGTGTTTGGGCCCTGCACCCCATGGGAGACCAGGAGAAGCACCTGGCTCCTGGCTTCGGATCAGCGTGGTGCGACGGCCGCGGCGGCCACTGGAGGGTGAACCAACGGCAAAGGAAGACCTTTCTCTCTGTCTCTCTGTCTCTCTCTGTCCACTCTGCCTGTCAAAAAAAATTTTAAAAATTAAAAAAAAAAAAAAACCTTCTTTGGACACCTTCAGGTAACCTGTGGTACTCACTCAGCGATTTCTCTGCCCCCTCACCTGTGCCCTGCCAGACCTTTGCATCTTCACATCTCCCAAGACTGTGAAACTCTGATTTGGCAACAAATCCATTATTCCAGTCACTCACTATTGCTTTGCTCCCCTGTTCACACCTTAATTCATAGAAGTCTCCTGTGTTTTTCCCCCGCTCCCTTCGTCTGGCGGAACACCACTTTTATCTTTCCTGAATCAACTCCGGGTCCCTGATGCATTTTTAGTCATCTCACCAACTCACAGCCCAACGGGCCATGCCTTTCGTCTTCTTCATGTTCTCGCTGCACCCAGCGTGTCCACATGCACTCTGCCTGCTGTGCTTTATGAACTCAGTTTTCCACAGGTCTGTCTCTCCCTTCTATGTCTGCAAGCTCTCTGAGATCAGAGACAGGATCTGACTACCTGTATCTTTGTTTTCTCAGCCCCATATTTGTTAAAAGATCTGAAGAGAGGAGAATAAGTATGACTCTACAGATTTCTCAATGCCAGGCATGGAAAAGAAGATGAATGAGAATGTGTGGAGTTAAAGAATTCCATATTTCTAAACGGGAAGTTTGCATACAGCAGTGGTTTACTGGAGTTAAAACTGCATTTGCAATTATTGGATATAAAATTACTTAAGGAGTTTGTTAAAAATAAAGATTCCTAGTACAATACTTTCAGGTATTTTGATTTAGTGGGGGGTGAGGTAGGCCTGGAACCTCTTCAGTTTAACAGAATGCCAGATATTCTCATGAAAAAGGTCCTCAAAACACACCTTGAGAGCCACTGGCAAAAAGAATATAGTTGCAGGATGGGTCCTTATGGTAACAGTTCTTAAATCAGGTTCTTCCAAATCCCTTCCTGGAGAGGGTGAGGACAAGGGAGATGTTAAGAAATGCAGATTCCTGGGCCCTAACCCTTCAGAATCAGAAAGCTCTGTGGTTTAACTGCTTAGTCATCCATACCTGGGACAGGGGCAGTAATCCCATGTCTTCAGCCACCACGCCCTGCCCCCCAACCTCCTATCCTTGAAGCAGAGCCTATGCAGTGGCCTTGGATGTTCAGAAGAACACTCCTAAGCAAAGGCCCTTGGCAAGAGGAATGGTGGGGGTCACATAAAAGGTTTCTAAAAAGAAAGTGGGGAGCTTTTGGAAAAATACTGGATTAAAAAGGCTAAGCAAGTGATTCATGTAAAGTACATGTCCCCATCAGGCCTATGGACCCCTCTCCATTATTTTCCCATATAAACTGCCCAATACATTAGTCATTAGCCTCAATGTAGCTACTGAGCACTTCAACTATGCCCAGTGCACTAAGAAACTAAATAATTCATTTTATTTTATTGTGATTAATTTAAATGTAAAATTAATCATCTAGTGTTAGAAAACATGAGTATGTTTGGACAACTTAGATATATAAACTTGTTTTTCAACTGTAAATTTTAAGAAATATGAACACAGATTAAATAATTCTGATGAAAATTCAGTGTCCAAAGATCAACCTACTGTAAGTACAAAATATACACAAGATCTCAATGACTTAGTATGAGTAGAATTCAATCTCATTTCTTATGTTCAATGATAATTTTGAATGTATTGAGATAAGTATATTATTGAAATGAATTTTATGTTTTTACATCTTTAATGTGGCTGCTAGGAAATTTTAAAATGGCAGAAGTGGCTAGCATTGTCTTTCCATTTAACAGAGAAGTTCTATTCTAGGCTTTATTCATAGAGGAGCCAGCACTATGGCACAGCTGGTTAAGTCACTGTCTGCAGTGCTAGCATCCTGTATGGGCACCAGTTTGAGGCCTAACTACTCCACTTCCAGTGGAAGACCCGGAGGAATCTCTAGTTGTTGTGGTCATTTGGGGAGTGAACCAGTAGACTTAAGATCTCCCTCCCTGTCGCTATTTTCTCTCTCTGTAACCCTGCTTTTCAAATAAATAAATCTTTTAAAAAATATTTCATAAATTGTGACTATTTGAATGTGGTGACTAAGTATTTTGAAACTGTCTTGGAACATTCCTTTATAGAAAGGAATGAGCATCCCTTTATAAGGTAGTCACCACAGGGCACTATCAATTGATTCCAAGGTTGATACGATTCTGGAAATTCAGTCCTACCTGGATCTCATATTGCTATGGAGGAGACTTCAGGGCTGATGAGCCCCTTCTGAGACAAAGCCTAAGAACTTTCAAGTACCTATCTGGTGCTCCCATATCTTGCCCTCCTCTACATTCAGCAGCCTAACTTCAAATGACTTGGACTTATTTAAAATTTGAGAATGATTTTTTTATTGTTGCTTTCCATGTCGCTGGTGTTGATTCACACCTTTAAACTTGGTTTTTAACATGTGGTCCATAGCCACCCCTCAATAAGGCCATGCTAGAACACAGAGATTCTTAACTCTGCAGGATTCCTTCTGATTTTTTCCCTACTGATCTTCAACTCCCATTTAGTATTTCATTCTATTTTAAAGGCAGGCAACAAACTTTATTACCATTCTCAGTCAGTGCCTGGACATCACCAATAATAAAAATCACAACTTTTTAAATAGAAATTGATAATTCAATTGTTCCTGAAATATCACTTTGTGTATATCTTGTCTTTAACATTAGGAGAGTCCATTCTTCCTGACCTTAGACCTCATAACACACAGAAGTAAGTACTCTTCCTCTGGGAGTCATTCAGCCAGGACAAGTGAAAGATGCATCTTTCATCCTAGTGGCCCGAATATCTCTGACACTTTGCCATCATCCCTCTCCACATGCATGTATTCTTAATCACTGCATGGAATCATTCATTCAAATTAGTCCTTATATTTTTGCAAAACTAGACAGTCCAAGTGAGAACTTTTAATTCTCTGTAAATTGATATTACCTTTGGAAATATGATAGTCAGGTGGGCTAGACAGGGCAAGTTCAATCAGAACTCATGGTTAAGCAAACCACTGAAGTGTATAACTCAAAGCAATTTATTATTGATGACCCCTTGGACAATGCTACTGGACATGCATAATGTCGTGAGTTCTGTGAGAACCAGTTCTGCTGTTATGCCATTGTAATCCTACTTATTTTATCATTTACATTTGAAAATATTATTCTTTGAATGGTGCACAAAATTCACCACACCACCAAAAGGATCCACAGAGGAGGATTACCACTTAAATGTTGGCAACCCACGACTCATCCACAATCTGGGTGTCCATGTGTTATTACACAAACATCAGCTTATATGTCAGGTCCACAAATGGTACTGATCCCTGGTCATAGTAGTGCTCACATTTCCTACTCCACTCACATCTGAGTAGAAAGATTTCACCATTGCTTGCAGCACAAAGAAAGGGTAGAGAAAGAAACACAGCTTTTTAAAAGAGGCAGTCGGTAAAGCTGAGCATCTTTTAGATGTATTATTGTTTATGGCCCTTGCCTATTTTCTTTACTTTTTATTTGAAAGGTAGAGTTATTGAGAGAGAGAGAGAGAGAGTGGGAGAGAGAGAGGTCTTCCATTTGCTGGTTCACTCCCCAAATGTCCTCAATGGCCAAAGCTACACTGATTCAAAGCCAGGAGCTTCTTATGTGTCTCCCACATGGGTCACAGGGCCCGAGAACTTGGGCCATCTTCCACCATCTTCCCAGGGGCATTAGCAGGGAGTTGGATAGAAAGTGGAGCAGCTGAGACTAGAACCTGAGGCCATATGGGATGCTGGTTTTGCAGTCTTTGGCTTTATCTGCTACACCACAACACCAGCTCTGGCCCTTGCCTATTTCCTGCTGAACTATGGCCTTTTTGCTGATTATTTGTTGAACTATGTTTACTGAAACATTAAGCTTTTGACTATAATGCAAATTAAAAATAAATTATCTCAGACCAGTGTTGTAGCTTAGTGGGAAAAGCCACCATCTACAGCACTGGCATCCCATATGGGCATTCATTCAAGTCTCAGCTGTCCTACTTCTGATCCAGCTCCCTGCTAAATCACCTAGGAAAAGCAGTGGAAGATGGCCCAAGTGCTTGAGCTCCTGCACCCACATGGGAGACCTGGAAGAAGTTCCTGGTTCCTGGCTTTGGCCTGATCCAGCCACAGTCATTGTAGCCATTTGGGGAGTGAACCAGGAGATGGAAAACCTCTCTCTTTGTCTATTTCTCTCTCTCTCTCTCTCTCTCTGTAATTCTGCTTTTCAAATAAATAAAATAAATCTTAAAAAAGCAAACATAAATAATCTCAAAGAATAATAATAAAATATTAAGTTAAAAAAACATCAAATAAAGAAACAACAGCATTCGTTTCACCACAGAAAGCCCTAGAAATTGATGGCAACTTTGGAATGTCTGAGGTTGAAAAGCAAACACCAGCTTCCTAGAAACTCAATACATTATTGCTAACTTTTCTAGAAAAATGAGCTTTTTTTCCAGAAAAAATTGACTCTTCCCCCTTAATATGAGAGGTGAATTAGTCTTACCTGTTAAACAGTGAAGCTTCCCTCAGTCAGTCAGTATGATGTGCACATATATTTAGAAACACCACAGCAATCTCCATAAAAAAGAAAGCTCTGTGGGGTTGACACAGTAAGTCCAGGCAGGGCAGAAGAGCTCTGTGCATGTTGGAGGCTCATGTTTGTCAGCACTGTTGTCCCAACATCCAGAAACATCCCTGGCATGAAAACAACGCTGTCTCTTTTAGAACTTTTGTTCTTTTTTTTTTTTTTTTTAACACCCAAAAGGAGATTCAGCCCACAACTTAATATTGTCAATACATGCTCTTCATTGCACAACTGGCATGCCAACTGTTACCTAAGCACTTCAGACTCCTCAAATCCCACACCCACACGTTCTAAACTCATCTGCATTCAGATATGAATAACGATGAAGAGCATCTCGAGGGAGTAGCTTCTCCATTCTCAAATGCCACAGAGCAAACTCCTGGTAGTGCCTGACAGATTTCTTAGAATAAGAAGAATCCCAAATTCACCCTTGTGTCAGAAGAACCCCATCCTTCTATGGCAACCTGTATACGGGAATTGCAAGTTAAAAAGGATCTCAGAAGTCCCTTGCAATGTTAAGGTTCTAGGGTTCTTTCATAAAAGAAACATTTTCTTTTTTATTTTTCTAAATTCAAGTTAATTAGATTTTGGCAGGTCAGCAGTCCAATGCAGCATCTCTTTATTGAGAATAGTTCTAAGAGACCTTGACGAAATTGCAAATGCTTAGAAACTGTCACTAGCAGACATACCAGGTAAATAGGAAAGCACTGTGACTGTATTTATTTTACTACCATTATGTCTCTGTCGGGTGAGCTAGTAAAAACAGTAAAGACTGTTAACATCGGCAAGTATGTGTATATCTGTGTGGATATAACCATATACACAAGTATGTGTGTATATCCCTAAAATAATTCATTTTCCTTCATCTCAAACCACAACTTCTTGATTGCAGGAAATCCTCTATTTTTGAATGAGTTGCTTTCCAGATGTTTACTTATAAACTGGATAATTTCACTCCTCTAATATATGTCCATTCATTTACTCAACAGATAGTTACTGAGTGCCTACTATGTTCAAGGCTTTAAAAAAAAAAAAAAAAAAAAAAAGCACATCTCCTCATCTCCTCTCTCCCTTCCTCTGCACAAGATATTTTACATAGTAGCTAGGTACCCAAAGCTAATCTATAGTAAATTCTAGTTTCAGTCAGATTAGGCTGTCATACCAAGGTGTCATAGGCTGCATGTATTTCTCATATCTTGGAAAGATACCATGACAGCAGGATAGATCTCTAGTACAGGCTCCCTCCTTGATTTGTTGGTGGCTGTCTTCCCACTGTGTCCTCACACAGATCTGCCTTGGTGTGTGTGGGTGGAGAGAGGGAGAAAGCTTTCTGTAGTCTCTTCGTATAGGGGCAAAGATTTTGTCATGAGGACCCCACCATTGAGACCTTGCTTAAACCTAATTACCTCCCAAAGACCCCCGTATCCAAACACCATCACCATTGGGAGTATAGGCATGATACCTTGTTGACACTAAATGTGCTATCTCACCTACATTGTTAACTCAATAGAATGACAAGTTTCAAATGCATCTCAGAAGAGCCTTGGCTCCTGCTGTTATGAGGACGGGCCCCCAGGCACCAGCAGTGGGAGGGAACAGAGTGGCACCAGAGAACACAGGAGGCTCAGGGCTTAGAGGAGGTTGAATCAGACTGTGGCTCAGGTCAGCTCCTGAAGCAGAGGTGGTAAGATCTCTGCAGAGGAGCCGAAATCCATGCTGGATGTGCTTTTGCAAGTCAAGTGTCCTTGCTTTAGGGCCCGCCTACATCTTTGAAGCTTCTTATGATGGAATCCAATCAGGCAGTACAAGTACAACCAAGAAAGATAACACAAATCAGACAACACCAAGATTCAAATTGTTTTAAGAAGGCTGAAGTTTTTGCAAAGCTGCAATTACAGAGCTCTTTTAACCAGGCCTGATGAAGCAGGCCGGGACATGGACCTCTCCCTGCACTGAAAGCCACGATTTACGGAGCCTGGCCATGCAACTAAAAATAATTTGACCCTTTGAGGGTTTGATCATTTCCTTAAAAACCTGATCAAAGTCAGTCTCAAATGGAATCAGATCAAAAGATGGGAAATTACTCACATGCAAGTGCAGAGTTTGGCCTGACCCTGACAAACATCTAATGCAGCTGTTTGCTTTCAAGAATCCTTCCCACTGCACACCCCATCTCAAGGAAACAACACACACCATGTAGAGGTGAAGAGTACCCTTTCCCTGTCATCCCGAATCCATGCTGAATCTATCAGTATCTATTAGCTGGATCTCTGACATACTGACTTCCAAAATGGAATGTCGGGCTGTTTTTAACAGAATGAAGGGAAAAAAAAACACACCTACATTTTCTTCCCCCATCTACTGTTAAAATTAACAAGTCAGGTGAGGATATTCCTGTAATTCTGGGTGACTTAAAAACCATGCTCGGGCTGTACTGAGTGTTTGACTCTTTCACAGGAATCATTCTCTCACTTCTCTGGTCCCTTGCAAGGACTTTCATTTCCATCATTCAAAAAGCTCCCAACAGAAAGGTATGTGAACAGGAGACACACTAGATTTTTGGACAGAAAATAGACATAGAGAACTTGAGGGAATCTCACTTGTGGTCCCTCAATAAATGCCAGAATCTTATTCAAACTCAGGAATTTCAACTGCAGGTCTTAGCATTTTAAAGAAGCTTGAGAACCTAGGGGGGCACTTTTCTGCGGGAGCCTGCAGATGTGTTTGGTTTTGCCTTTCATTTTATTTTTTTAATTTAATTAACTATCATTACACATAAGGAGCTTTCATATAAAAATTTGGATTGCTGACTTTTTTAGAAAAATTCAAAGCTCAGACCTGTACTGGTGTAGGCAACAGAAAAGTAGAACTTAAAAGAGATTGCAACCGACTTCCTAGAGAATTTTTCCACAAATCAAAGGTGACCCTCTTGCTCTATTATCTCACGCTTAGATACACAAAACACTAATTGGCCATTCATTCTGTAACTTTCTGTGCCTGTATTCACATAGCTTCCCCACTCCTGGGATGCCCTTGTCTGTTTTGTCAGTTTGGTGGGAATAGGTGATCATCTTTCAGGAGTAGGATCAAATGTCCCTGGCTCCATAAAGTCAATTCTTGTATCTCTGGAATAGCTCTTCAGGTTCTGTTCAGGACTCTTAACCATTTTCTTATGCTTGTTTTATTGTGCATATGCAGTCCTGGGTGCTCATTAAACAATTAGTAATGCTTTACATAATACTAATAACAATGACTGAAGTAGAAGTTATTATGTGTGTCATGGTTTGTGTGTGTCCCCCACAAGTTTATGCGTTAGAACTTCCATTCTTCAAGGCAGCGTACTGGGAGGTAGAGCCTCGTGAGAGCTACTTGGATCAATGGATTGATGCCTTCTTACAGGAATGGGTTAGCTATCACAAGAATTCTGAGCGCTTTTCTTTTTGCATGTGTGAGCTTGTCCTTCTGCTTTCCACCTTGAGTTGAAGCAACACCAGGCCTCCACCAAAAACTGAGAAGTCAATGCAATGCTCACGAATTTTTAGCCTGCAGAATCATGAATCAAATATACATTTTCTTTATAAGGTACCCAGCTCTGGGATTCTGTTATAGCAACAGAAAATGAGTTAAGACAGAAAATTGGTACTCAGTAGAGTGTGGCTATAATGATACCTGCAAATGTGAAAGCGGCATTGGAGCTGGAAAATGGGTAAAGACTGTGGGAATTTGGAGAAGCAGGCTAGGGAAAGTCAGAATACTACAAACAGAGCAGTAAGAGTGATTATGGTGAGGGCTCAGAAGAAGACAAGAAGATGAAGGAAAGTTAGGAACTTCCTAGAGGTTACTTTAGACGCTATGATCAGAATGCTGATAAGAACATGGACAGCAAAAGTCCTTCTGACAAGGTTTCAGATGGAAATGAGGCACATCTATTGGGAATTGGAGTAAAGGTTACCCTTGTCATACAGGTGCAAAGAAATTGGCTGCATTGTGTCCATGCCCTAGGGCTTTGTGGAAAGTGGAACTTAAGAGTGATGAACTAAGATTTGTGGTGGAAGAAATATCTGGAGAGCAAAACATTCATTCTACTGCATGGCTACCTCTAACTGCCTACACTGAAATGAGAGAGTAAGGAGATGACCTAAAGGCAGTATTTATAATTAAAAGGGAAGCAGAGCATAGAAATCTAGAACATTCTCATCCTGGCCATGTAAATGGTGGCAAAACGGGCAAAAGTGCAGCCAGGCAACTAGGCACTAAAGAGATCAATATGAATAGAAGTGATTCAGGTGCCATTCATCAAGACAATGGGAGAATGATCCCAAAGATGCTTCAGAGACCTGTGAGGGTCCCCATCCCATCACAGGCCCAGTGGTAAAGGTTTCATGGGACTTACCTGGGCTGTTCCATGAGGCTGCTGCCTTCCACAAATTCACTGCCTCCTGGATACTGCTCCCCACATTCTAACACAGTGCATCTTAGCCCTTGCTATGACTTAAGTAACCCCAGATGTGGCTCAGGTTGCTGCTCTAGAGGGCACAAGAAGACACCTTGGTGATGGCTACATGATTCTAATCCTGCAGGGCATAAAGAATTTTCTCACAGTTGCTCACTCAGTTATTAAATGGCAGAAGAATTACAACTTCTTCTGGCTATGGATGGATGGATGGATGGATGCATAAGATGAACAGTTAGAGAGGATGAAGGCAAGGACAGAAGAAGAGAAAGTCAAGGAGGGAGGAGTGAATAAATGTACTCTCGGGAATAAGAAATGTCAAATGGAGAGAGAGATGGAAGATATTTTCTGCCACAGGAACGGCAAGTCTTTTCATGGGGCCAGAGCATTGGTTTGTGCTACTATTCTTGTAACCACCTATCTGGGGAAAGAGCCCTGCTATGAAGTATCTGCAGTGTAAATATTCCTATTATGACTGATTTGAAGATACCAACAACATATCACTGAAGACACAACTGGAGGGAGGAAATGGGCAACTGTCAACATGAGCCAGCTCCAACACTCCCGGCCATAGGAAAAGTGCTTACACAAAGGCAAGGAACAGCCAGGAAGTAAAGGCCTTTGGGACTGTTCATAGGATAGAAGCTTCCTATACATAATGAAGAGTAATTCCCAAGTTTTTAACAGAGAGCTATGTTGTCATATAGGTAAAAAGAGCTGGACAGAAGGTGGGTACACAGTCGACATTTTAAGAATCTCTCCTTGATCTTTCCTATATCTGGCCTGCATGGCAATTACAAAGAGAGGGATCAGTTGTTTCATCCTTTGCAACCCTGTACCTTTACCAGTCAGTGTTCTTTCCTCCATAATCCCCACTCCCATCTCGTTTTTCTAGGCTCCCAGAAGTGTTCCAGGTGTCACAGACCCTGAGGATTATACAATGCCATCTCTTATTATTGAATCTGTGGCATGTGAAGGTTGGGAGGCCTAAGTGAAAGTGCGAGCCTGAAAGAGCTTCAACAGGGAAGCCAGCAGATGGAGGATAAATAAAACAGTGTCTGATACATCCTTGACATCAAAGGCCAGAGAGCCAGAAGGGATTTTAAAACCATTTACTTCCCAGTCGCACCCTTCTGCAGGAGTAGAGCACAGAGCAGTCAAACATCACCATGCTGGTTAGTGCCAATGCTGGAACTATACCCAGGTTGCCTGGTTCCTAGTCAAATGGTCTACAAGCACGTAAAGAGAGTGTTGCCTATCATGTTTCTTCTCCCTGTAAAGTCAAAGAATTTCTTAGGAGAATATTTCCTTCCATTAATCAGGTGCCATTTCAACAATTAGGAAAGATAAAATGTGTTGCTCTCCAGGAACAGGGACACTCTGTCACCTTCCCCCGACAGCCAACAATGTGAGCCATCTGTTTTGGAAACACTCCATGACCACAGACCCCTCTCCATCACTCAGTTGACGAATTATTCAGATGCTGACATTTTCCCACGGGTCTCCATCCACCTTCCCTCATTGAGGCCATTTCCTGATAACTAGGTAGTGGGCAGGGAAAGGAAGTGAACCTTTGAAAAGTATTGTGGCAGTTCTATTTAAAAAAAAATAATTGTTGGAGGGGAAGTTGAAACTTTTGGCTGAAATGCAATATAGTCTGATAATTCATCCTCAATTCAGGTGATATTGGCCAACACCACAGGGAACCTAGCCAAAGGGGACATTGGGAACTAAAATGCAAGCCAGTGTTCATTCAGCCAGAATCTGGGAGGCCTCTGCTGCTCCTTGAAAATCCAGTTTTTCAGTTCTTACAAAGGCATCTCATAAACTGGTTGTGGCCTTGACATGGGACCTTCTCTCAGCTGAAGGTCTTCTCCAGTTCTTAGTGCCCATCAGTATCCACAGCTTTAATCCCCATGAGTCTGGCAGATACATCAAATTCTTGGGGCCCAGAAGTGAAAAATTAATCTGGGGAGAAAGATCCCAGGGAGCTCAAAGCATATAGGATGATTCTATATTATAGCTATTGTCTTGGAGGAACTAAGATCACTGTCATTCTTTGAAGAATCCCAGTGATACATAGCCAGTCTAGTGTGGAAGTATTGAGAGCGCAAACCTCCAAGTCATCTACCAACAGAATCCAAGGGATCTAAGAACTTGAAGGGAAAAAAATGAACAAACTTTAACTTTGTTCATTAGCCTTAAAACGCAACATAGCATTTCATTCCATTATGAAAGTGGACCATAAGCCTCAAATGTAGGAGCAGTACTAGGGATTTTGTCATCAATATAAATCAAGCATTTTCATATCATAATGCAATTGCTATCATTATCTCACAGTAGCATTTATGTTCACCCTTACTTTGAAATGATGGTGTAGTCTTTAGTCCCAGCACTAGACCTTGTCATATGCACTTATGTAAGAAATATACACACTAGTCATAACTTTTTACAGTTCGTAACTTGACAGTTAAATAAAATGGGCTTATGCTATAGTCTTATGTACTACATTTTATGCATTTAAGCACACCAATATATTGTCAGGTTGTCAAAGGGCATCACGGAGAACCTTGAGTGACTGAGAAGCCACATAAATAAGGTTCTCTAGGGTCTGAGAGACACCTTGCCCTCTGGCTGAGCAGCTGGCTTGCCTTTGAGTTCGTCCAGAAAATTAGAAGTCATTGGGTCTATTCATTTTCCTTTCACACCTCTTCTTCAGGTTTTATTAATCCCATTCTCTGTCTTCTCTTAGTCTTGGGCCTTTCCCATGTGTCCTTCATTCTAGCTTTTCTCCGGTAAGAGGAATCTCCTCCTGGGATGACCTGCTGGGTTTACTCCCTCTAGGTGGTTTGTTTCGCTTGCATCCATGCCTCTCTTATTACCCTTTATATACCACTCACCTGCCCTATCGGATGCCACTCACCATGACCATACAGCATCCCTCCTGCATAAATGTAGCAGATGCTTTGGGCAGCTTCAGTCTTTACTATACTTTCTACTTGGGAGTAATATTCATTTTATTTACAGGAAGTATTTCTGAGACACAACTGAGAACAGACTACCCTCCCCATTAAATGACTATGTAACATTCCATAGGGGGAAGACAAGAACTTGAAAATGAATGCATAAATACAGTATGTAGAAAAGATGGAAAGTTTCCTGCTTAGTAATCCTTGAAGACCAAACATCTAAGGAAGATCAGCAGGCTGGACTGGCACTCTTCTTAGAGAAAAAACCCTAGTGTAGCCTGAGAAAAGCATCTTGCTTAGTCATTGCTAACAGAGGGAGTCCCTGCAAAGCTGGTCTCCACAAAGATTGTTTCTCTGAATCAGAGCAGAGGATAGAAAACTGGGAGAAAGCCAATGAGACCTTGGGATTTTTGTGCCTTAGCTCTGGACAAATACAAGGGTGCACTGTACCTTCAACCCTGCCTTTATCAGGGGAGACATTTGTTCTGAAAAATCGATCTGCCCCAGTAAGACACTCAAACATTTATTTTATCACTAACATAAGAAAAGAAGGAAGGATATGGAAAAGGGAGGAAAGAGAGATGGAAAAAGAAATTAAAGAAACTAACATATATGTGAAACATATTTACTGCTTTGTCAAGTGTTATTTCGTAGTTGAGAATGGCTTCACATATTTTTTATAATATTTGTTTTCATTTTACTTCTAATAAAAGTCACAAAACACTTTCTAAAAAACATAAAGTATAGTGACATTTGCACTGGATAAGTATTAACATAAAATACAGCTTAGAGAGCTTAAGATAAAATGAAACTATATATGTCATAACCTTTACTAATCTGTCCATTGATCCCCTTAAAGAAGAAAATCTGTTCTGATTAGAGGTTGTTCTTTCTTCAGTATTGATTCATTTGTTTGTTTGGAAAGAATGGTATGACCCTTAGTATTAACTTGACACCTTTGCAGAAAGTGTGCCCCACAACCATCAGTGCTTGAATTTCAGATTTCATTCTCATAAGAAATGGTTATTTCATGTCCTATTAAGATGTATTAGCTGACTTAGTTTTTATAAAGTATATGCAAATATATATATATACACAAATATATATATTTAGTGGATATACTTGGGGTGCAGAAAGGAGGGAAATGTTCTTTGTCACTTCTTCACTCATGGTGCCCCTTCATCCAAGAGACTTTGTCCAGACACAGGGGATTCTAAAGACCCCTAGAATTCTGGTTTCTCAGAACATCCCAGGTCTTTTCTGGGTAGCTTCAGTACCAGGAATCCTCCCCTTGGAGACAATCCAACAGAACATCCACTGGAATAAACAGGGGCAGAGAGTGAGAAAAGCCTGCTTGGCATCACATCAGTGCGGCAAGAGTCACAAGCAGATAGTGGAACCCGGTGCCTTCAAATGTATACTAGAATATCAGATATAAGAGCTTCCATGATGGCTCCCAACTGTTTGCGAAAGATCATCAGAGTCACAATCTGCCAATTAAATGAGTACTGAATTTACTTATCTTATGGATCATTCAAATATATACACAGACTAAGTCATTACATATTTATTTAGGATAAAATCCATAGAGTTTCTCAGATTCTATTCCAGTTTTTACTTTTTTTGTTTCCATCATTTTTTCAAACTCTTTCCACACAATCTTATCATTTGACTTCTCTTTTATTAAAAATGGGTCAAGTTCAGATGCTCTGGATCTTGAGTGTTTTTTATTTTAAAATATCTAATCTGAAATGAGAATTTTAACTCACATGATGTATGGCACAAACGTACTTATTCTTTGTACTCTGACTAAAGACTTTTCATATCCTTTGTTCACAACACACAACTCAAAGAGTAATTGTTAACACACTCATATTTATGTGATTTAAGATAAACAGACATTTATATCTATATAACACGGTAAATGTCAACACACTCATACTTATATGATTTAAGATAGACACACCCCCAAAAATCTGTCCCAAAGAACGTGTATGTGAGTCCTTTGTTACTACACTGCACAGAAGCTACAGCAAACCAATGAGCAGGAACATATACCATACAAATAGGATGAGGATACAATTCACTCTCCTGCTTCCACTACAAAAGGAGGGATTGCAAACCAGGATGGTCTGCCCTGGCCAACAGCATTCTTCTTGTGGTTTCCTAAGAGAGAATGTTTCTTTTGTCTCACTTGATTTCCATATTACCTCTCATTTCCTTAACAATGCTGCAATCCAGCTAACCAATGCATCCCCTGCAGAGGGTCACCCCGCTGCACCACCACCGGGTTTCTCAGTGGCTTTCCCGGAAGAGGGGAGTGGCTTTGCAATTCTTTCCTGCTTACATAAAAACAACATTCATTTCCAAAGATTTCTCTAGAAAGCCAATGCTTCCCCCTGACATAACTGGGAGCTCTTGGATCAGCCAACCTGACATGGATGGAAGATTGAGGTCATGGGCAGGAAAGGAAGTGGGGAAGAAGAAACGCTCTAGTGCCTGCTTGCTCTCGGAAGGCATTTCTGTCACAACAGGCCCCTCCTCAGCCAAGCCATTCCCTCCCTGTCACTTTGCCTTCTTTCACCCCAGACACTGCCCAAGGGCCTCTGATGTGGTGTGTCACAGCATTAAGGAGAGTCATCTTGTTCTAGGGGACACCCAAGGCATCAGGTTTGCATATCTGCCTGTGATTCTTGCCACCCTGATGTGATGCTAAGCAGGCTTTTCTCACTCTCTGCCCCTGTTTATTCCAGTGGATGTTCTATTGTTTTAAATCCAAGGGGAAGTTTCCTGGTACTGAAGCTATCCAGAAAAGACCTGGGATATTCTGAGACACCAGAATTCCAGGGGTCTATGGAATCCCTTAGTGTCTAGACAAAGTCTCTTGAATGAAGGGTCACCATGAGTGATGAAGTGGCCAAGAATTTTTCCCCCTTTTCTGTATCCTAAGTATATCTACTAGAAATATATTCCTTTGGGGCCAGCCAGCACTGTGGCGCAGCAGGTAAAGCCACCGCCTGCAGTGCTGGCATCCCATATGGATGTCAGTTTAAGTCCCTGTTGCTCCACTTCCAATCTAGCTCTCTGCTGTGGCCTGGGAAAGCAGTAGAATATGGCCCAAGTGCTTGGGCCCCTGCACCCTCGTGGGAAGACCTGGAGGACACTCCTGGCTCCTGGCTCCGATCGGCACAGCTCTGGCCATTGCGGCCAACTGGGGGGTGAACCATCAGATGGAAGACCTCTCTCTCTCTGCCTCTCCTTCTCTCTGTGTGTAACTCTTTCAAATAAATAAATAAATCTTTAAAAAAAAAAAAAAGAAATATATTGCTTTGCTCCCGATTCACATCAGTATAAAGTTTAGTCCAAGGATCAGAAATCCAGGGGTAAAAAACACCTCAATGCCATTCACTACACTCAAAGGGGCTTTTCCCTCTGCTGTACTACATTTTCTCTTACTTTCACAAATAATTGGGACTATGGTAGGACAGAGCTACTAAACCAGACTTTGCTACAGTGATTGGGAGTCCATTATGTCCTACTCAGAATCATTGAAAGGGTTGCATGGTTAATTTGTGTTGATTTGAAGGCTTGTAAATATTCTACTTCAATTTTTACTAAAGAGGCATATTGCTGATACTTGATCCATTATGTGATAGTGACTTTTATGATTATGTTGATTGAGAAGAATTTCAGTGTGGGGGAGGGGGAGAAAAAGTGTTTCTGCTTTTCATAAAAAGGCCTTTCCCTAATTAATTTTAAGATGTTGAAAACAGCAGCAGTGAACATAATCTATATATTCATAAACATACTTTATTTGACCAAATGTCAAAGGAGAGTGCTTCTAGTATTAGTTACGCTGCAAATGCAGTGAATGGCCTTGAACTCACCATGGAATCTCGCCTCGGAGTCTGGATTGGGAGGGATGATATCTGAGACCCCTTATAGTCCTAACATTCTGTGATTCAATCCCCAGAGAAGCACTCATTTGCAGAATATACACAGTAATACCTCAAACTGCTTCTGGTTTTTGACCCTGAAGCAAATGTCTGTTCACATTTAGATCCCTCCTCCCATTCCTCCTTGTATTTTATAAAAAGGAATGTCTACCAACAGGTTCAGAAGAGAAGCCCAATGCCATTAGCCAATGCCCTACCAGCTTCCAGCTCTAGTATTCCATCTTACCAAGGTGCAACCCAACAGACTCCAAGGCAGGTGCTCTGCAACATCAGTCTCCCCAATTAAGGACAGGCACTTACTTATCTTTATGTTCCTGGGATTTGGAGTAAAGGGTTATACAGGATTTCACCTATGTTTCCTTATGGACTAAAAGAGCTAAGTACAAATTGGGCTGGGAGCATGGGCTGCACCCAGTGATCTCTGCTCAGAATAGGAATCAACCTCACCACTTACTAGTAGACAATAATAGGCAAAGAACTTAATTCCTCCATGGCTTGTTATCCTCACCCATAAAATCGGAAAAGTTAATTCACTTATCTTTCAGGATTGTTGCACAGCTTGAAACCAACACAACCCCCTGAAATATCTAGAATTATGCCTGGTGCATAGTAAGAATTCAATATACATCAGCAACCATACCTCTGCAGCAACCTGAGAAAACTAAATGTGGATGTGAGTCTTCCCCAAGTCCCTACGCCGTATGTTCGAGCCTGTTTCAACATGCAAAAGGGAGTGGACGGAGCACAAACCCAGGCGAGAAATTTCCAGAAAGAAACGGTCATCAGAAACTAAATTTGGGGGCATGAAGCAAGGGCTGAGGGCTGGGATCCTACCTCAGGTATCCACGGAATTCGGAGGAAGCCTGCGCTCCATCACCGGAGAGACCTGGCCTAGGAGGATATGGCCTTCCTGCTTGGGAGCTGCACCCAGAGCCTGCAGGGAGGGAATCCCCCGATGCTGCGCCTTGGGGCTCGCTGCTCCAAGTATGTTCCGGAATAGGAGTGATGGACCTCGTGATCACCCCCAGGAGCCCTGTAGGGTCACTTCCCCTGAAGGGTCTGGCCAAGTCGTGGAGCCCAGAAAAGTGGACTACACGGAATTCTGCTGTTACAAGAGAGCAGGAGGCGTCTAACGAGCACCCGCAGAGAGACGGTTGTGCTCCTTAAAACCTGTATGTAGAAGGCCTGAACCCAGAGTACCTGAGTTTGGAAACCTGCTCCCCACCCAGGAGACCTCCAATTGCTTCTCTATAGGGCCAGTAAGAACCAGCGACTCTCAACTCAAGGCTCCACTTGGAGAGGGGCGTGTACCTCTTTGGGGAGAGAAGGGTTAAGTGAGGTGCTTCTTGGCCTTGGCAATGCAGTGTGCCCCCCACCACGACCATCTGGAAAAGCAAAGCGGGGGTTGGAGGCTGGAAGCGGGGAGGCTGCCTCTTATTGGCAGCAGCAGGGTCTTGTCCTGCTGCTCAAAAGGAAAAAAGACCCTCTCCTTCGTGCACCTGCCAAAGCATGTGGGACAGGAAGGATGCACCTAGGAGCTGCAAGGCGCACAGACCCACCTCTGCCTGGGGCCCCAAATCTGCGAGCGGAGCCTGCCCTCACCCGACGTCCACACCCCCTAGCGCTGCGTTTCCCCGCACGCCCTCCAGCTCTGAGCTCCGGATCCTCCCCGGCGGCGCAGCGCAGGGCTCCCCCACTCCTTCGCTCCGCCCAGGTGCGATTTGTGGAGAGGCGCGGGGCAGGGTAGGGAGGGGGTAGGAGGCGAGCCGGGGGCTCCCCTGCAGCCTCCGTCCCTGCGCTCTCCCCTCAACTAGGACCCCTGCCTACTCGCCTGGCGCTGGGCACTACCCTCCTACCCGGCTCGCTCGTCTCCCCCTGGAGGCCAGGAGTCCCCTTCGCTCCCTGCGGCTGTGGAGACATCCTTGACTTCCAAGCTCCTGACAGGGAAGGTGGGCGTGGGTCTACCGACTGGGCTGCGGAGGTGAACGGGTGTAGCCCGTGCGGAAGAAGGGAAGGGGCTGTGATCTTAGAGCCAGGAAAAGCATCCCTGGTCCAGTATCTGACCGTCAGTCGCCGCCCCAGATGCCAACGCATTCAGATTCTCCAGGGGAGGTTGGTTTGCTCCTGGGGAGGGAGATCGCCCCATCCCAGGCACCCAGCAGCTTCTCTTTTCCAGTCCCCCCCGCAGCTCCCCCGCCCCCCGCCCCACCATTCCGAGGCTCGATTCCAGGTCTCTGAGCCTCGCCAGGTACCCAGCCCCTCCCCCACCTGTATTTACACACCCAGGCCAGCGCCCTCCAGACTCATGGCCCATTCCCTCCTGGTCAGATGACCGCTCCGAGTGGGTCCCTCGCCCACATGGGCAGAGCCGTTTCGTCCCCCTCACCTGTGGGCAGATCTGCCAGGACCCTCGGCTTCTCCCACCCCCACTAGCTACCTTTCCCTCCCCGAAACACTTACTCCCCCCACACACACCCGGATCTGCACCGGCAGTTCCCACCGGCGCACAGCCCACAGCCACTCCAAGGGTTTCATTACCGAGTTGGGGGTGGCGTGCACCCGGGTGGCCCAACTCCCACCGCGCTGGACAGAGCCCCGGGGTGGCCTCTGCCTTCCTCTGCGCCCCACCTCTCCTATTTCACCTTCTCTGCTCCTGCCTAGCTCCCACAGGCAGGATGGTGAGCACCGCTGGGTCTCAAGCGGGAGCTGCAGGGAGTGAAAAGTCGACCGGTAGGAACACAGAGCCAAACGGGCAGAGGCAGAACGGCCAGGCGGGTGGGGGAGCGTGCACGTGAGAACTAGGCGAGCAACTTGCACGGCGCCGGGCCATCAACGCACAGCGAGGAAGAGGCGGGGGGTGGAGGGGGGGTCCACAAAACTTTGCAGACTAGTGCCTGGCAGCCGGCTGCTGCACGGGAGCAGAGAGGGTCGACTCCCCTTCGTCAGGCGGGGTCTCCCCAAAGGTTTGCGCCAAGGCGACCACGGGGCTTGGGCAGACATGGATCAGAACTGGGGTGATAGTTCTTTTCTACCTGTTCCGGGTGGGGCGGCCTAGGCTCCCGGACACAGGGACGATCCCGCGCTCTGCGAAAAGCAACAGGCGGCTGCACCTTACCTTGCGCCAGTCCCGGGCCGGGGCGGCTGCTCCATCCTCGTGGCGTAGGGAGGAAGCGCTGGGTGCGTCTGCCTACGGGTGTGCGCCCGGCCAAGGGCTGCAGCGGCCGCCACCTCCAGGCGACTGCAAACCGGGCTGCCCACCCCAGACCCGGCTGGCAGAGCGGGCTCGGCTCTCGGGCTACGGCGGCGGCGGCGTTGACGCGCGGTGGCTGGGCGCGGGACGCAGGCGGCGCGTGGCGCGGCTGGCGTCTTGGGGCGCCGTCACCGAGTGAGGGTGCGGCCCAGGGCGGCCGTGCGGGGCACGCCTGGGCTCCGGCTGCTGCGGCGGCTGCTGCAGACCCTGCGCCGGGAGGAGGAGACAAAGACGCCCAGATGCAGTCAGTCGGGCTCAGTCACTAGAGGGGAATCGCCTCCAAGCCCCGGCTGGGGCTGAGGGAGGAGGGGCGAGGCGGCTGGGGACTCACGGAACAGCAGGGCTCGAACGTGACGGCGGAGCCCCGCCGTCGCTCCTCCGGCCCTGCTCCTGCGCCTCGGGCTTGGGGGATCCGGCCCCGAGAGAGGGGGCGGGGCGGGGGCTGAGCTGTGGCTTCGGGAGGAGAGGAGCCAGCCGTGGTGGGCGTTGGAGCCCCTCCGGTGCTCTCGCCTTCTCTCATACCCCTGCACGGCTCCACTGGCAGGATTCTATAACCCTATTTTTTTTTTTCTCCTGTTTTTCTAACTACTGAGCTCCCAAGCTCATAGAAGCAAAACGTGGCAATGTTTCATTGCCTCCAATGGCGAGAAAGTGAACGCTTAAAATCAGTCCCACAAATGGTTGTCTAGTGGGTGCGAAATACTGTGCTAAGCCATTGGGGGGGGGGGGGTGAATAAGGTGGCCCTCCCTCTCCCCAAGATTCCATTGTCTCAGAATCAGTCTGCCCTGCAGTTGCTGAACCTCAAAGTTTTGAGGTTGTCCTGTGGCCCCTGTCATCGCCCCCAACAAGCACATCTTCCCAAAGCAGAAGATGCTAGCCCTCAATTTTACCTTCCCCTTCCGGTGATAACCTTCCATGTGCTGCTGAAATGGAGCCTGTGGGCCTCTTGAGAAAAAAAGTGTGTGCCTGTGGTTTTTCAGGAATACGGGAAACTTGGCTTTAGGGACATTTTTATTTCATGATTTTAGTTAATTATCAGATAATATATTGGGACATATGAACTTACATCCCAAGACTCCACAAACATCTCCTTCTTTCTAAAGTCCCTTTCTACCCTTCTCCTTGCTCCTAGGTAAAATTAATCTCTCCCTTTATCTCTTGTCATAATAGTTTATTTGTCAATAGCTTGCAAATCTTATATATTTGTACATTTCTATCATTTCGCTGATCCGTATTTTTTCTCTTCTGTTCCCACTGCAATGTGCAGCAGTGTTTCGTATCTACTGGGCACTGAAGGAGTGCTTTTCTGAAGGTCATTTTCTCCTTCAAGAACAACTCAATCCCAGTGTCCTTAGAATTGCAGGGACTCGGATGATAAAACTTTGAAGCGCTTCTGGTGGAGGTGGGAACACATCATTACACTCACAGCCCCTTTGCTAAAAATGTAAAATCATTTAATTCATTTCTTCTTTTAGACAGTCTGCTTCTCCTGCTGCCCATCCCGCTTCTGTTTGCTGAATTCCCAAAGGCCAAAGGAATCCTAGCTACAAAGTGACTGCATTGAGCAAGAGTTATGCATGCAGTACCAGCCAGCACCTAGAGCAAACCCATTCCAGGTGGAGAATGACCAAAAAATCTTTATCATTTCATGACCTGTGTCAAGTATGTTGAAAGCCTGCCAAAGGTTCCTCATTTCCAATGAGACTTCTTATCCTGGATGAATTTTAGAATAGATTGAACAATCTCTGAGAAATGGAAAAGTGTACATGGTGGTTTTTGGGGATACTTTGAATCATTCTTCATTGTCTGTCCCATCTCCTGTGAATTACAGGATTGAAACTGCAGAGCAGCAATGCACAATGGAAAAGATCTGTAATACTGGATATCAGACAAAATGACTCCTAACAGATCTTCTAAGATTTTATATTTATATTTGAAAAGGTGTAGTTTGAAGTATTTTTTAATGAGATTTGAGGACCAGACATAGGTTTATATCGAAAGTAAGTATATAATTTGATATTATTTGTCCTAACAGAAATTTGGTATTAAGACATAGATTAATAAAAATCAAAGTCTAGAGTTAACAGATCTGGGTTTGACACTAGGCATTTCTATTTTTTGGCTATGTAATCTTGAGTTTGAGCTTCAACTCCTCAACGACGCAATTGGGTTGGTGTTATTTATCTCATGGCATTGTTGTGCTTTAAATGAAATAGTATTCAAAGCACATTTAGTGCAATACCTTGTATATAGTAAAGTCTCACTCCTTTGGCAGTCATGAAATATATAAAATTTAGTTTATATGTATGTATATATACATATAATAAGTAAAATATTCCTACAATGATTACAGTAGTACTCCAGTGTTAAAAGTGGTCATCCCTTTTCTTACTGAGGTTTTGGATGTCTTTTAAATATTTTATAATAACCAAAAAGTAAAATTTCTATACCAAAAAACAATGGAATTTGCTTTTAATTTAGTTCCCTTTTAATTAAAATAACAAAACATTTCCAACTACTGATTTAGGAAACCTCTACATTTGGTTGTTTTCTGCTTTAGTTGATTCATCAACAAGTCATCAACATGACTTGCTGACTGCTGGTGTCACCCATGCTATAAAAAGGATAAATGACAGGGCATGGAGTTTGTCACCTCTGATATAAACTTAGATTTGTTTTGTAGCAACCAGGAGTCAAGTCCGGCTCAGCAAAATATGCTGTTTAATATGAAGAGCTGATTGGTTGCTACCTCTGCCTTGTCTTGACAGCCAATTAAAAGAAAGAGGAGAAAGGAGACATCAAACACTGTATTTGTAACTATAATTAGTGAACTAGAGAAGAAAGCCTAGTGAAAGAAGACTAGAGAAGAATGGTCATGGGATTCAATGACCTTCCCATCTATAGTAGTGGCTCTTCTGGGTTGGAGGGAGATCTTTCATAAATGTTCTCTGTGTATACTAAAAATGTTATAGAAATATAAAGGTGAATATAGGTTATTGATTTTTTTCACTTTAATTTTCTTTAGAAATTGGAGTACATTGTTAAAATCGATAAGTTCCAGAACATTCTTCATGTAAGGAAATTCTTTAAATGTTGAATCGTATTCCCCCCTGGAACTCTCTACAAGGATAGGAACATATTCCTTGAGCACATGAATTGAGTTCCTAAAATATGAATGGAGAACCTGAAATCTTGCTATCTAATGAATTTCATGGGATCATGGCATGAAGATACTGTTACCAAGAACTCTTTGTGGAAGGTATCCCAGTTAACCACAAACTATCCTAAAGCCTTTTGGCTTAAAATAATGAGAGTCATTTATTTAATCTGAATCTGGAATTTGGATGAGGTTCACGGAGGAAGACCTACTTTGGCCCCACACAAGTCACACTGGAGTCCCTTGAAGTAGAACAGGAAGATCCCCATGCTACATGTCCCGTTCTTTTGTCTGGCAGGCTCTTTGCTGGCTGTTGGCTAAGTTCTTGGTAGGAGCTGAAGGCTGAGACTTTGACTTTTCTCTATGTATACCTCTCCACAGGTCTTCATATGGCATCCTCACTGCATGCTATTGGGGTCACAAAGAAAGTCCCAGTAAGGATCACTCTTTCCTGGAGAATGAAACCTGAATGACTTAGCATTGTCAATTACACAAGTTGAGCTGGTCTTCATTTGATATAAATTTGAATCCAGAACACATCAGGCGAAGTGAACTGGTGATCATTTGGATGACTTAGGCAAAAAGATCATTTTTTTTTTCCATTTATTGGGATAATTTCATCAAGAATTGGAGGACTAGTCAATTAAATGGCTTAGTAATAATTTCTTATATATATATATATATATATATGTATATGTTTTAAATTTTAGTGTTGAATCCACATAATGAGACCAAATTCCTGACCATGGTTTTCAAAAACCTCGGCAGTTCAGCTGTCTTCCCAGTCCCATCCCATCACTTCCTCTAGCTTCTCATGTTTCTCTGTCTCATTTGGGCCCTGAGTTTTGATTGGTATTAGGGCTAGCATTTGACAAGTCTGCCTGTTGTGGTAGTAGACTGTAAGTTCCTTGAGAACAGACACTTCTCCCAGTTTATGTCTTCATGGCCCTCAGCACAGAGCCATGCATGGAGTATATACTTGATAGATACTTATTGAAAAGATGAATAATTCAACACCTCCTGCCTTTCCAACTCAATCATTCCATCTCCAAAATGGCAAGATTGCTTGTGAGCTACTCCACAGGGGAGCTAATTAATTCTCTGAAACTGGAAAATATTTTGAAGTTCCATAGCACTTTAGAAGCTCTCAAGAACATTAATATGTTTAATAAAGACATTATTATTACTTCCTTGGCACATAAATATTGAGTAATCCCTTTTTAATGTGTTTGTTTTGAATATACTTGACAAATTTGCAGAAAGTAGTGCATTGTTGGCTCCTTTTTACTAATGGACACCTTGTGTGGACTGAGTAAGACAGCCTCTTCTGACTCTGCTGTTTGTTCAGTTCTCCAACCTTTGGAGCTGCTCTTTAGACCTTCTTGTTGCTGGAAAGGTGACCATCTCATGAGAATCAGCCTTTGGGGTTTCTGTGTCTTAATAAATAGTATAGCTGTCTACAGGATTCTAGGAGTGCTCTAACTATGTAATTACTACCATGTAACTACAAAGCAACAGGATCTAATAGAGAACCCCTGTCCCAGGCTGAAATTATGTGTCTCTCTTCCCCAGGAATTTTATACAAGAAAATTGGGAAGATTGTGTTAGCCTCTCTGGCTGTTAAACCTGCAAGATGTAAATTGGCAGAATCTGGAGCAGGTATATTTTCTATAGTTGGAGGAAGCCACACTGCCATGTAAGTGATAAAGCTGCCATATTGTGGTGATGACAGAAACACACAGTGATTTTCTGTAGGCTCTGTGGCCCTGGTCCTGTTATTTGGAGGTCCAGCTCTGTCTCTATTCCACAGATTTTTATCCATCTTTTCATTTTTGTAAGTTATCCTTTTTTGCTTAAAGTAGTTCAAATTTGATTTCTGTCACTTGGGACCAAGAGAACTCCAACTAACACTACACTGAAGAAAGATTTGAGAAATGCCTCTCAGAAAATGTTTGATGAAAGCTTGGAGAGAGAGTACTTGGGGATGTTTTCATTACAATTTTTGAGGTTAAAAACCCAGTGAAAAATAATATTGAAGCCATTTTTTCCATATAATAAAAAATAGGACCTTAAAAGTAAAAACATAATCCCAGACTTTGTGATTTACAAGAATATAAGCTTCAAGAAGGCGGAGCTTTGGGTCTTTTGCCACTCTTCTCATGGCAACTGAAATAGAACCCCTCTCACAGGAGGAACTTAATTTATTCAATGAGTTAATGTATATATTTGTCATACTTCTTCCTTTTTCCTATAGAAATACAAAAAATGCCATTATTTATTGAACTTATACTATTATGCATCCATTATGATAAAGTACCAAAAAATGTCAGTTAATTTCTTACCAGACCTTGGAATGGAAATGAAAAGCATCTATGGATTGATAAGACTTGGTTTAGTAGGTTAAACAATTTGAGAGAAACAGGTTTCATATGTTGAGGCCAGGATTTGAACCTAGGATAGTCTGTCTCCAACACGTGTACTTTTCTCTACAGCACCATAATCATGTGTAATATTTATCCAGATGGAAAACATTTCTTCTGGGGCAGTAAATAGAAGAAGTATAATTGGACTGGTATTTTGTTTCACATATGATTCCAGTTTCAGGATTTAATGAAAACAGACTCAGTCCCCATTTTATGGACAAACAAGTGAGGTTTATGGGACTGCCTGTTGGATTCAGACATGGTCCCCTTGGAAAAATTTCATTATCAAGATGGATGCCCAATACTTTTCCATAAGGGAACTTCTAACACCATGATGCCTTTAGCTCTTGGTGTCCCACTTCCTCCCTTTGATACTACCATTTTCAACCTCATAGCTTTTAACTGCAAGCACCTGCTACTCCTTTGAGGAGTATCCAAGAAGTGCTAGGCATGGAAACTGAGGGATAAGTATCTCACACACTGCTCTTCCTTTGCTGTGCCTCTAAGGAATGTTTAACACTGTCTCCAAGAAGACCTCAGTATGATTGAAAGGCAGAGAGAGGGAGAAACACACACACATATACACAAATACACACACATCCAGAGAGAGAGAGAGAGACTCTTCCATCCACTGGTTCACTCCCCAAATGGCCACAACAGCCAGGGCTGGGCTGGTCTGAAACCAGGAGCCTCTTCTATGTCACTCATGTGGGTGCAGGGGCCCAAGCACTCAGACCATCTTCTAGTGTTTTCCAGGCACATTAGCAGGGAGCTAGATTGGAAGTGGAGCAGCCACATCTTAAACCAGTGCCCATACAGATGACTGCTAAAAACTCACAAAATTAATTGGCTCAAAATTGATACTTTTTTAGCTTTTTTACCTTCCATGTCTCAATTCCATAAACATCTCTTAGAATCTTCAAATACACTACTTTAATTCACACTCTTATTGTAATGGTCTGCTTCTGGAATAATCTAGATTAAGGCATCTCTCTGGCCTGTTCACTCCTGACTCATAAAAGAGTTAAACTATCTGCTCAATGAATTTAAGAAAAGGAACTGAGCATTTTCCTTCACATTCCTCTTTTTTGGAGATAACAAGTTCATAGTACACACATATTTGTTTTGCCCTCTGCCCTGTTCTTAAGGGTTTTTCCTCCTGGGAAGATCTTGTTGACAAATCACTTCAACTTGGGAGTGATGCATTAGGACATTTCTGAATCTCTACAGATCTAAAAATCATATTTCCTAGTAACCTTTTTAGTAATACATTAGGCATTTTTATCTCCATCAAAATTGGTACACAAGCTTCAATAGAGTCAAAAAGTAGAAGCAACCCAGTTGCCTATCAACTGACAAATGGACTGACAAAATATGCTGTATCTATACAACGGAATGTTATTTGGCCTTGAAAAGGAATAAAGTGTTAATATATGCAATGTTATGAATGGACCTTGAAAACATTGTCAGTGAAGGAAACCAGGAACAAAAGGACACACATTGCATGATTCTATTCATATGAAACATCCAGGACAGGGAAATATACAGACAGAAACTAGATCAGCGGTTGCCTAGAGCTGGGGTGTGGGTTGGGGAGGGAAAAAGGAGTGATAGCCAAAGTGTGTGGGATTTCCTTTTGCAGTGATGAAAAATGTTCTAAAATCAACTGAAATGATGGTTGTCCATATCTGTGAGTATACTAAAACCTGTTGAAATATAAATTTTAAATAAAAGAATTGTATGGTATGTGATTTGCATTCTAATAAAGCTCTTACATAGCTTTAATGATCTGTGATTGTTTTAAAATTTACTGTACATAAGTGGGGGTGGGAGCTGCTACGTTAGGCTTATGCAAAGTATTAATACAAGGAGAAGTTGGTAAAAGATGAATGAGAACCCTATATGGTCTGCAATTTCTCTGTAAATATAGACTATTAATCTTATACAGTGCTTCTAAGAATCAGTTTAGATGATGTATATGACACCACTATATCTTGCCTATTGTCTGTTTCTATCTCTCTCTCCTCTCCTCTTCACTCTCTTTTTCTAGCTAAAATAGGGACCTTGGTACACAGGGCACCATTTCTGTGTCAAGGATATTCCCATTCTTCCTAAGATCATTATCCTCCACATCTTCCCATTACTTTTCAAGATGTAAAATTTGGCCTGAGAAGATGGGGTCAAAGTTCCAGCCATGGGGTTAGTATTTATATTACTAATTTATATTACTACAATTTAATAGTTGTAATGTGTCTGCCCAGTGTGCAATGCCAGAGGTCCGAAGCAGGAAAAATCAGAGTGACATTAATAATTCGTGCCAAAGTGGTCCTCCTTAGCAATTATTTGTTCTTGTTCCTTCCCCCACACCCTGCAGCTGTTATCATTATTATTGGTGTTTTATGAAAATGATTCTGTCCCACCAGACCCACATGGAAGCCTCAAGTTGCTGATGCAGGATTTCCTTCCCTCTTGTAGCACTTAGGGAAGCCAACACAAATTTCTGTTTATTGGTCTGGAGTCAGTTCTGTATCTAATTATGGGGTTGCTCTTCTTCTTTTATGTGAAGCTTTTCTCCACCCACTGGGGGTGTTTCAGGGATTTGACAAGCAAGCTTTCCCTATCATCTCCATTTCTTTGTAAGAAGCCAAGGGCGTGGGGGACATGCCCTTGCTAGAGTGGAGGCTGGGTTTTCAGTCCTTTTTCTAAACTTAAGGGGAAAAGGAAGTAACAGATGAGATAACTAATCCCCCAGCTTTCACTGTTTTCTTCTGTAAAATAAGACAATTGGTCTAACTCATCTCTGAAGTTCCGCTCAGGTCTGACATGCTCTGAAATACAAGCATTTTCTTGAAGTTTACTGACAAGCAGTTGCCAAACACCAGAGGAGTGCTGATATGTTGTTAGCTAATATTATCTTTCATCTGTCTGCAGTGTCTTGCTGGGAAATCATCACCAGGAGCCATTCAAGGCTGTGGTGTCTGCTCTGATTAGAGGTTTAGAGAATGCAGGAAGAGGGATGGAATCCAGGGGGAGTTTCCACCATAGGCATGGGTGGTGGTGTTCTGTTAAGGTACTGACACAGATACAGAGAAAGCAAGCCAAAGCTGGTCTCAGCGCCTGGAAGATGAGTATTACATAAGTGCAATTTTACTTTCTGCGTTAATCTTTGCTGAGGTAATTGGCTTCATTCTATTTTCAGTGTGTTGTTGGCAATGCTGCATGGCCTACTGACAGTTGTTCAATAAAAATAGAGATTGTACCCAAGAGAAAAAAGCGCAATATTCATACATGGCCAATGCTCTTCTTCTATAAGCCAAGATGCTCAGTTCTCCAATAGTTTAATGGGGATGGGCACTTGCTAGGGTTTTTTCAGGAATCAAGACTGAGTTAGTACATAGGTTGTTGGATATGTCTGTCACACATTTGTAGCCAAGGAACCATGCATTAAAGAAAGAGGGATCTCTTCCCAATGAAGGCACCTGGAAGTGGTATTCTTCACTTCACACAACACACATGCACCTTTAGTTCACCCTTACCCTTCATAGGAATCACTAAGCAGAATCACATTTACCTACTAAATACCGTATGGTCCACAGGACAACTTCCCCTCCCCTTCCCCATTGGGATCTTGATTCAGAACATTATCGCTCCTCACCTGAGCAGGACAATATTCTCCTAAAAGGCCTCTCCCATCCTCAGCTCTCGCTGCCCTACCCCTTTCCATTTTCTGCACAGCAGCTTCTAGCCTGCAAATACACCTGTGATCTTCCTCCCTCAAGATTTTTCCAGTGGCTCATGATCAAATTCAAATTCATTACGTGGTGTAAAAGTCTCTTTACAACCCTCTGCCATTCTCCCTTCTTCTAGGTCCAACCAAGCTCAGACGCTCACAGTTCCCCCAAGTTCACAATCTTGCCCCTGTCACTAGAATAGCACCTGGCATCTCCATCTCATGAAGATGATTACTCCTTACCTTGTCCTGGTCCTTCACCAACACCCTCCAGAGATGGCATTCCTAACTTTCCAGGCAGACCTGCGAGCTAGTTGGTTCTCATTCTTGTTAGTAAAATGGCACAGTCTCATCTATGGGTGATCTACACCGTGACACCATCCTAGGCTCTAGGCCCTGGCCACCATTTCTGGAAGCCAGGTGGCCACATGGCCCAACCACCGGTGTCAGCCCCACCCCCTTCCTATTGGGATTCGCTGTTCCTACTTCCCCTGCCCACCCCCCACCCCCTGCAAAATTTTAAAAGGATCTGTTTCTGAACACATGTCTCTCTCTCTCTTTCTTTCTCTCCATCTCCTGATCTCTCTCTCCCTGTCTCTTTCTCTCTCTCTAATGCTCTCCTTCTCCCTCTTTTCTTTCTTTGTCCCTTCCATCCAGTCTGTTGGGCTTCTCCCAATAAACTCTTTCCCTTACTCTGGTATTTGGTGTGTTTTGTGGTTTATACTTCTATCTCTATGCTTCCAACATGTCAACAATCAAATCAGCATTTTACTGGTGGACTCAAAGGTGACCATCTTCTTGAGATCATGTGTTGGATCTTCATCTCTTTAGCTCTGAAAAGAATAAGAAACATTCATCAAATGCATAAAGAAGAGAATGGAAAGAGCCTTCATGAAGCATCTAATATATGTTAGGCGGCATGCTGGTGATTTTTACTGAAAGTATCATATTTGGGGGTGGAGGAAAGGAGAAGAAAATAAACAGGATATGAGCTATATCTGGCAGAACAACAAAAGTAATGAGAGAGAATATATATTAGTAGTAAAAGTCATGTGTACTGAAAAGTCAATGAGTCAGAGAGTCCTCTGGTCTTGGGTAGAAGTTAATAAATAATGGAACAGAAGACAAACTGAGGAAATATTAAGAAAATAAGAAAGTTGACTGCAAATGATTCTCAGCCCAGCAGGGAATGGAAAGGCCCTGTAGTCATCACTGTGGCAACCTCCTGGCATATTTGAGGATGACCTTAATGACCAAGTGTCTAGCATATGGAGTGAACTGGAAAATTTAGATGTTCCAAATCAAAGAAAGCCCAGGAATCACTCTTCAAGGGCTGCAGGATATTTAAAGAAATTCTTAAGTTGATATCTTTGTACCTGTTAGGAAAAGAGTTGCAGATTGGTGCCTCCTCCTACGGGGCACCATAAATGTTAGGAAAAGAGCTGAATAATAGAAAGGAGGCAGTGTACAACTTTATAGCCAGACTGAATTTATTCAGAGAAAATAAATTCACAGAGGTGGGTGACCAACTGCCCGCATGCACATTGATAGAATAGGTGGCAAAAGGCCCGATCCCCTGGGGCCAGGTCTTTTTATATTTTAGAAGGGCTAGGGTTGGGGGTGGGAATTGGGGGCAGCAGGCAGAGGTGAATTCCTGGAACTGGGCGGGGCCTTGGGAACCTGGAAAAGAATGCAGGGTGGGGATGAAGGCAGTAGGGTGTGAGACCCAACTGAGATTCAAGAGCAAGGAATGCATTCCTATGTTTATCTCTTTAGGGCAATGGGCAAGAATGGCTGAGGCTTAGGTCTTTTTTCCATCAATACCCATATAACTTAATCATAAGTTTTAACAAAATTTTTCTCTCATTCTTTTAAATATCCAAGAATTTGACTTTGCTTTTTAGTGAGAAGTATTGGGAAATGAGGCTTGACAAGTAACAGAGAAGAAATTATGAGACTTAAATATTATATTGTAGAGTTAATATTTTATCATGGAAGATGAGAACATTTTAGAATTTTGAACAGGTGTGTTTCAGTTGCATTTGCAGGCTGGAAGTCTCTGATTGCTCACTCAGGATGTTTGGAATGTAATGGAGGATGATAGAAAGACCATTCAGGATTCTTACAGTATTCTGTTAAGATGGTCACATGTGCATTCACCAGGACAGTTCTAAGTTGAGGGCTGCCATGTTGAAAGTGTGAGAAATGTCAGTCTTTTTACATCAAAACAACAGAAGGAGAGGTGGTGAGGCATACATGCATCAAAGAGGGCAAATGGTTCTGAGATAAATTAAGGCATCTGAAGTTAGCTACATGACCCACGTTATGATGGATTTTAGTCATTTCTTGCATGTGCTGACTTAGTGAGGCATTCCTAGCTATTCAGGATCCTTATGGCTTGTATTTCAATTGCCTTGTTGTCATCAAAATAATGAAAGTCATCTCAAAGTTTGCACTTGTGAAGTCATGAGATCCAGCCCTGTTGGTACTATTTGATAAAAAATGGTGCCTTAATTTAAAGTAATCAATATCTTAAATCAATTCATCTATGAAAATCAATAATTGACCACTAACAAAGACCAAGGAGGAAATCCTGACCTCCCAGAATTCAGCAAAAGCCAAAAAGTTCAGGTGAATGTTAGCTGACTTTGCTTTCCTTAAAAGGCTCTGGCAGTGGCCAAGCTTAGAGAAGCAAGAATACTAGGATAAATATAGAAAATTGATTTAACTTTTTTCATTTAATAAAAAGCATCTATAGATTTCATAATGTAGAAATCCTGCACATAGGTCATCTCAATAGAGGACATACACACACACGTGCACACACACATAATAGCTTTTAGCCATTTTGCAACACATGCGCAGATACACAGCAATGTTATTTGACTTTCTATTTTATCTACCTGTAAATAAACCTTCATAGGTCATCCTGTAATTCTGTGAGGCCTGCTTTCTCAATATCTGGTGAAGCAACAGGCACTAGAGATGAGATAAGCAAATTTCAACACTTAAGAAAAAAACATGTAGGATTTTCCCCCAACTCTGCTCTGATTAGAGAAGAGATGAGCCTATAGCCATCTCAATATATTCAGATAAGGATCAAACTTTTGATTTTGAACATCCATCAGTCTAAAGTTTTGGAGGGAATTAAAAAATTGTCTAGTTACTGAGAGGAAGTCATTTCAAAATATTTTTGGGAGTTATGTGAGATAATTTAGAAATTATTGCTACTGAAGTTCAGGAGTGTGGATTGTCCAGCCCACAAGCTATATAAGGGCTGTGAAATCATTTGATCTGCTTCTGCCAGGGTTTCAGTGGGCCTTAAAATTCAATAAATCTATAGCAGCTAATTTTTAACTTGGTCATTTTGTATGGCCCATTAATGATGTTATAAATATACAAATGATGATCATTTTGTATGGCCCATTAATGATGTTATAAATATACAAATGGCCCTTGACAGAAAAAAGTTTCCCCCACTATTGAAACAATTTTATCTGTTTGCAGACACCTCATGGGGCAAAGAAATATACGTGAATGTAGCAAAAGAATTCTCAGCAGTGTCCACAATAATATAATGCTGTGTAAACTAATGTTAAACTTTGACCAAATTACCTGATAAAGCCCATATGTAGACAGCTGTGGCTGTAAATCCCCAATTGTCTTGAAAATAGGAAAATTGTAAAAGCTATTTCAGAATGAGAAATTGCCTAATGGGAAATTTCCCCTATTTAAATTATGATCTAGATAGAAAAAAATCAGTCCTATAATTGGAGGGGCCATTTTTTCACCCCCAGAAGAAAAGCTAATTTTGTAGTTATAATAATAAGCTTTTGGGGGCATTATTCATTTGAAATTCAGTGGAAATTGATTCCCTAGAAAGTAGAACTTTGTTAAGGAAGTTGTAGAGTTTCTTACTTGGTTTAACAGCTGCCTTTCTCATACTCTATGCATATGATGGGTCTTCAAAATGCACATAGATCATGCATAGTATGGAAAACTATGCACAGATTCCAAAAATTTTTGTGTCAAGTAAAATAAAAATAATTTCATTCGATTTTCCATGAGCTTTTTGAGGTAGCCTGACATTGACAATAAATTCACATAAAGCAACAGAGCCCTTTGAGAGTTAACGACTTCCCCAAGTTCACATTAGTAAATGCAAAACTTATAGCCACAGACCATTGCCACTTTTGCAAAGGCTTTCATGCGTATCTTCACACACAGACGTGAAAGCCTGCAGAAAGATGACCAAAAAGGGTAACATTACTGTCCACATTTTTTCCAACAGTTGGTTATATTCAAAACAAAGCACAATACTAACACGAGCTCATGTCAGTTTTCTGAGTTGCTCTCTTTCACTTTGGCTTCACTTCCAACATGAGCATCTGCTGCCAGTTTCACATTCAAACAGTGTTCCCCAATCAGCTGCTTCTTACCACTTTCTCTGATAACACTTACCCTGGCCATCCTTACCTTTAGCGTGGGCCACTGCAATAGCATCCTAAGTTGTTTGTCCTCAACTCTCTGCTCATTCGGGCTGTTTTCTGCTCTGTAGCTATGATGTCCTTAACAGTTTAAACTTGATCAGGTCACTTCCTTATTTTAAAGCTTAGTCCTCCACTGGTACTGATGTCATATCCTAGTGTGTTTTTGGAAAAGTATGAGACATGCTTTTCGTTGTCACAATAAGACAGATGCTACTAACATTTTGTGCCTGGGTGCAAATAAGCTAATTGTCCTGCAGTGACAGAAATCATAAAGAACCGACTTGCTCCAGGTGTTTTGGCATCTCCAGTAACATGCAATGGCTCACTGCCTAATGTATTCTTCTCATTCTGCTCTCTCATTGACCACCCTAGGGTTCCTCCAACCTGCCAATCATCTTTCGATCTCAGGGACTTGGCACAAGTTGATCACTGCCTGAAAAGCTCTGTTCAAATATTCATGCATCTTTGCTCTCTCTCCCTTCATTTGGGTCTCGCCTAAATTGTCTTCTCAGGAAAGAAACACTAAGCTGCAGTGTTGTTAGCTAAATTGTCCTTCCCTTTGTTCAATTAATGGGTAATTCTACTGTTGCTTCATTTCATTGGTCAGAATCTGATATCACCTTATAATAGTCATTCAGTAGTGTATTCTGTTTATCATTCCCCCCTCTACTACAAAATGAGCTCCAGGAGGGTAGGGACTTTGTGCTTTTGCACATCTCTGTCTCTGCAATACCTAAAACTGCTTCTGGCACAGAGAAATCATCAGACTAATATACAGGGACTGAATAAATAAATGTATGTCAACATAGAGATAAAAAATATACTGAAAATATGAGAAAAATAATAAACTACCATTGACTTGATATTTGCACATTTGAAAAACCTAATATTGCAGGAAAACATCCCACATTCACCAAGGACTGTGGCAAAATTGTACTTAAGAAAGAGTCCTAATTGTTATTTTAATTATTTGGCAGCCAATCCTGATCCTTGTGAATTGGCCAGTGTGTTTCTCAAGTGCTTCAGGAATTAAGAATGTTCAATTAGATCTAGCTACATCAGATGCAATCAAGTGTCTTATTATGGGATACAAAGTCCAGACTACGTTGTGCTGACAGTATTAAATGTGTAATTTCAATAGGAATGGTGGCATTTTCTTTACATTAAAAATGGTGGGTACTGAGTGACTGGCAGAACTGCAGTTGCCTTGGAGTCTGGCGTCCAGCCCAGGGAACATTCCTCCACTCAGGAAAAGGTTTGATGTTGGAGAGACAGATTCCCAACAGTCCCTTGACCAGCAGGCAGAATATAATGTCATCTCCAACCAGAATGATTGGCTCTAGGCAACTCCTTTAGCCTCCTGGCTAAAGAACAATGGGAAGGTTAGCAGAGCATGAGGAGGCCCCTGTGATGCTCACCACCATTTTAATTTATGGATCCCATGTGTGTGTGTGTGTGTGTGTTTAAAGATTTATTTATTTACTTGAAAGACAGAGTTACAGAGAGAGAGAGAGAGAGGCAGAGGCAGAGAGAGAGGTCTTCCATCCGCTGATTCACTCCCCAGATGGTCGCAATGGCTGGAGCTGGGCCGATCCAAAGCCAGGAGCCAGAAGCTTCTTCCAGGTCTCCCATGCAGGTGCAGGGCCCATGGACTTGGGCCATCTTCTACTGCATTCCCAGGTCATAGCAGAGAGCTGGATCAGAAGTGGAGCATCTGGGATTAGAACCAGTGTCCATATGGTATGCCGGCACTATAAGCCCTGACTTGACCTGCTATGACGTAGCACAGCCCACCTTCCCATGTGTTTTAAGTCAGAGCCTACTGTGGATAATTTTGTGAAAATGATTTATTATGGGCTGCTCCCAGGAGAAGGGGAGTAGAAGTCCCCTTTAGCCTGGAATATGCAGTGCTGGTGTTCCACAGAATGGGCACACCTATACACAAGAACATTCTTTCATATTCCTTTGTCATCAGTCCTTGTTCTTTGACAGCTTAATAGGGTGGGGTCTACCCTTGCAGGTGAGGAGCTTCCATTCCTTGGATAATATTTCTCTAAGAAGAAAGCATGGTTGAGAACTTAGCAACTAAGTTCTCCAGCTGAGTGTTTGGTGGAAGAGATGTCCTTGTCCTGTGAAGGACTTGGATGATGTTCTGACTGCTTTTCTCCCATATATGCCAGAGTCACAACGGTTCATGAATCGCAGACACCATTTAAAAACAAACAAAAACCAACCCGAAGCACTCTCTCTTAGGGTAAGTGCTTGGCACAGAATTATCCCTCATGGCCTGAGAACAATGTCTGTCATTCTGAACTTCTTTCAATGTAGGACAATGTCCACTCAGTACTAGCAGTGCCAAATCACTCCAAGCATTTTATAAAAAGACATATTAAATCTCAGAGAAGAGTGGATAAGGTGAATAAATGTGAAAACATTAAACAAAGATTTTTTTAGTGTTCATTTTATCAAAAATTTTGAACAGTAATTAACTGAAGCCATTTCAGCAAATCCTTGAGAAGTTTTACTTGCATAGATTTTCTTCTCGTTTTTTACTCTCTTTTAAAAGTTTTTAGTTACTTATTTTCATTTTATTTGAAAAGGAGAGGGACAAAGAAACACGCACACACACACAGTGAGAAAAAGTGAGAGAGAGAGAGAGAGAGAGAGAGAGAGAGAGAGAGAGAGAGAGAGAGAAGTGTGTGCTTCCAACTGCTGGTTCACTTCCAAACTGTCAGCAACAGTCAGGGATAGGCTAGGTAAAAGCCAGGAACCAGGAATTCTATCCAGGTCTCCCACATGGGTAATAAGGACTCAAGTACTTGAGCCATTATCTGTTCCCCCCAGCATGCACACTACCAGGAAGTTGGACTGGAGGCAGAGAGGCTGGTACTCAAACCAGGCACCCTGATATGGGATACAAATGTCCCAAGTGCTGACTTAAGCCATTGTATCAAACTCCCACCGCTGCCTAATAAATGTCTAAAACAGCGTCAGGTAGCCCAGTTTCTCAACCTCATCAGTGTTTGGAGAAATCCTGTATGTTGTAGCCTTTTGGGCAGTATATTAGCCTCTGCTGTGTAGATGTTAGTGGCATGTGCCCTATCTGTTTCCCTTCACATTGTCAAATGTCCCCAGAGGACAAAATCACCCTGGTTGAGAACCATTAATAGAGAACTTAGGACAATCTTTGGAATCATTTCAAGTCGATCTACTAGCTCTGTGTCTTGATCAAGCTAAAAAGTTGCTCTGAAGCATTGATTTTCTTTCCTGGGAAACAGGAAGGATACCCACCCAACAGAACTGTTCTAATGATTTAGATACATACCATTGGTTCAATACAGAACCTGGCACATCAGTTGATCTTAATTCTTTCTTTCTTTTCTTCTAAACTACTTTCTAAAGTCTTTTGTATTCTTACATATGTAATATTTATTATTAAGAGCTATCTTATATAAATTAGGACATGATGCATGGTTTAACTTTAAAGATTTAAGATGGAAACATTAAAGTGAATTCCTTTTAATTGGAAAAAATGTCATGACCAGTAATTAGAAAATTTAATTTAATTCTCCCAACTTTGGATGTACATTCTTATTTGGATTCTCCATGTTTCTTTTGAAATAGGCAGGCAGCAGCAGACTTTTCCTGTGCAGAACCAGAGAGTGAATTTATTGGGTCGTGTGGGTTATGAGGTCTCTGTTGCAACTACTCACTTCTGTCACTGCATTTCAAAAGCGGCTATATACAATATATAAACAAATTGACATGATTGTGTTCCAGTAACATTTTATTTACAAAAGCAGGCAATGGGCAAGGCCCTTGGGCCATAGTTTGTCCCACCTCTGATCAGAAGTCAGTTTTATGTGTCTTCTCAGTCCACCATCAATTCTCTGTGCTTTCAACCCAGCACTTTGCCTACAATTAGATGATATTGCTGCCAAGTCAATGATGTGTCATTTCTGGCCTTATGATCTAGAAAGTCTGGCTTTCCTAGAGGTGGTTTCCCACCACTTACGCCAAATAAGCAACTCATTATAAAATAGGAAAATACAATTATTACTCAAGTTAGAGTTACAAAATGCATGCGTAATAAAGATGAATTTTTGTTAAAGGAAATGCTAAAGAATGTGCCTAGAAAAAGTGTTTAAATCCATTCCACTATTTGGCAACGTTTTCAAGAACTGAATAGAGCTTCTGAGCCTCAATCTGGCATTTGTCACTGTACCATTTTACCATTTTTCTCGAATGCTCTTTCCCCTGTGGTTTCAATAAGCATTTCCATTCACTCTGTGTCTCTGAGTCTAGTGCCAAATGGCTCTGATTACTGTGCCCCTTTGGTTGGTCAGAGTCTTCTCACTTGATTGTGGCTAACAAGAAGGACTAATGATAGAGGAACAAAATCCAGTGGCCATTTCTTAACTTTCTCACTCCTTGACCAACCTACTTCATTTGAACTTTTCTTTTAATAGCTATCTCTCTTCCTTCTAGAACTTCACTTCCTTATGATTTCCACAGAATTGTCTTCTGCAGATTCCTCTTCTTCACACAGTTTATTCTTAATATCATTCACTGGTTCCTTTTTTGTACAAATGTGATGTTTTCTGAATTTCTCATCAGTCTCTTTCTACAAGTTCTCACAGAGCTTTCATTAATTTCCACAGACTTGACTACTGTTGACCTACTGGTGATTGCAAAGTCTATATATCTTAACTTTTTCTGAGATCCATATTCCTGTTTCCAACCAACCACAGTAAATTCTGCTGTAATACAACATATGCATTTCAATATTGCACAAAACTTATTCAATAAGAGAAAACAGGACTTATAGGAAATATGGGGTTTGGAGAATGGCAATAAAAAACTCCATCAGTAACTATAAAGTCTGAATATTTATATCTACCCACCCCTGCTAAATTCATGTTGAAATGCTAACCCCTAAGGTGATGCTCTTAAGAAGGGCTACTGACATGTGATCAGATCAAGAAAATAGAATCTTCCTGAATGAGACCCCAAAGAGATCTTTCACACCTTCCACCATTTGAGGTTCTAGGAAGGAGATGGTTGTCTATCAGGAAGTGAGTACTCCCCAGACAACAAATCTGCAGGCATCTGAATCTTGAACTTCCTAGCCTCTGGAACTGTAATAAATAAATTTCCTTATTTAAAAGCCAAACAATTTATGACATGTTGTTGTATTAGCCATGATAGACTCAGACAGTAACATACACAAATATAAAAAACCAAAAAATACTATATCAGAATTTTAGTCATGATAAACAGTTAATGGATACACACATATTACAATAACTATGGAACTTTACCTCAATCAACACCTGAAATTTGCTTGTAAAAATGTGCTTTGGAATGGTTGAACTTTGTGAAGTGGCAGAAAGAGGGTTATATGAAATCAATCAGAAATTTATGATGTCAGATATGAATGGCTATAGTTCATAAGGCATGTTATGAACTGAGGTAGTTGGTATATGTTTAAGGCATACCTGGGCATGAATTTGGGTGTTTCAATGGGACTTTTCTCAGCTGGAGCCAGTTCTCTTTATTCAGTAGTATTCCTTGTGGATGAAATCACATAAAAACATATGTGAAATTATTGTTATGCTAATATTATATATAATATGATGTATCATACCATATTACATGTAATAAATGGAGGAGCCTTTGAGGAGAAGATAAGATTGGACTGATCCTGAGAATGGGAAGGAGCCTTTAGTGACATTTACAAAGGAGAAGCTCTGTTTGAGAAACATCCTGATTGTTGGATGTGGCTGGAAGAGGGAGAGGTTAAATAATGACAGCTTTGTCTATTATGGCTGTCTATTGTGGCAGGAACAGGGTAAAATGTGGATTACTGATGGATTGGTTTGGAAAAAATCTCAGCATGTTCTGCTTATTCTAATTTAAAATGAAATTCAAACTCATCTTCCCCCCCACCCCCATTTCTACCATTATAGCTCCAGCCAACACCACCACCTTCACTCACCTGGAATTCTTTAAAGGATTTCTGTGGGCATTTCCTGTTTCTACATCTCCCTTTGTCCCTTGGCTCATAATCTTGTCCACACACTGGCCAAAGAAGAAATCATGTCACATTAGCTAATTCAAATCCCAGATGCTTCACTTCTGGACCCAGCTCCCTGCTAATGTGCCTAGGAAAGCAGCCAAAATGGTACAAGTACTTGGGCTCCTGCAGCCATGTGGGAGATAGGGATGAAGCTCCTGGCTCTGGACATTGGCCTTGCCCAGCCCTGGTTATTGTGGCTGGGGAGTAAACCAGCAGGTAGAAGATTTCTCTCTCTCTCTCTCTCTCTCTCTCTCTCTGTGTGTGTGTGTGTGTCCCCCCTCAGATTTTCAAATAAATAAATAAAACATTTTTTAAAAAATCTCCCTCAAATATTTCCCATTTCTATTAGAATCAAATCCAAATCCGTTTCTCTGGCCTGAAAGGCTTTGTAGCATCTTGGATTCAGTATAGCAAATCTGTATAAATCACAGCCCTTATCTCTGTGATGATGGTCCTCTTCATGCCCTGTGAGCTAGATGAGGTTGTTACCCTCTCTAGGTTTAGCCTTGCTGTTTCTCTGCCTGAAGTTCTCCCTTTCTTTCAATGACTACATTCTTCTCAACACTGGAGCCTCTGCATAAAAGTCTCTTCTTCAGAATGAACTTTCCCAAGAGTCTAGTTTAAAACACATCACCCTATCATTTTCTATAATGCTACCTTGGGTTACATATCCATTTATTTACCACCTTTTATTCTGCTAAGACATAAGCTTCCTCTGTAGGTTTAGCTTTTGCATCTTTAGTGCACAAAATAATGTCTGAATGTAGTAAGTACTGAGAAGTTTTGGATCAGAATACATGTATATAGGTTGGTACTGCCTATACATTTCAATAAGCAGTCCACAAAGCAGACTCCTACAATGACAATTGCTTAAAGTAGCATTATGATCTCAGAGTCAGCCCTCAAGGCATTCTGGTCTGGCTGAAAAGCCCACAAGAGCATTTCAGGCATGAAAAACCAAGACACTGGGCTACATGAAGGTTCTCTATGGGTGAGACCCCAATGGAAAGAAGTGGTCATCAAAGAAACATGTACTTTTCTCCGAAGGGAGGAAAGAACTTCTACTTTGCTTATGACCTTGTCTAAATACTGATGGAATCTGTGGATTCAAAAGGCTTCCATAGCCTAGGAAGCTCATGTCAAGAGCTTTGTGTGATCACTGATGTCATACATAAGAGTGTTAATTGTGTTAATTGTTAAATTAACAATAAGAGTCACTGTGCACTAACTTCCCATGCAAGACCTCTGTCCTCAAAGAGTTATAATATGAGAGCTAAAAGCAAAACGTGTTCTCAAAAATTTACTTTGTTTTAGTGTATTAAGTAGAGGATATTATTATGTTTCATAAGGTTTTTTTTTTTTTTTTTTTGACAGGCAGAGTGGATAGTGAGAGAGAGAGAGACAGAGAGAAAGGTCTTCCTTTTTGCCGTTGGTTCACCCACCAGTGGCCGCTTCGGTCAGTGCACTGTGGCCGGGGCACCACGCTGATCTGAAGCCAGGAGCCAGGTGCTTCTCCTGGTCTCCCATGCGGGTGCAGGGCCCAAGCACTTGGGCCATCTTCCACTGCACTCCCGGGCCATAACAGTGAGCTGGCCTGGAAGAGGGGCAACCAGGACAGAATCCAGCGCACTGACCGGGACTAGAACCCAGTGTGCCAGCGCCGTAGGCAGAGGATTAGCCTATTGAGCCACGGCGCCGGTCTGTTTCATAAGTTTTAAATAAGCCTAAGGGTCCAATGCTGTTGCTTGTTTCCTTAGGTGCTTCTTCAATTAATGATAAAACTTGTTCTCAAAGAAAAAAGCATATTATTACAAAAATTAAGAGAAAAATTAGAAAGGAAGTAGGAGGAAGAGTGAGACTGAGTGAGGGAGGGAGCATGCAGTGGGAAGTGTCATTATGTTCTTAAAATTCTATGTATGAGATACATGAAATTTGTTCCATTTACACAAATTTAAAAAATTTAATAATACAAAAAGAAAGGCCCTAAATGACAGAATGGAGAGCTTCAGATTTGCTTTTTTGACAGACATATGTTTTCTCTTTCTTTTCAGCTTCTTCTCCATTTTTCTAAATCCCAGGCATTTCTCAAGGCTTAGCAGAGGCTTTGCCTTATAAGTTTATCCTTGGTCTCCTCAGCTGGTAAGTCTCTACTTCCTTCCTTTACATCCTGGATTCTTTTTACTGTTTTTGTAATTTTGCTGCTGATTATATAATGCAAGGAGTTACTGTGTATTTGTCTTTCTACATCTTTTCAAATAAATCTCCAATTGCTTGAATAACTTTATATATGATCCGTGTCTTTTAGATCGAAACATTTTTCTTGTAGGTTTGAGGTGTCCCATAATTTTTTTTAGGTTTTTATGTTTTTTTTTAAGTTATTTGGTTATTTTTGGTGTAACATATCCTTCAATTCAGTTGTGGGGATTACATTCAATTCAACACCTATTTATGAAGAGTCCAGTGTGGAATATAAATGGTGCAGCCTTCCTGCACTCAGGAAGTTAATGATCAGCCTAAGAGAAGCAGTTACATATTTCAGATGTATTGATTGACTATCGTGCGCTTTTGAGTGAGAGACCACCAGCCGATTCCATTAGAAGTGATAGGAACGATTGTGCGCACACAGTTAAGGAGCTCATTGAGTGGGACTGGCAGGCTGTGCAGCATTGCCTGGAGATAAGGCAATCCAGGTGTAGGAGTGACATGGGCCAAATTTAGCAGTCTGAATGTGTTCATTTCTCTTTCTGGGTAGCCCATAAACCAGAGTGGCTTGCAGGGGGCTAGAAAACAGTAGCTAGGTATAGGATTTTGGCTTAATTCTCATCTTTGCAGGAGAAAGAGTTCATGTTAATTAAGATGATGTCAAAGCAAGCTCTTTCCAAAGCAGTTGTACCAGAACTACCTTGTGATAATGAGTTTACCAAGGGTGATGACATTGGCTTGACATTGCAGGCTCCTTATCCCATCACAGTGAATATACCCTGGTATGGAGAGCAGCTCTGAGCCATCAGAATTGTTCCTGCAATATCTCACTGCTGTGTTTTTATGTTGTTATGAAGGAAACATAACTCAATCTGGATTGGGCCCACCAGAAGTCTGAGTTCAGGTTTCATTCAATGTGACTCAACTCCAAAGCATTCTTGAAAATACGTTTGGCATTTGCAGTTAAAACCCCAGGTCTCTGTGATGCACTTTCTACATGAATGTGACTTGTAAACAGCACATGGGAAGTGCCACCTAATGATAGCAGGTTTATCCTAAGAGCCTGGTGGAAAATCTGTCTGGATCACATAAGAGCCAATGTAGGACCTTATGGGGGCCAGACAAATATGTCTCTATCTTGCAGATCAGAGGGCACAGGTCTCATGTAATACTGCATTAATAGGGAGGGGAGGCAAAAGATGGGAGTAGTGATGACCCAAGTGCACTATCCTTTTCCAGTGATCAGCTTTTTGATACAACAGAGGATATGTGCTGAAGAGGAGGCAACATTCTTTAACCTCTAAGTCATAAGCAGATACTGCAATGAGGAGCAGGATTGGCAAACTGCTCCCTCTCGCTGTAGAGTTAATGCTCTGAAGCAGCTGTCATCCATCTCCTGACTGAAAGGGACTTGGTAGATCATTATCACTGCGGCCTCCTTGCTCCTTGCCAGAGACAACTCTGAGGTGTTCCCTGCACTGCCCCCAGAGTGCCCATGAAGGACTGAGGCCCAGTGACCACAGCAGCACCTTCAACAACAGTGCATTTCCTGTTGGTTGAAATCTGGTCTCTGGCTCAGTTCCCCAATCTCAAGGTTGCTTTCCAATGTCATCCTTCAAGTCGGTTACTTGCCCTCAAATTTCTGTCTCCTTCTTTCTGAGACAATGGCTTACGTAGACTGCAAGAACAGAATCTGACCTGAAGAACATTTTTTTTTTAAATGGTAGAGGGAAGGTTTCAGACAATTATTAAGAACCAGTTAGGAGCCAGGTTGACACTTGCCTATGGCAAAAATGTCTTCTTGCCCCAAGAACTCACTTCTGTACCCCTAAATTTCTCAACAAGAATGCCTTACACCTTCTGTCTAAGGCCTGGCTTTTCTGGCGTTAAAAGAATATTTTTTCTGTCTCTAGGAACTGAGAAAGAATGAATATATCCAAAGTAACTTTCAACCAACAATGGACGACAACCAGTGGATGCGTAAGCAAGTCCTTCAACTCTTGGGAGAGGGAGTTCTCAGGCATTCCTCCTCTTTTCCCCAGAGAATGTCTGCAAGATTGCGGCTTCAATGCCAACAACAGTACACTGACCAACCATTAATACATACATTGTGAACTGCCATCTCTTCTCTCTCACTTCCTGACCCCCACTTAGCAATGCCGCCAGCCAAATTACTTATATCTAAGCTTCTGCCACAAGGTCTGCTTTTGAAGGAAGCCAGTAAAAACAATATATATGTATTCCATCTGATGCCTAGAAGTCAACAGGGTCAAATGATATGACAACGAGAATGACTATTCACTCTTCTAAATTTGTACACATTTTAATTTAGTTAACTCGTATGTCTGTATAACAATAAGGACACTAAATCATCCCCATTTACAGATGAGAAAAGCAAGGCATACGTGTTAACAATCATGTTCAAGTTTGCCCAACTGGTTAATAGAGAAGCCAGGATTCTAGGTCAAGTAATGTTGGGCCAGGTTTGATGCTATTTTTCTTATAAAGAATCAAGATTTAGCAAGCTTAATTAACTTGTCACAAGTCCCAATGGTAACAAGTCACAAGGCTCAGATCAGAACCCATGTCTGTCTGCAGCCAAGTACTTGTTCTAATTAACAAACATTTTCCTGGAGGTCTCTGAATGAATTCAGCCTCCCACTGGGTTCACTAGTGCAACAGGCCTGACCATGTCTCCAGGAGCTCCGTCAAACGGTCCATGGTTCACTCCATTCCACAATTTTGTGCTGAGAGGGAAACAAATTCCTGGAGAGATTCCCCCAACCCACCAAGACCCCTGTCTATCACAAGCTACCAGGTAGCCTCAAGTTGCTCAGTGCTCTCATCTGGCTATTTTCCAATAAGTGAAATTACTTAACTAAAAAAATTTTGCTTTCTATGTGCTTCTCATCCTTGATCCCAATAGAAGACCAAGTGCTTGATGACTTTAATTTTCTTCCAAAGCCAGGAGAGGGGAGAGCAAGGTTTTAGTAATAGAAAAAAAAAAATGAAAGCCTTTGGTTTTTAGAGTTCTTCTTTGCCCACATATCTAAGAAAATGTTCAAGTCATAGCTCATTATAATCCAATACCCGGCTCAGGTCAAAGTGATGTCACTTCTTAGATGCATGAATTTGGAAACATAATGTCATGTCTGAGCCTGATTTTTCACAGAGTGAATATGATAATAGTAGTGGCTATGTCAGCCTGAGGTGAGAATCAAGATGGGATAAGGTATAGGAAAGATTTTGTGAATATTAAGTTGCCATCACATACTCGTGACATTGAAACATGACAAAATAGGGTGCATGTCCATTCTCAAAGTCCTGCCAATATTGATTAACATACTAAGCATTTACAGAGTGTATTCAAGGTACCAGACATAGGTTCTGAGAACACAGGCTGAATCAACAAGCAGAATTTCTTGCCTGACTTATAGTGTAAAGCAAATTAGTAAGCTACAGAGGGTGGTAAGCCCCAATAGGGGTGGGGAGCAAGGAGGGATCTGCAGGTTTGAGGGAAGAGTGTTAGATACCATTGAGGTGGCTAACTAAACATGGATTACAGACCTTCAGATAAGATTTGAAACTACAAAAATAGAAGAATACAGAATAGAAGAAATATTTCTTGACATTAGTCTTGGAAGTGAACTTTTGGATATGATGCTAAAAGCACAGGTGACAAGGACAAAACAAAAACAATGGAATACATGAAGGTAAAAAGTTTTTGTGCAGCAAAGGAAACAATTAACAAAATGGAAAAGAAATGTGGAATTGCAGAAAATATTTTGCCAACTATATATATGAAGGGGGATAGTATTCAAAATATATCAGGAACCATGCAACTCAACAGCAAAAGTAAACAAATGACCTGATTAAAAATGGACAGAGGAATTGAATAGATATTGTTACCAAAAAAAAAAAAAACATAAAAAATGGCCAACAGATACACGAAAAATGCTCAATATCTCTAACAACCAGGGGAATGCAAATCCAAACTACAATGAGACATCACAGCACAACTGTTAGGATGACTTTTAACAAAAAAATAAAAAATAAGAATTTTTGGCAAAATGTGGAGAAAATTAACACTTTACACTGCTGGTAGGAATATAAATTGGTCCAACCATTATGAAAAATGAGTGGAAGTTCCTAAAAACCTAAAAATTGAACTACTATGTGATCAGGCAGTCCTTCTGTGGAATATTTGCCCAAAGAAAAGGAAATAAACATGTTGAAAAAATAGATGCAGTCATGTAAGTTGCAGCATTTTTCATGATGGTCAAGCTATGGAAACAAGTATCTGTCAATAGGTAAAAGGATAAAGAAAATGTGTGTGTGTGTGTATTATTAGATTCCATATCCAAGGGTGCAAACAACCACAGATTAAAAATATTCTTGGGTGTCTGGCACTGTGGCATAGCCAGTAAAGCCACTGCCTTGGATTACCAGCATCTCATATGGATATTGGTTGGTGCCCCAACTGTTCCAATTCTGATCCAGGTTCCTGCTAATGTGCCTGGGAAATACAGTGGAAGATGGCTCAAGTGTTTGGGCCCCTGCCACCCATATGGGAGACGTGGATGTAGCTCCTGGATGCTGGCTTTAGCCTGGTCCACCATTGACCCTTGCAGCCCTTTGGGGAGTGAACTAGAAGATAGAGTATCTCTCTCTCTCTCTCTCTCTCTCTCCTCATCTCTATCTCTATCTCTATTGCCACTCTATCTCTATCTCTCCCTCTATTTCTATAACTCTGATTTTCAAAAAAGTAAATAAATTTTTTTAGAAAAATATTATAAAAATTTACTTTTGTATTGAGTATGTATGGATTTGTCTCTTGCCATTATTTCCTAAATAATAAAGTATGGCAACTGTTTACATGACATTTCATTTTTTTAGGTATTATAACTAATATGGAGATGATTTGAAGTATATCGGAGGATATGTATAGGCTATATGCTAATACTATGATGTAATTTACAGAAGGGACTTGAGCATCCATGAATTTTGCTATTCACAAAAGGTACTGGAGCCGGCTCCACAGCTCACTTGGCTAATCCTCCACCTGCGGCACTGGCACCCTGGGGGTCTAGTCCCGGTTGGGGTGCCGGATTCTGTCCAGGTTGCTCCTCTTCCAGTCCAGCTCTCTGCTGTGGCCCAGGAAGGTAGTGGAGGATGGCCCAAGTGCTTGGGCCCTACACCCACAAGGAAGACCAAGAGGAAGCACCTGGCTCCTGGCTTCGGATCGGTGCAGCACGCAGGCCGTAGTGGCCATTTTGGGAGTGAACCAATGGAAGGAAGACCTTTCTCTCTGTCTCTCTCTCCACTGTCTAACTCTGCCTGTCAAAAAAAAAAATCCCCTATAGACACTAGGGAAAGATTTTATATATAAATATATGTATATATATATATATATGTATGGGTATAAATAAATATTATTCAGCTTTTAAAATATCATTGATCTTACCATTTGTGATAACATGGATTAACCTATAGGACATTATGAAAAGTTAAGTAAAGCAGGTACAGAAAAACAAATACTGCATGATCTCCCTTATTAATGGAAGCTGAAAAATAGTTGACCACAGAAACAGAGGATAGAACATTTTTGGTGAGTGACTGAAGGGTAGGGTAAATTGGGGACAGTGTGCCAAAGGAAAGAAACTTTTAGCTGTCAGATGAGTGAGTTCTGGGGATATAATGCACTGCATGTTGACTATATTGTATACCTGAAATTTACAAACAGAATAGAACCCAAGTGTCCCATCCAGAAGAAATAAATGCCTAGGTATGGGTAATTTGGAAGAAGCATTTTAAATGTAGTCATCTATCAATATACCACATTGTACACAATAAATATCTATGATGTTTATTTGTCAACTGTATCTTAATAAAGCTGGAAGAATAAAAGAGTTAAAGGAGTGTCAGTGCAGACCACAGAGGAAAACCCAAAATAACATAACATGCCCTAGTGAGTGGCTCAACCTTACTACACCCTCTGGCCTCCTGGCTGTGGCCCCAGCCAAGCCATGAGAAAATTGACTTCAGCTGACCTTGATTCTGAACATACTGTTATAAATTCCTGTGGTCTAACAGGTTATCTACTCTGTGCCCCCAGTTTGAGAAACCTAGGAAAATAACCCAGAATTTATGTGAAGATGACATCTTGAGAAAATCATTCTGCAAAGCCAGCAACAGTTGCAGACCTTTGAGTTCTTATCAGGGTTGTAAACATGACAGATTCTCCATGCACAAGGTGAACATGGAGCTGGCAAGTCTTCCCCACTCCTTCCTGCACAGAAGGTAGGCAGCATTGCTGGCACTGTAGAGGTGTGATGAATTCAGCAGCATCCTCAGCTTTCCAGAACAAGAAGAGGTAAGCATCCCCAAACCAACAACAATAGCTTCATCAATAGCACAGAAGCATTAGGAGATCAGTAGAATATGACGGCCCTGGCCTTCAGTTGGCCATAGACCATATCTGGACCACCTAAGGAGCAATTGGACTTGCAGTGTTTGTCACTGCTAACGTTCTCTACAGACTGTATTTTACATGTCCAGAGGACATTGAACAGAATTCCCTGACAACATATTTGACCTGAGTTTTGCTGAATGAATGTTGGGTGTAAGTTGCCGTACTTGGCATTATGCTCACTCTCCTTCTAGCAAAGCAAGTACGAAGGATTGAATGTGTCTCAGCTGCTCTGGGACATAGTCTTTGCAGCTTGCAAGTGAGGTAGGAGATTCAGAAGCATAGCAGAAGACCACCCCTGATACTATCAAATGCACACAGATGCAGGGGGCTCTGGAAAGAAGCCTGGATCCTCTGTGTTTCAGTGTTTCTATTTGTGCAACAGGAAACCAGGCATTCACTTCTGATGGAAATTTTCCTGAGGATAGACAATCCTTAAAGGGAAGAAGAGGAAGAAGATATTAACCAAGTCTATAAAATCAAGATATCATACCAGAATTTGAATCATATCCAAACAATTTCCAGGTCCTTCCTACAAGCTAAAAATTTGCCCCTATCCCCATAGGAATATACATGGGTATACAGAAGAAATTGCCCCTACCCTTATGGGAATGTGTATGGACATACATAGATCACCAGGTGTCCAATAGTTTTATGTACTTCCTGTCCCTCTCATCTGTACTGGTTTAGAGTCTTACTAGCATATGTTTTCTCTACTATTATATACAAATGCCGATAAGAGAGGGTGTTGACATATTTATTTTTGTATTGGGCATTTTTAGTGAATTTTGAATTATTGAGCACTGGGCTATGTGTCAACCCAGTGTTAAGTGTGTTTATAGGAATTATCCCCATTTAATCATATCTACGTAGTAAGTACATGATAAAGCTGGAATTTTCAGATGAGAAAACTGGGGCTCAGAGTTGTAAGGAAGATACAGAGGTCACAAGACTAGTGATGGAACTAACCTCAGTTGGTTGGATTTCTTCTCCCTACACTAACCCCAAAACTGTATTAATTAACCACTTCTGCTAAGGTTACTTCTAAATTCACAACTTAGGGCCAGGGTGGTGACATAGAGGGTAAAGCCTCCACCTGTGGCACCGGGGTCCCGTAATGGGCACCGGTTCATGTCATGGCTGCTCTTCTTCCAATTCAGGTCTCTGCTATGGCCCGGAAAACAATGGAAGATGCTTAAGTGCTTGGGCCCCAGCACCCACGTGGCCACTGCAGCCATTTGGAGAGTGAACCAGCAGATGGAAGACCTTTCTCTTTGTCTCTCCCTCTCACTGTCTGTAAAGCCAGAAGCCAGGAGCTTCTTCCGGGTGTCCCATGTGGGTGCAGGGTCCCAAGGACTTGGGCCATCTTCTACTGCTTTACCATAGTAAATAGCTGGCTCAGAAGAGGAGCAGCTGGGACTAGAACTGGCACCCATGTGGGATGCCGGCACTGCTGGTGGAGGATTAACCTACCATGCCACAGCACCATCCCCAATGAAATCTTAAAATAATAAATTTGCAGCTTAAAACAACAAATAGCTTTGATCTTACTCAGCTTCTGAGGGGTCAGGAATCTAAGAGTATCTTAGACGGATGCTTCTTTGAGGAACTATAATTGGATACGATAAGCTCAGGGCAGTTAACGTCTTTCAATACACACTCATCCCCATTTTTGTTGAGAAGAGAGAGAAAGGACACATTTCCAGACTCCCTGGACACTGGCTCACTAACCAATTTAGTACAATTTTTCTCATAATACGGCAGGGACATTATCTAGCTCAGGAACTGAGAGAATCTGAGGGGGAGAGAAAGGGAGAAATGAACCATAAATGTTGGAATTATTCCACAGTACCAACAAATGATAAACTCCTGCTGTTTCGTGCATAGATCTGTAACCACAATTGCACTTGTCCCTTTTAAAAATAGCAGAGTCTAGAGTATTTCTAAGATGGTAAAGTGTCATTTTCATTTTTAAAAATGAATAAGCTGCACAGATGAAACTTGTGCAGGCTAAAGCATTAGCCAGGGAGACTCTAAAGCATTAGCCAGGGAGAAGAGGCAGACTGAATTTTACCTGGAATTCTAGAGAAGTGTTATTTACTCATGCATCTCTTTAACTAGCATTATGGATCTCTCATTACGAGAGAGCTATGTAGCATTTGGGAGCTGTAAAGCACAGACCTGGCTTTGCAGAGTGAGATAGGATAGATGGATTGCCAGAGACTTAATAGATGGTTATAACCTCATTCGTTCACCAATAGTGCTGTGTTAGGCATTGTGCTGGACACTGATGTGGCCAAGATGAGCAAACACATATGTTCTCCAGAACCCATAGTCTAGGTGTGGATGGAATGGGAACCAAACTGAGGTGGACCCAGAATGAGGAAAAAGAAGGAAGGAGAACCCACATCCATTTAGGAAAGAGGATGCAGCAGGTGCTAGGGGAAGTTTCTAGAGGGAAGCATTCCCGAGGTGAGAGATAAGGATGTGGTTGAAATCGATCTTCAGATCCAAGTCTGTGCAAGTGACATTCCATCTGCTTGTCTATTGATGGGGTGTGGTTTAGAGGTCGCAGTCATGGGCTATCACTTGCATCCCAGCTCTGTGACTTCTCAGCTGTCCAACCTGGGTAAGTCAGCATCTTTAATGCCTCAGTCTCCTCACCTGTAAAATGAGGATAATAATAGAGGTGACTCTCTCAGGTCATTAGGAGAATTAAGCAAGATAATATCTGTAAAGTGCTCAAAAGGACACCAAACACACAGGGAACTCCAAGTTAGTATTAGTTGTTTCTATTTACACAAAGAGGCCATCACATTTTTCACTGCAGTACCTCCTAGAGCACACCTCCTAGACCACACCTCTCAGGGATGTTCCTGGGTTTTGGGAATGAAAATTAAAACTCCTAAAAGAGGAAAGCTGAAGTTATCTCGGATTCCTCACAGTATCACAGGTTTTGAAAAGGAAGCCACTGTGCTGACAAGTTCATAAATCTAACATAAATGACTACAAGCTTGGGTAGCAGGAGCATGTTGGTGAGTCTAGTAGCCTTCTGCAGGACAAAAATGACAAGGTGGAACCTGTGTTGCCTTCAATCTCCATGCTCTCACTATTGATCCCCTTCCCCACTCACTCCCTTTGGGAGACCCAGAGATGGAACACATAGGGAAGCTGAGGCTGCAATCAATGTATGACATGTGTCCAAGTAACTCTCTTGCAAAGTTTGGAGTAGAAAATCTTGTAGCAAGAGAAGTAAAACTAACCACTATAGTCTCATTATTGTGTTGTGGCATCATGCTAGATTGCTAGATATGTGTTCCTATTCTGTGCCAGTTAGCACCAAAGTGGCCTCCTGAGGAAGCTAATGTAATTTTTTTTCATTTTAAAGTGAGTAAAGAATAATTCAGCACAATGAGTAAGCAGTATCATTATCAGTAATTGGAGGGACTGAGTTTTGAGCCAAGATTCATATGACTCTAAAACAAGTGCTCATGACCTGCGTATAGAGGTGTTGGAACAATGGAGTTAGGGAGCTTCAGAGAAGATGGGCAGAAACAGTGAGCAATTCCCCAGAGAGGTGGTACCTGAGTTGAATGTTAAAGATAGGCGGCCTTCTTAGACACAGGATATTTAAGCAGCTCATTCTAGACCAAGAAATGCTCAAGGCTATGAGGCCACAAGAGTCACAGATCTCCTAGGGAAATGTGGCTGAATCTGGTGAGCTTAAATCATGGGAAAATTCAGGGAGATAAAGCTGGATGGGGAAAAGTTAAAAAAGAGTCATCTGCTCCCTCACCAAGGTGGAAATGTCATCTTTGGAAGTGCAAGAGGAACTGAAGGAATGGCTCCCATCCCATCATGCACCACCATCAGGCAACAAGATATCCCCAGCGGCCTCTGCCTGGGACTGATGTTCAGTTTCCCATTGTGGAAGACCATGGCACAGAACCCCACTGCTGGGATTCTAGAGACTGGTAGAACCTTCATCATTTGCACTCGACCTAATGATAGGAACTGAGCAGTAAAAGAAGTAGGAAGGAGTTGAATCTTGGACTCCATCCTGATGGATCACAAAGGAGAGCAGGTGCCTGGCTATGCCCGGGGGGCATCCCTTCTGGCTCCTCGTAGTGACACCAGTGGTTTTCCATAGCAATGCCAGTCTGGATACAGCTGTTCCACAGAAGCCAGTGCTTTACTGATGTGGCTCATGAAGATGTCAGGTCTAGGTTAACTCATTAAACAATCTATTCTTCTTTGTTAGCATCCTACACTAGAAAAAAATAGTCCCCAGCTGGATCATATGCCATGTTCAGAGGTAAGGTGAATCCAAATCAACAACTCCAACTTCTTACTTGGGGGACAGATATTATACCATAAGGAAAAATAAATAAAACATTGGTTTAGGGACTAACTGTCCAGATTCAAGTCTTAACTCTTATGATTAAGCAGTTGTGTGCTCTTGGACAAAATGCTTAGCTTCTCTGAGCTTCAGTTTTCTTAGCTACTAAGCGGGACTTAAAAAGCATCCCTTGTACTGTAAGCAAAGGCCAGCTATCCCAGGGTGGGTATGAGCAGAAATGAGATAATGTGAATGAAAATGCACTGCTATTCTAAAGCACTGAGCATTTAGAGATAATGAAGTCATTTTAAAATATGAGGAAAATGTAGCCTGCTTCTACTATCAACTCCTCTAAGGTGTGCAGTAGCAACGCATTGGCACTGTCGCATGTCCTCTGCTGCTTCACCCCCTTAAGTACAAGCGGCTTTGTGCTCTCAGATGCTGGCATCTCTGCCTGGCAATCAGAATGGAAAGCACGTTCAGGCACTGCTGACTCCTGCTACAGCCACGATATCTGACCACCCTCATACCCCCCTGCATGTTGGCAAATGTTCAAGACTGTGGCACTCAAGTTCATTTACATTTATTTTCAAAATTATTTAATTATTTAATTTGAGAGCCATATAAAAAGACAGAGGAGAGAAAAAAAATGAACCCTCATCAATTGGTTCTCTTTTCAAATGCTTACATTCAGGAGGGCCAAAACTGGGAACCAGAAATTGAGTCCAAGTCTCCCACAAGGGTGGCAGAAACCCAAATTCTTGAACCATCGCCATTGTCTTCCAGGGCCTGTAAAGTATGAAACTGGAGTCAGAAGCCAGAGCCAACAATGGAACTCAGACTGTCTATATTCTGGGTGGCAGTTTAGCTAAATACCTGTCCTACATTTACATGAAAATGTGCTTGGAATCAACACCGTGCATCCAAAACACCCCCTCCACTGCATCTCTTCCTTACAAAATCAGTTGCTATCCATTTGTAATTCTATGAGACAAGCATTTAATCTCTGTGCGTAGGTGTTCTCATATCTTTAGTGTTATATGAACAGAATCTCGTTCGTAGTATTAATGTTGTGAAGATTATTAAGCACTAGATGTAGGAATTTGGCACATAATATGCATTCAATAGCATTAGCCTCATTAGCATCCTGATTGTTGAATGACAAAAAGTCACCAATCCTTCATGTTTGTCACAGTCCCACTAGACTGAGTCTTTCATGGGGTGGAGGGTGGCCCTGGCATGCAGTAGATCAACAATAAATGAGATTAGAAGGGTGAGCTACCTCAGCCAATGGGATTGGCAAGGGAAAGTGTAAGGAGAACTCAGAACAGAACACTGAGCTGAGACTCAAAGGAAGTAAAGCATACCAAGCAGGAGGAGGCAGATTGCAGGACTCCAGCTCAGTGACAAGTTGCAATGGGAGAAGACAAGGTGGTCAGCAGTATGGCTGGAGAGGGAGAAAAGAGCAAGCAGATGCTAAAGGCGTTGAATTGTGTGGTAAGTGGCATCGACTGTAAGTCCGATGTCAGGGTTTCTCAAACCTCGGTCAGCCAGTAGCAACTTCTAAGGGTTTGCCAACTCTGAGTAATGCAGCAGCTCTTAATCTTTTATTTAATATCTTTAAGTTCTCATCTTTTTTTAACTTAGTAAACTTAGTTTATAAGAAAAATTCACTGCTATTGTAAATAATAACATGTACCATTTGTCATAATTATGCAATAATGAAACAAACAAAATGAAAACTATATTATTATTAAACTCTTGCTAGATACTTTTGCCAGCTAAAGCCTCTGGTCCTTAGATTAACTACTTATTGGCGGGCCGCGCTGCGGCTCAATAGGTTAATCCTTGTGGCGCCGGCACAGCGGGTTCTAGTCCCGGTCGGGGCGTTGGATTCTGTCCTGGTTGCCCCTCTTCCAGGCCAGCTCTCTGCTGTGGCCCGGGAGTGCAGTGGAGGATGGCCCAAGTCCTTGGGCCCTGCACCCACATGGGAGACTAGGAAAAGCACCTGGCTCCTGGCTTTGGATCAGCGAGATGCGCCGGCCGCAGCGGCCATTGGAGGGTGAACCAACGGCAAAGGGAGGACCTTTCTCTCTGTCTCTCTCTCTCACTGTCCACTCTGCCTGTCCAAAAAAAAAAAAAAAAAAAAACAAACAAAAAAAAACACACACACACACACACAAACTACTTATTGGCTAAGAAGGTTTTCTAGGAATGTGACAGTCACAAAGCATGCCTTTAATAAAATTCCCACTTGGATAGAGAAGGATCTTGGGGGTAGCTACTAGGAGATCAGGGAAGAAGTGATACTGTCACTGTGTCTCTGAAAATACCCTGTGAGTTGCTAATGGTAAATGTCCCACTATTAGGGAAACTGTCTTGGAAAAATATGAAAGTCTTTGAGATACTTTGGGATAGAAAATGTACGTCTTTAGGAATGTTTCTGGCTATATCATGGTGTATTATTTATGGGAAAGAGATGGTCACAGAGCAGGTGGAAAGAAGTTGCTCTAGCCCAGGATAGGGGTGATGAAGTCTCAACTGAGAAGTGTTGTGCTGGGGAAGAGAGATGCCATCAGGGGAATATTCATCAATGCAGCTTGTGCTTGACAATTGATAGTGCCGACGAAGAATCTAAGATGCCTTCCATTGGCTCATTTGTCTGAATGGAAAGATGATGGCATCATAGGTAGAGGCAATTCTGCCAGGAATACCCTACTTCTCTTTTCTGAATTTGTCTATTCACCTTTCCCCAAGCATTTAATCTCTGCACATAGGTGTTCTCATATACAATACCCCTGCTGCATCCAATTGCTCAGACCACCAGGGTTCTTTAATCAAGCATGGGGAGATTTCACTCTAAAACTCATCATCTCCTAGGACTATCTCAAGGTGGGTGGAGGAGGGAGAAGGCTGCAGAGAATTCACTCTGCATCTCGTTCTCCCCAGTTTACTTACCATGATACAGCTGAAAACTTTGCACAAATAAAGTCAAGCACAGGTGCAAACAAGACCTTCCAAATTCACCCCAAATCTAGGTGGAGACATTTGGAATCCAGGAGATGACTAATTTTCTTTTTCCAGTTAATGGCTAATTGGGTAGAGATTGTCAGAAGCTAAGTGTATGTGTTTATACCTTAGATAATTTCTTATTTCTGCAGGAGGAATAATTTCTTTTTCCCAGGAGAGGCTACCTCATGCTCATACAGAAAAGTTTAATTGCTACAGTAGAATTCCTAACCCTTCCTTAAGTGACCACTGGACTTTCTTCAATTCATTATATCCTAGAAATGACTCTATCCATCTTATTCTGCCTGGTACAGATGAAAATAACAGCTGGAGGGCACAGCAGAAAGTGGATAATGAAATAGCTCCCACTATGGTGTAAATGATTATGAACAGGTTAACTATATAAAACCTAGAAACATATTAACCCAAAGGACTGAATAGTTTGTGGAATTTCAGGTCTTCATGGTTTTATTCTGAAGAGGAAAATACATATTTTTTTCTCCATGGGGATTCTTAAATCAACTGACACCAAGAGTATAATGTTCTGTTGATTGCAAAAGCGTGGTCTATAGAGGAGAGTCCCAGGAAGGTCATCAGCCATGCATTCAAGTCCAGCAATGGTCAGCTGGGTTCTGAGACAGTAATTTCCCCCATTTCAAAGTGAAAACCCACTTGGTGATGTTTTAAATTCAAAACATACTTGAAGGTGGAGGCAAGGATCTATCAAGGCTCTCTGTGTGAGATCAACATATCCCATAGAATTTTGTTAATAGGTTGACTAGTGATGTAATCTGACATTCCATATGCGAATTAAAGCATATTACTGAAAATGAAAATGGAAAGGGGTGTAAGAGAAGATGATAGACATTTCAGGAAATAGAAACTATGGAGGTTTATTTTTTTCTTAAAATCTATTCAGAGAAAGTAGAAATTTCTGTTTCCTTCATTATAAATACGTCAATTTCCTTTAAGTGGATGCCATTTGAATTTGTCCCAGTTCACAAATTTCTACATGAAGATGTCCTATTCCTTGACTCAGTGTTGAACCTTATCTACTTGACAGGATTGAAAGAATATTTCCAATTAGACTTAAAATGCTTTTTGCTCTGAGATGTGAGCTCAGTAGATGTTGAAAATTCTACTCATTCAGAATCCTTAAAGTTCATGTGAGCCATAGGCCTATTTCCTTCAACCTTTTGAAAGGGAGTAGCAGAAACATCTAACTGTAATATATTCTGCTATGTGGGAGATCAAAATAAATGATAGGGGGCATAGAACTTAATCTTCCTCCACAAAGCTTTATTTTCGTAGCCCAGGTACATCTTGGTTTATTTATTCAAACCCTAGACTTCTAAGGCAGAAAAGAAACATATAGCTATCTAATACTGCTACATATAGAACAATGATTTTTTTTTTTAGTGGAAAGTAAAAGTAGCAAAGTTTATTAGGGAAGGGACAGGACCTGGGAGAGAGTGCCCAGACACTTGGACCGGGGGGTGGGGGTGGGGTGGGGGGGGGAGGGTGAGGTTACATGGTTGAGTAGAGAGCAGGCCAGGCGAGCGGCTCAGCAGAGAGGCAGAGGGCTGAGTGCACAGTTTGGTTGAGGCCGGGTTTTTTTTTTAACTTTTATTTAATGAATATAAATTTCCAAAGTACAGCTTATGGATTACAATGGCTTCCCCCTCCCATAACTTTCCTCCCACCCACAACCCTCCCCTCTCCCACTCCCTCTCCATTCACATCAAGATTCATTTTCAATTCTCTTTATATACAGAAGATCAATTTAGTATATATTAAGTGAAGATTTCAACAGTTTGCACCCACATAGAAACACAAAGTGAAACATACTGTTTGAGTACTAGTTATAGCATTAAATCACAATGTACAGCACATTAAGGACAGAGATCCCACATGACGAGCAAGTGCACAGTGACTCCTACTGTTAACCCAACAAATTGACACTCTAGTTTATGGTGCCAGTAACCATCCTAGGCTGTTGTCATGAGTTGCCAAGGCTATGGAAGCCTTCCAAGTTCACTGACTCTGATCATATTTAGACAAGGTCATAAAAGACAGAGTGAGGATAGTAACCAATGATCCTAAGAGTGGCATTAACCAGGTCTGAACAATTATACAGCATTAAGTGGGGAAGAGGACCATTGGTACACACAGGTTGGGAGAAGAGCCATTGGTGGTAGAGTAGAGGTTATGATTACAAAGGAATGAGGCCCAAGTGCGCTAGACAGGGTCTAGAACAAAGGACAGAGTCATTATTAGAGGAGCTAAGAAAGGTGCTGTCTAAGCTACAATTAAGTTTTCTGATTGAGAGGCAAATAGAACCTGACAGAAGGGGCTTGATAATAATCTGTTGGGCTTTAGGCCTTGTAAGTTAAGAGGCCCAGACCTATCTATCTCTTCACATGGGGTACATCCTAAGGGAGATCTGAACCTCCTGGGGTAAGGCACCCTGTTGACTTTCATTACTTAGCTGGCCTGGGAGGAGAGCTAGAGGCCGGAGGTTTTTAAGGAGATGGGTCTTGCTTCCCCTCTTGGAACAAAGGGCTTTTTGGAAGTAAATAGAAAAACTTCAATCTGAGTTTTCCCCTGAAGATATCAGACAGGAGGGAGCCTAGCTAGCGCCATCCTGAGTTTAGAGGAAGGGTGAGCAAGACCCCCTGGAGAATGGGGATCCAGAGCAGGGTATTTGAAATGCAGATACTGGGCTGCATCTCGAAGATTGTGGAAGATTTGTCAGGCAGAAGGGGCAGGGACCTCCACCTGGCAGGTTATCAGGTAGAAGGTGGCAGGGCAGGATGTAGGGGCAGGGCAGGATGCAAAGGCTGGGCTGCCCCTGAAACACCATCAGGATGACTTTGAGATGCAGCATATGCTGGACATAGATGTCTTCTCTTTAGGCCTCTATGTCACACACACCTAAGCTCATAACTGACTTCCTACCTAACATTCCCCCCTCAAGAGTTAATACCCAAAATTCTTCTTTGGGATTATGGATGGAGTTCCGTTTTCTGTAACTTCTTCAAAGCTGGCATGTGGGCGTCGAGGGGGATTTGGGTATTTCCTCTTGCTATCTGTCTTATGGTGTGCAACAGTGGCCTTGGAAAGACTGTCCTACTCGGTCCAGAGGGCTGCTCAGGTCGTCCAATGGAATGGGCTGGAAGACTTGTCTGATGACCATTTGGAGTTTGACAGCTTTTAGTCTGTTAGAGACAAAACAAACAAGTGCATTAAAAACACATGGTGCAAAGAGAAGCAGCAAGATTGCAGAAGTTACTGGGCCAAGGAGAGGAAATAGTCAGGATTTCCATGACCAGATGTCAGGCCAGCAATCCTGGTCCTGCTTGGCCTGGTCCTGGAGCTGTTTGGCTTTGTCCAGGAAAAGTATGAATTTGGGTTTGTACCTGTCCAGTCTGATTGAATCAGAGACAACATTCTGCCTGGAACATGGCACAGATTACCTCCCGGAGCAGCCAATATTTCTTTCTTTCATAACCTTTTGTGACTTCCACACACCCTCTTCTACTTACTTTAAACATTGCATCATTTCCATTCTAGTCTAGAGTAAACTAGCCATCAGGATTAAGTCATTCTTACAAACCATGTCCTTTCCTTATTAAAAAAAAAAAAAAACAAACCCTTTCCTTCTTAACCTTTCTTACCAAGAACACTCTTTCCTTTTTAACCTTTCTTACCAAGCACACATTTCTATACTTGTGATGTTTCCCATAGAGCCTGGTTGGCTCTTTTTACCTTACTGGAAGACTGAGGTCCCCATGCAGAGTGAAGGGGCTGGGTCATTCCTAGGATCTTACAAATTCCTTGTGTAACCTGGGAGATGAGGGAAGGCCCATTATCGCTTTGTAAAGATTTTGGGAGACAAAAGCATGGAATAACTTCCTTCAGGGTGGTTTTGGTCACTCTCTGAGCTCTTTTAGTTCTGGTTGGGAAGGCTTCTACCCATCCAGTAAAGGTGTCTATAAGTTCAAGCAGGTAAGTACCTATAGCATTTACAGAGGCAGTGTAAAATGTTTGTCAGCCTTCCCCAGGGTAATAGAACAATGATTTCTAATTCTGGATGTTTCTCAGAATTTCCTTGGGAGCTTTTAACAATTGCTCATATCTGGTCTCCACTCCAAACTACCAAATCATCTGGGATGGTTTTGGACTGAGGCATCAGTATTTTTTAACACAATCTCTCAGTCTCTAAAACCCTGGTGAACAGCCAGGGTTTTGGACCACTGGCATAGAATTCATGTTTAGCTCTACTGTCGAGACCTTGTTTCTAGGTGATCAGATTCAAGCAACTCTTGACTCTTACATGATGGCCCTTTAAAAAGTTCATGGAAAATAGAATTAAAAAGAGGATGTTGGGGTAGGTCACCAAGAACTATGAGGGATATTAGACACGTCTAATATGCCTGAGTTTGCCTTAGCTTGAAGAAAGCACCAAGATGAGTCTTTTGTTCACATTGTTTCTTTGGGAAGCACTATGAAGGAGTGGTGAAGGGAGAAAGGGTAGGAAGAAAGCAGTAAAGGGTATACACAAATAACTCAGCTACTGCCGTGGGCAGCAGGTGCATAATCCCACTGGGGATCTTCTGAAGTGTGTGGGGCACTCCTTGGAATTGTCCAGGAGAGAAGCAGAGGTGAGTAAGCCCAGGTATTTAGGCATCAACTCCCATCCCACCCTGGAGTCTTACCAGTTGTGACATGTGCAGCCAAGCACATTCCCTATGGCTAGAGAGCAACTTCAGCAGAAAAGCAAACAGAAACCATGCATGTGCTCAGCATGTCAGCTGGTGACCTCCAAGGAAGGCCAAAGGCACATGGGAGGAGTAGTGAAACATGTGGTTTGGAGCCCAGGATTCTGGACTTTGAATGTTAGCTCTGGGTCAGCATATCACCCAGCTTTCCTAGCTTCGATTACTCCAGCTGTAAATTGTAGACAATAGTAGCTCCCTTGCAGAATGTCTAATGAATTGTTATGCATTTTCTCAGTGGTACATGCAATAGTTAAAGTTGTTTGAAAATAGTAAATGCTCTGGGAAAAGACTGATGCTACAAACTGAGTAAAAGAGGTCACATTTGCATGGGTTTTTCAAAAAATTCATGTAAAATATATATTACGAAAAGACTACATAAGGATTTAGACATTTCTTGCACTAAAATAAACTTATCTTTTGATATTATTTTCCACAAACCATTTGAGCACCCCCTACTTATAGCATGACTCCAACTGTGTGAAGCATCTATATATTTTATAGGTAGGAGTAATCATTGAAAGAAAATATGCCAAGATATTTAAGAGTGATTAATTCTTAATGGTGAGACAATAGATGATTTCTATTTTTTTATATATACTTTTCTTCATTTTATGAGTTTCCTACAAAGAATATGTATTACTCTATAATCAATAAAAGGAAAAACTTATTGAGCTAATTTTTCAGTGTTCTTGTGAAGATAATAGAGAACTGTGCAAAAGAAGTGTTTATTAAGTGTTCATTAAAAGTCCATGACTCAGAAAATGTGCTCAATGTATGATTATTAAGAAGAGAAATACTGCTACTAAAAATAACTAAGTTACTGTTTACCATGCTTCAGACACAGTGCCCAAAACTTGACATTTATTTTCTCTTCTAAAAAATATTTGTTTATTTGAAAGGCAGAGAGAGAAACAGAAAGAGAGAGAGAGAGAGAGAATCTTCCATCTGCTTAGCAATAGCCAGGGTTGGACCAGAATGAAGTTGGGAGCTCTGAACTCAGCCCAAGTACTTGAGCTATCATGTGCTGCCCCACAGGGCGCACAGTAGCAGGAAGCTGGATGAGAAACAGAGCCAGATTGGAACCCAAACACTCTTACATGGGATGTGGGCATCCCAAGTAGCATCTTAACTGCTGCACTAAATGCCTGTCCCTATTATCTCTTTGAATTCTCATATGCATCTTACGTGACAGAGGCTGTCCTTATCACCAGTATAGAGCTGCAGGAGACTGAAAATAATTTTTGAAAATGAGGACTTATAAAAGAAATACTTTGCTATCTCTTAAAGCTCTTCAGAATGGCTTTCACACTTTTGTTTTTTAATTTTAGTTTTAATTTTATTTAGCTTTTAAGAGACTCAATGTGAGTTGTAGACGCAATTATAAGAATATAATCATATTCCCTTCCTCCCTCCTCCCCTCCCTCCTAATCGCTCTTTCCCACCGTTCTTTCTTCTCCCTTTCATTCCTCTTTTTAGTTTTTGAGATAACATATATATATATATATATATATATTTTTTTTTTTACAGGCAGAGTTAGAGAGAGAGAGAAAGGGACAGAAAGAAAGGTTTTCCTATCGTTGGTTCACCGGCTGCTATGGTCGGCTCGCTGTGATGATCCAAAGCCAGGAACCAGGTACTTCCTCCTGGTCTCCCATGCGGGTGCAGGGCCCAAGCACTTGGGCCATCCTCCACTGCACTCCCTGGCCACAGCAGAGAGCTGGCCTGGAAGAGGGGCAACCGGGACAGAATCCGGCGCCCTGACTGGGACTAGAACCCAGGGTGCCGAGCCGCAGGCAGAGGATTAGCCTAGTGAGCTTCGGCGCTGGCTGAGATAACATATTTTAAATTTACATTACAGTAATAAGTCTTAATACTTCATTGAATAAGAAATTTAACAAGTATAGAGCAAAAAGACCCTGGTTTAGTAGGAATATAGAGAATAGCTATAAATAATCATTGAATGGAAAAGCGACAGTTTCATTTATGTACAGTACATTTTAAAATAATCACAAATCATTAAAACAATGACAGTATAACATTCTTAACCATTGGTTTGACAAAAGTATAAAACAAAGTTTTACAAAACTATATTTTCATTAACACTGATAAATACAGAGGTTCTTCATATTTTATTTTGTTTATTTTTTAAATTTTAAATCCCACATTTAAGGGGGAACATGCAGTGTTTCTCTTTCTGGATCCAGCTTATTTCAATCAACAAGATATCCTCCAGTTACATCCATTTTGCTGCAAATGGTAGCATTTCATTCTTTTTTTTTATAGCTGAATAATAACCCATTGTGTATGTATACCACATGTTCTTTATCCACTCATCTGATGATGGACACTTTGGTTGGTTCCAGTTTTTGGCTATTGTGAACAGTGCTGCTATATACATGGTGATGCAGCATCTCTTTGATACATTGTGTTCAAGTCTTTTGGGTATGTGTATACCCAGTACAGGGATTGCTGGATCACATGGCAAGTATATTTCTAGTTTTTTAAGAAATTGTCACACTGTTTTCCATAATGGTTGCATCATTCTCTTTTCAAAAAAATTTAAAAAAGAAACTACAGAGATTGAGCATAGTTTGGATAACTACTACTTTAGTGAATCAATGATTACAATTAAATGTCAAAGAAGACTTAGTCCCTGGGTCATTTCATTCTGTAAGCAGGGTGCATGGTTAGAGTCAGATGAGGCCAGAAAGGTGTAGGCTTGTTCGCAGCACGAGATTTCCATGCATCTCTGAAATGCAGTTCTCTCTTCTTGTTAGAAACAAAGGAAAGTTTGAGACAGGTAGTTCAACCTGCAAAGTCGTATCCCAGAGATGAGGTAGGCTCTGGAAAGAGAGGGTTGCTTCTTGCATAGCTCCGTCGTAGGTCACATAGCAAAAAATTCCAGGACAGCCCCAGTTTGAGCACAGCATCAGAAATAAGAGATAAAATGGCATTACGTCACTTTAATATTTTGCTGATGGGAAAGCTGAGGCTCTTTCTTTTCTTTCTTTATTATTGTTGTTGGTTTGCTATGTTTTCTTAAAGCATTTAGGACTTAATTAAAATAATTGCAATGGCCATCGTCTGTCAAGCTAGAAATTCCTCTTGAAAACCCCTGTGATCGCCTCTTAGCAAAATTTCATTAGGAGGAAATCAAATCAGAAAGCTCTGGAAATTGTCACCATGAAAATAAATGGGGAAGGGTGCGTGCTGAGGGGGGGAAGGGTGCGTGCCGAGGGAGGGAAGGGAAAATGCCTGCAAGCGTTTGAAAAGCAGCAGCACCATTCATATTTTCAGCTTAATTCTTTTCAGATGACAAAGGCTCTAGCTGCTGTTTGTCAGAGTGGAGGCTTTGGAAATAGATAGTTCTAAGTCCATTTATTTTCATGGCACCTCTCTGATTCTGTTTCTTCTTGGCAGGAGGAGATCTAAGAAGGGAAGGAGAACAATAGCTTTGGTTTTTGCTGTTTGGGTTTGAGGTGGCAAGGAAGCATGTAAGGCCTATGAACATGCTCTCCCTTCAATTTAACAGAGGCTCCTGTGTGATGAGCAAAAGACCTTGTGTCCCACATGGGGAACAAACGCTGGTTTCCAGGAGCTGTGGACACTGAGGCTTCTATGGGTGCCTTGATATTTGTAGATTTAATCCCCTACCATGTTAAGGAAATTTAGAATAAAATTGGCATGTCATAGTGACTTCATTTTATTTTATTTTTTTAAATATTTGTTTGCCTATTTGAGAGACAGAGAGCCGGACAGGCAGAGAACTCCCATCTGCTGTTTCACCTCTCCAAAACCCGCAATAGCTGAGCGAGGCTGGGAATGAAGCCAGGAGCAAGGGATGTAACCCAGGTCTCCCACAGGGATGGTGGGAAACCAACTACTTGAGCCATTGCTGATGCCTCCTAGGACGTGCATTTGCCGGGAGCTGGAGCCAGGAGTCAGAACCGGGAATCCAACCCAGGTACTTTCATGAGGGAATTCAAAATTTCTTGTACCAAGATAAATACCTCTTTTCATGATATGTTCTATGAGGTTTTTTGAAGTGCCCTCGTACAAACATTTCAAAAATTGCTTGCAGGCAGTACTGGGAGGTGGGGGTTCACTCAGTTCTTGGAAAGAAGTGAAAATACTTGTCCTTACGGAGGGGACACAAAGACAGCCCACATGGTGGAAGCAAGACAGTGCTTTGGGGAGTGTAATTACAAATGGGTGCTCCATGTGCGGAAGGAATAGTTCAGTTGTAAGGGCTGACTCAGGTGGAAACTGGACTCAGAGGAGCCCATCTGACAGTTTACTATTGCTGCGGAGAGAATTTTTCAACCTGAGGTCGTGAGAATCCTGGCTGTCAATAAGAGAGGTCTCTCTCATAGGCCAAGGGAGTGCCTTCAGAACTTGCCATGGCCGGGATCAGTAACTCCACAAATACCGTTTCCCTTTGTTCTGTATCAATGCCAACCTGGCAACTTTCTGATGACTCACTGGGCTTTAGACACTTTAATAAGGGTACTACTGATGGAAAGAAAAGCATAATGATCCCAGAACAAACTCTTCTCTTAGTACAAAAGTGCTCCTTGGATCTCTGGCATATCATTAAGCAAGTGTACTTAGAAGTCTGGGACACTGATCAGGCCAGTGAACTGAGACGATCTCGTTTCTGTCTGCATAGTCATGTTCCAGTCATGAATTCAGGTAGGAAACAGCACCTGTGAGACTTCTCAATGGCCAGGTCCCAGCCTTCCCTTGGTTATAGCTCCTCCTGGCTGCCTGTTTGGTTAGGTTTCAAAGAATCTTGATATAATGATTTCACTGCAAGTAGTTTGTTATGGCAATGATCCCTCAGAGCACCCAAAGGGAAGAGGAGCAGTAAGTCAGGGGAGTGAAGAATCCGCATGACCAAGTAAGGCTCCGTCTTGCTGAAAGGAGCCGTGATGGTTGTGAGTTCCCACAGTTGTCCCACACATCACATGGTCAGTGCTCCCAGAAGCGTTACCTTCTGCCTAGGCCGAGCACACTGCTTTGGCCAGGGAAAGCTCTCAGCCAGAGAGTTGCAGGTGCTGGCAGGCTCAAGTGCCCGGGAACAGTGAGTATTGTTGTGATTTGAGTGGGTCTTCGGCAGTGTCTGCTATAGCATCCTCCACCATCATCAGCAATGGAGACTGCTCTCCAGCATTTCCTGCATCTGGCTCCCAGGCTACCCTACTCATTTATTGCATTCCTGGAACTTGATTCTGAATTCTTAATAAACTCCATGATAGTGATCCATGTTAGATCACAGAGGAACTAACGCTGTTTTAAAATATTTATGTATTATTAATTAATATAAGAGAACAAATTACATGTATGCTGTATGCATATTTTAAGAACATAACAATACTTCTCACCTTCTCTCCCTCTCTTCTCCTTCTAATGGTATGTTTTTTTTTTTTTAATTTTCCCTAAGGAAGAAAAACATTGAAACTGTGATCATAGGAAATATTACAATTGTATCAATCCTTTTGGATGTTATGTTAAATTTTTTTTTTTCCATTTTGATGAGATGTGGGGGTTGGGGAGGCATGGTAATCAGAGATCAGATGGTACTATAGCACTGAGGATGATGAAGCTAATCAGAGCCTAATTAATTTCTGAACACTGAGCGCATTACCTGGTTATAACCAGCCCCAAGAGCTGGTGCCATTCTGACAGCTGCATTGCCTTTTCTAGGAATAGTCTCACATGCAGGAGTGCCTTGGTGGTAGCAAACCCTCTACTGATCCTGCCCCTAATCCAAGTTGTACCAATCAAAGTTGCTCCCTGAGGAATTTAAATTTTAGAATGTAGAAATGTAGAGCAAAATGGATTGGACCTGAATAAATTTCAGGCAGTAGAACATTCAAAGTAGAGTCCATGTGGTCTTCTGAGCTTGAGGTCCTGATTCTGTCTTTCTATTCCTAACTCCATGTCAGTGAGCACTTCCTGTGACTCCAAGACAGAGGAGAATGTGTTGCCAGGTTAGCACCTATCCTCTAATTCCCACTTTTTTTTTCTTTTTTTTTCTTTTCTTTTTTTGACAGGCAGAGTGGACAGTGAGAGAGAGACAGAGAGAAAGGTCTTCCTTTTTGCCGTTGGTTCACCCTCCAATGGCCGCCACGGTAGGCGCGCTGCGGCCGGCGCACCGCACTGTTCCAATGGCAGGAGCCAGGTGCTTCTCCTGGTCTCCCATGCGGGTGCAGGGCCCAAGGACTTGGGCCATCCTCCACTGCACTCCCTGGCCACAGCAGAGAGCTGGCCTGGAAGAGGGGCAACCGGGACAGGATCGGTGCCCCGACCGGGACTAGAACCCGGTGTGCCGGCGCCGCAAGGCGGAGAATTAGCCTAGTGAGCCGCGGCGCCGGCTAATTCCCACTTTTTAACAGGGCCCAGGTGGACATTCACGTATCTGCCTGTGTATAAAGTGACCACATCCTCAGTCAGGAGTAGGCACTGGTTAGCCCTGTTTCCCTTGCCATGGTGATGAGCTCAAGTAACTCAGATCATTTCCAGTGCCACAGAGACTTTTAAGTGCTAAACACATGACCCAACTAGAGCCAAAAAGACACAAGGAGATGTTTTCTGAGAGCAATCTGGTGGGGGCGGGGTATGCTTTTGTAAAGAAGTGATCACAAGAGAAGATTTCTTCTCTTAGGGGTGAGGTTTTGCAGATATGATGGCTGGCACTGCTTCAGCCAGTTTTGTATCATAAAAGAAGGCAGCTTAAAGACAGAACAAGAGGGAGGGCAGAGAGAGGTAAGAAACCATGTCCTCCATGTTATTACTGGTCATTGAGACTTGTCCTATTGCGAACATTGCTGGTTATTAAAGCCAATAAACCACTTTCTTTTTTTTTTTTTTTTTGACAGGCAGAGTGGACAGTGAGAGAGACAGAGAGAAAGGTCTTTCTTTACCGTTGGTTCACCCTCCAATGGCCGCTGCGGCCAGCGCACCGCGCTGATCCAAAGCCAGGAGCCAGGTGCTTCTCCTGGTCTCCCATGCGGGTGCAGGGCCCAAGCACTTGGGCCATCCTCCACTGCACTCCTGGGCCACAGCAGAGAGCTGGCCTGGAAGAGGGGCAACCGGGACAGAATCCGGCGCCCCGACTGGGACTAGAACCTGGTGTGCCGGTGCCACAAGGTGGAGGATTAGCCTATTGAGCCGCGTCGCCGGCCCACTTTTATTGTTTACACCCATCTGAGATGCATTTTCTATTGCTAGTGATTTTGGAAGTATTTAGTATTTATTAACTCAGATTTACCAGACTCAAACTCAGACCAGGATTCACATGAAAATTCCTCGTTAAGGCAGCAATTTCAGGAAAAACCTTGGAGAATAGAGAGCAGGATTGAGAAGAAGAAACTAAACAAAGGTGCGATATCAGGCAAATAGTTGCAGTCTTATCCTGAAGGGAAATTTTTAGTAAGGTTCTCATAATTTGTCTTTAACTCAAAGCAAGTAAGCTGGGACTTCACAACCAATGTTAATAAGTCATTGGCAAAAACTGCCCCAAGAGGCCATACAGGAACGTAGAGCTGTTTGAGGGCAGTTGTTCAGAGCCAGCTGTAGATGCAGACAATGAATAGCAAAAGCAGAGGTGGGTGCGGGCCCAGGGGTTTAGCTGCTGCTGGATATGCCTGCAGCTCACATAAGAGTGTCTGGGTTCCGTTCCTGGCTCTACTCTGTGTTTCAGTTTCCTGCTGCTAAGGAGCACTCTAGGACTCTGCAAGGGTGGCTCAAGTAAGTTGGGTCACTACCGCCTACGTGGGAGACTCAGATTGAATTCTGTGATCATGATTTTGGCCTGGCCCAGTGCTGGATGTTGCAGGTATTTTGGGAGTGAATCTGTGAATTTGGAAGCTCTGGTGCTAATTTTCCCAGACTAATGGATCCTGTCTGAATACAGGGTTAATGGTAAAGCCATAAAGAAAACTAATGTGCCCACTCTGTTTCTCACAATTCATGTAATTTTTCACTTCTCATTCTGGAAATGTAATAGTGGAATTAAGCTCAAGCATCCTGCATTTTTTCATCTAATATTTAGTTCTTTTGGATGATACTTATGGTATATAGCCATCTACACAAAGTGCATGGTATTAGATAGTAGATACAATTTGATAAATGTTTATAAGCACCACTTAGTCAAACATTAAGTTTTTCTATGCTGTTTTATAGTTTCTTAGAGATATATTGGAAATATATTAGCTAGACACCTTCAAAATATACAACTTGATAAATTCTGACATGTACATATGGGAAATCATCATCTAGACCACAAAATGAACATCCCCAGGGCTTCTTTTATATTTCTTCTCTCCAAACCCTCATCATCAATGTTTTCATTTGTAGGAAACTACTGATTAATTTTCTATCTGTATAGATTAGTCTGCATTTTTCTGGAATTATAAATAAATAGAATTATATGTTATATATTCTTGCAGTCTGGCTTTTTTCACTCAGCTTAATTATTTAAAGATCCATTTTTTTTTTCATACAAGGAGTAACATTTCTTTTTCTTGCTGAGTGGTTCTCCATTTTATGGCTGTAACATAATCTGTTTATACTTTCAGCTGTTAATGAACACTTGGATTTTTTTTTTCAGTTTTTAACTATTAGAAATAAAGATGTTATGAACATTTATGACCAAATGTTTATGTGAGCATACATTGTCAATTATTCTGGAAAAATCCTGAGAAGAATGGCTGGGTCATATTGTGAGTGCATGTTTAATATTTTGAAAAATTATCAAGCTGTTTTCCAAAGTAATTATATAATTTTGTGTTCCAGAAAGTTCCAGTTGCTCCACATTTTTTCCAACCCTTAGTATCACTAAGTCTTTCTAATTTTAGGCATTCTGATTTTTATTAATGGTATTTCATTTTTGCTTTAATTTACAGTTTCTAATAACAATGTGAACAGGTTTCATGTATGTATTTGTCATTTGTATATTTTCAAACCTTTTGTCCATATCTTTTTACTTTCTGAATTTTCTTTTTTCAAATACATTTAATTTTATTGTGAATTTTTGCGGAATACAGTGTGATAGATCATTACATAGATATAATGTGTAGTAGACAGAGGGTAACTGGTACTTCCATTCCCTTATATAATTCTTTATACATTTTTATTTTATTTTATTTTTGTATTTTTTGACAGGCAGAGTGGACAGTGAGAGAGGGAGTAACTGCAACACAGACACATGCATGAGAGCACGGGCTGTAGTGATCAAGTTACAGCAATCAACAGCTCCATCTCCTCATCATACCCCTTGTTCGGAGACTTCAAGCTCCTCTTTCCAGCTATTCTTAAATGTATAATAGGTTACATTATGCTTTGTGCTGTTGAGCACTAGAACTTCTTGTATTTTCTCCCTAACTGTATTTTGATACCCAATATTCACTCTCCCTCTATCTCTCCTGCATGAGCTCTTGTTTTTAGTTAAAAAAATAATTATCAGTGGCCGGCGCCCCGGCTCACTAGACTAATCCTCCGCCTTGCGGCGCCGGCACACCGGGTTCTAGTCCCGGTCGGGGCACCGATCCTGTCCTGGTTGCCCCTCTTCCAGGCCAGCTCTCTGCTGTGGCCAGGGAGTGCAGTGGAGGATGGCCCAAGTCCTTGGGCCCTGCACCCCATGGGAGACCAGGAGAAGCACCTGGCTCCTGCCATCGGATCAGCGCGGTGCGCCGGCCGCAACGCGCCTACCGTGGCGGCCATTGGAGGGTGAACCAACGGCAAAAAGGAAGACCTTTCTCTCTGTCTCCCTCTACTGTCCACTCTGCCTGTCAAAAATAAAAAAAAATAAAAAAAAAAATAATGATCAGCAAGTAATGCTTTTGCCTTTTCTTGTGCCACATCGCAACACAGTGTAAACTGAACTAATCAGGCAACCAGTTTTTCCATTTCTTTATCTTTTCTTTGGTTTGGAGCCTACTATACGCTCTCTTTCAGTTATTTCCACAGTACGTAATATACTGTTGCAAACTGTAGTTCCCTTGCTATGCTATGGAACACCTGACTGGGTTTTGGTACATGCTATCCAACTTCCTTCTATCCTCCTGCACCCCTCTCCCCACACCTCTCCCAGACTCTAGCAACCACTATTGTAAGTTAAAATCTACTACTTTTTTTGGGTTTCTTTTAGATTTTCTGTAAAAAAGGAGACTATGTACTATTTATCTTTCTATGTGTGGTTTATTTCATTTAACTTAATGACCTCCTCTTGCTGTAAATGTCAGGATTTCATTCGTTTTATGGCTTAATAATATTCCATTGCAAACATATACCATAGTTTCTTTTTCCATTTGTCTATTGGTTCACATCTAGGTTGAGTCCATATTTCGATTATGATAAGTAGTGCTGAAATGAACACAGGAGTGCAGGTATCTCTTTGATATGCTGGTTTCATGTCATTGGGATAGCAACCCGGAAGTGGGACAGCTGGGTCATATGTTTGATGGTTTTTACTTTTATCCATGCTGGATGTGTTCATTTACCTGTCTATCAATGTTATACAAAAGTTCTCATTTCTTGACACACTCATTAGAATTTGTTATTTGTTGTCTTATTGATAATGGTCATCCCAATTGAGATGAAGTGGTTGTTCATTGTGGTTTTGATTTACATTTCCCTGATGGCTAGAGTTATTGAACTTCTTTTTTCATCTATTTGTTGAAATTTTGTGTTGTGAGGGATTCTTTGTTGTTGTGAGTTTTTTTTTTTTTCAAATATTCTGGATATGAAAACTTTCAGATGAACAGTTTTCAAATATTTTCTCCAGTTACATTGATTGCTTTCTTTGCTTCAAAGAAGTTTCTTAGCCGGATATGATCACATCTGTCTATTGTTGCATTTATTGCCTGTGCTTTTGAGGTCTCATCCAAAAAAAATCAGTGCCTATACTTGAAGTGTCTTCAAGTGTTTTCTCTACATTTTCTTCTAATTATTTAATAGTTTCAGATATTACATTTGGGTCTTTGATCCATTTTGAGTTAATTCTTGTTCAGGATTACAGAGATTAATCACGTGTCAATCTTCTGCATGTAAGTATCCAGTTTATTTATGGAAGAGACCATCCTTTCTTCAGTGAGTGTTTTTGGTGTTTTATCTGGGATTTCTAATTTTTTTACATTGGCCTGTGTATAAAAATGTATTTCCAGTATTTCAAATGCTATATGTTTTTGGTTTATAGTTCTATTTTATGTCTGAAACCTCATATTATGCTGCCTCCAGATTTTTTTTTTTTCAAGATTGGTTTGGTTCTTTAGGGTTTTTTGTGCTTCAGTATAAACTTTAATGCGACTTTCACTAGTTCAGTGAAGAATGTCGTCTGTATTTTGATAGGGATTGAGGTTAATCTGTAAATTGCTTTGGGTATAATGGGCATTTGAATAATATTAATTTTTCCCATCCGTGATCATAGGAGATCTTTCTCTTTCTGTGTATCTTCTTCAATTTCTTTTATTAGAAGGTTGTAAAGGTTGTAATTCTCATTGCAGAAGACTTTCACATTCTTGGTTAAACTTATTCTAAAATTGTTTTGTTTTGCTTTTGAGGATTTTGTTAATAGTTATTGTGAATGAGATTATTCTTACTTCTTTATCAGGGAATTCGTTATTTATGTATAAAAATCTGCTGTTATTTATATGTTCATCTTGTATCCTAAAACTTTACTAAATTCATTTATTAGTTCTGTTAGTATCTTGGTGGAGTTTTTAGGTTTTTCTCTATATATAATCAAAGCATATGCAAACAGTGATAATTTCACTTCCTCTTTTCTGTTTGTGTGCTTTTTATTTATTTCTCTTGATAAATGGCTCCACCTACAACTTCCAGCTCTATGTTCAATAAACAGTGAGAGTGGACAATGTCATCTGGTTCCAGATTTTACAGGAAATGCTTCCAGCTTTTTACCATTCAATACAGTGTTAGCTATGAGTTCATCACATGTGGACTTAATTATATTGCAACATTTTCCTTCCACACTAAGTTATTCTGAATTTTATCATGAGTGTATATTGAATTTTTTTTGCATTAATTGAGATGATCATATGATTTTTATCCTTAAGTACTTGATGTGATATGTTACATTTATTCATGTGCATATGTTGAGGTATCCCCACATGCTTCGGATAAATCCCACTTGATCATGATGAATGATCTTTGGGTTTGCTTTTGTGTTTGATTTGCTATTATTTTGATAAGAATTTTGCATCTATGTTTATCAGGGAGATAGTTCTACATCTCAATGTTTTTGTTATGTCCTTCTCTGATTTTGGAATCAAGGTAATTCTGGCTCCATAGAACGTGCTTTGAAGGATTTCCTCTCTTTCAGTTGTTTGGAATTGTTTGAGAAGAGCTGGTGTTAGTCCTTCCTGAAAAGTTGGGTAGAATTCATCAGGATAGCCATCTGGTCCTGGACTTTTTTTGTGGGGGAAACTTTTGATTACTGAAGAAAATGCCACTGCTTGTTAATAATCTGTTTAGGATTCTGTCATCATGTTATATTTTGGTAATTTATATGTGTCCAGAAATCTATCCATTTCTTCTAAATTTTCTAATTTGTTGGTGTATAGTTATTTCTAAAACATGATTCTTTGTATTTCTGCATCTCAGTTGTGAAATCCCATTTCACATTTTCTAATTTTATTTATGTGAGTGTTCTCTCCTTTTTCTCTTATTTAGTATAAAGCTTTGTTGGCCTTGTCTTTTCAAGAAACCAACTCTTCATTTCACTGATCTTTTGTATTTCTTTCAGTATTTAAATTTCTGCTCTGAATTTTGCTATTTTTTGGTTTCTATAAACTTTGGATTTTATTTGTTTTTATTTTTCTAGTTCCATGAGATGCATTTTTAGGTTGTTTATTTGATGTCTTTTTTTTTTTTTTACATAAGCAATTACTGCTATAAACTTCCCTGTTTATACTGCTTTTCCTGTATTCCATTTTCCTAGGTTTCAAAAAACTTCTAACTCCCTTTTGATTTCTTCAATGACCCACTGCTCACTCAGAAGCATATTTTCAATCTCCCTGCTTTGGTATTCCAAAATTTTCTTTTTTTTTTTTGGTGATTTCTAGTTTTATTCATTGTAGTAAAAGAAAACATATGATATTGTTTCTTTTTTTTGAATTTGTATGAGTTTTTGTGGCCTAATATATAGTCTGTTCTAGAGTATTTTCCACGTGCTGCTGAAAACAATGTGTATTTTCTAGCTATTGAATAAAATATTCTATAAATACCTGTTAGGTCCATTTGTTCTATTGTATAGTTTATTTTATCTTTGATGTTTCCTTTCTTTTTTGTCTGAATAATCTATACACTAATGAAAATGGGGTGTTGCATGTCCCCTAGAATTATTGATTACCTTTCCAGTTTGATCCAGTTGTTTGTTTATCAAATTGGTTATTCTGGTATTAGATTCATGTACATTCATAAGCATCATATCTTCTTGTTGACTTGATCCCTTGTGAATGATATAGTGACTCCATTTGTCTTTTTTTCACACGTTGTGTCTTAAACTCTATTATGTCTGCTATAAGTACAGGTATTTTTCTTATTATGATCTCCAATTCCATTGAACATCTTTTTCCATGCTTTCACTTTCAGTCTGTGTTTGTCTTTACTGGTGAAATGAGTTTCTTATAGGCAGCATATTGTTGAGTGTTATTTTTTCAGTTCAGTTAGCCAATCTATATCTTTTAATTGAGGAACTTAATCCATTTGCATTTAGTGTTATTGATAGCCACTTAGTGTTGCCATTTTTTTTTCATTTATTAAACTTTTATTTAATGAATATAAATTTCCAAAGTACAGCTTATGGGTTACAATGGCTTCCCCCCTCCCATCACTTCCCTCCCACCTGCAACCCTCCCCTTTCCTGCTCCCTCTCCTCTTCCATTCACATCAAGATTCATTTTCAATTCTCTTTATATACAGAAGATCAGTTTTGTATATATTAGGTAAAGATTTCAACAGTTTGCCCCCATATAGCAATAGTGTTGCCATTTTTAAGATGTCTTCTATTTCTTGTGATTATCTTTTGCTCTTGTTCTGGTGGGTTTTATACTTTCACATGTTTCCTTGATGGTAGTTACCTCTGTTTTGTTACTGCATGGAGGACTCCTTTTAGCATCTTTTGTATGACCAACATGGTGGTGATGAATTCCTTTGTTTTTTGTCTTGGAAAGTCTTTGTTTTCCTTCTTTAATGAAGGATAGATTTGCTAGTGTAGTATACCTGGTTAGCAGGATTTTTTTCCTTCCTTTCAGAAGGTAGAATATATAATTTTAATCCTTCCTGGTTTATAAAGCTTCTGCTGAAAAATTTTCTGTAAGTCTAACTGGGGCTCCTTTAAAGTAACTTGAAACTTTTCTCTTGTAGCTTTTAGAATTCCTCTTTGTCTTGTACTTTTTACAGTTTGACAATATCATGGTCAGGATCTTTTCTGGTCATGTCTATGCTGTCTATATGTTTATGTCCAAATCTTTGTCCAAGAATGGGGAAGTTTTTAGTTATTATTCATTGAATTTAGTTTCTTATGTCTTTAGACCTGTTTTCTCACTCAGGAGTTCCCTAGATTCCAATATTTGATCATTTAATATTGTCCTGAATGTCACAGAGACTGACTTCATTCTTTTTAATTTGTTTTTCTGAGATATTTCAAAAAAACCTGTCATCAAATTTGGATATTCTTTCTTCTGCTTGATCAAGTCTCATGTTTAAGCTTTCAACTGTACTTTTTATTTGACTCATTGGGTTGCTCATCTCTATATCCTTACTGAATTCCTCAACCATATCATGTACTTATTTTCTAATCATCAAACTACCTATTTGTATTATTTTGCATCTCTTTATAGCCTTATAATTATTCTTTTGACTTCTTTATATAGCATTCCATCAGTCTCCTTTTCATTGAAGTCTGATACTAAGCTGCCAGTGTATTTCTTTCACGGCATCATGACACCTTACTTTTTCAGACTTCCATGTTATTACAGTGGTATTTGCACATCTGGCAGATCACTTGCCTCTATTGCTCTAAAAAGGTGGCTTTCGTGGATTGAAAGCTTTTCTCTGAAGATGTGCATTTGGGGGCCAATTTGGTGGGCTATTTTGTCTTTGGTCCCATTTGGCTGCTGAAGTGCCATCCCTCTATATCCACTTTCATTATAAACAATGCTAGCAGTGCAGAACCATGGGCGGCTGCTTTCGGTCCCAGAAGGGGTGAGTGGGTCCTAAGGGCAGTAGCTGGAGTTGTGGGTTGTGAAGTCCAGGGTGACCTGCATGGCTGCACATACCCACTAAAGATGGCACAAGGGAAGGCATGGAGTCTCAACAAAGCAGAGCTCAAGTCTTGGAGCCTATAAATTTTTGCCGGCGTTTCTTTTCACTAGCCTCCTAGTTTGTGGTTTTACATTTAGGGGACCAACTGAGATTTTTTTTTTATATAGCTAGAGGTATGAATTGAGGTTTATTTTTTTTGCATATGAATATTGAATTATGTTAGTACTATTTGTTGAAGAGTCTGATCTTTCTCCATCAAATTGTTGTTGAACCTCATTTAAAAATCTCCAGGGGTCGATGCCATGGCTCACTTGGTTAATCCTCCGCTTGCGGTGCCGGCATCCCATATAGGTGCCGGGTTCTAGTCCCGGTTGCTCCTCTTCAGTTCCAGTTCTCTGCTGTGGCCTGGGAAAGCACTGGAGGATGGTCCAAGTGCTTGGACCCCTGCACTCACATGGGAAGAAGCACCTGGCTCCTGGCTTCAAATTGGCACAGCTCCGGCTGTAGCGGTCATTTGGGAAGTGAACCAACGGAAGGAAGACCTTTCTCTCTGTCTCTCTCTCTCACTGTCTGTAACTCTACCTGTTAAATAAATAAATAAATAAATAAATAAATCACCAGACCATAAACGTGTAAGTGTGATTGATTTATTTGACAACATTTATCCTGACACCATGCTGTTTTGACTTCTGTAGCTATGTAGTATATCTTAAAGTTATGTAGGATAAACTTTCATAGTTGTTTTGGCTAATATAGAGCCATTCTATTTCATATGAATATTAAAATCAGTTCTTATTTAAAAATTCTACTAAAATTACATATTTATCTAGTACCTATTTTGTACTCTCTTTAACATTTTCTTCAGAGTCAGCCATGTTACCTATGAATAGCAACGGTTCTTCAACTTCCTTTGCAATTAGGATGCTTTTTAATCTTTACAAATTATAAAATAATTCTAGACCTACAAAAGAGTTGCAATGATTGTGTGAAGTATTCTCCCCCCTTCATTCTACACCTGTTTTCTTATAATGTCGGTATCTTATATCTATGAAGCATTTATCAAATGCAAGAAGTTAATACTGGTACAACACTATTAACTAAACCAGAGACTTAATTATAGGGCTACCAACTTTTTTTTTTTCTTCACCACAATCTCTTCTCTGCTTCTAGTTTCCCAGTCTCCCATCGAGGGTACTTCATTGTACATCATACCTGCTATGCCACAGCACCGGCCCCTCTTCCTTTGTGTTTGATAGAATTCACCAGTAAGATCATCTGGGCCTGGAGTTTTCTTTGTGGAAAGGATCTTACTAATTGAATCAATTTACTTTTGTAGATACAGAGCTACCCAAATTTTCTGCTTTATGTCATTTTGATTTTTTTTGCAATAAGGAATTTGTCAATGTCATCTAAATTGTTAGGTTTATTAGTATAAATTTACAAATTACTTTTGTTATGAATAATATTCCCTCTAGATGCTTTAGAGGTATATAGTATTTGTAGTGATATCCTCTTTCATTTCTGATGTTTTTGTTTGTGAATTCCCCCTTTTATTTATTTATATCTCTAGAGATTTATGCATTTATTGATTTTTTAAAGAAAAAGCTTTAGTTTTATTGTTTTTCAGTTGTATGTTTATTGTCTATTTGGTTACCTTCCACGTTTATCTTTAAAAATTTCTTTTGTTCTATTTCTTTGAATTTCATTTGCTCCACTTTTTCATAGCTTCTTAAGATGAATGCTTATTTATTATGTTTTTTCTTCTACACTGAAATATTCAAATATAATTGCTGATTTTCCACTTCATTTATTTCTGCTATTTATTGCTTCACATATTCTGAAGCACTGTTTTAGTTGTACAAACATTTAAAATTACTATGATTCAGTGAATAGAATCATTTATTATTATGAAATGGCTTTCTTTAATTTATTTACTGACCAGTCTTATTCTTTCTTGCCTGTTTCCAAGAATTATGAGGACAACGATCTCCTCTACAGTTAATTTTCTCCATTCCTAAGATGTGATCCTAGGGCCACCAGTCAATGTGCTTTGAGAGCGCTCCCCTCTGGCTAGCCAATCCCATGTGGATTCAGGAAATTATTCAGGAATTAACAGGTACCTGGTAGTCGTTTTTTCCTTGAAAGTTGTTCCAGGAATTATTCTTTCTTGTCTTCATGAAGTTGTAACCCACATGAACACAATTTAGTCTTCAGCCAATGATGTACAGGGATCATTTACAGATTTCTAGAGTCCTTTCTTTTTTTTTTAAACTTTTATTTAATGAATATAAATTTCCAAAGTACAGCTTATGGGTTACAATGGCTTCCCCCCTCCCATAACTTCCCTCCCGCCTGCAACCCTCCCCTTTCCCGCTCCCTCTCCCCTTCCATTCACATCAAGATTCATTTTCAATTCTCTTTATATACAGAAGATCAGTTAAGTATATGTTAGGTAAAGAATTCAACAGTTTGCCCTCACATAGCAACACATAGTGAAAAATATTGTTGGAGTACTAGCTATAGCATTAAATCACAGTGTACAGCACATTAATGACAGATCCTACATGATATTTTTTTAAAAATTAATTAATTTTCTATGCAATTTCCAATTTGACGCCGTTTGTTTTTTTTTTTCATTTTTAATTATCTTTATATACAGAAGATTGATTCAGTATATACTAAGTAAAGATTTCATCCGTTTGCACCCACGCAGAAACACAAAGTGTAAAAATACTGTTTCAGTACTAGTTATAGCATTACTTCACATTGGACAACACATTAAGGACATATCCCACATGGGATGTAAGTACACAGTGACTCCTGTTGCTGACTTAACAATTTGACACTCCTGTTCATGGCGTCAGTAATCTCCCTAGGCTCTAGTCATGAGTTGCCAGGGCTATGGAAGCCTTTAGAGTTCGCTGACTTTGGTCTTATTCTTATAGGGTCATAGTCAAAGTGGAAGTTCTCTCCTCCCTTCAGAGAAAGAGTCCTTTTTTTTTTTTTTTTTTTTAAGATTATTTTATTTGAAAGGCAGAGTTACAAAGAAGCAGAGGCAGAGAGAGAGAGAGAGAGAGGTCTTCCATTCGCTGGTTCACTCCCCAGATGGCCATAGCTGAAGCCAGGAGCCAGGAACTTCTTCCAGGTCTCCCATGTGGGTGTAGAGGCCCAAGGACTTGGATCATCTACTGTTTTCCCAGGCCTTTGAGGAATGCTGGATCAAAAGTAGAGCAGCCGGGACTAAACAGGTGCCCATATGGGATGCTGGCACTGCAGGTGGTGGCTTTACCCACTACGCCACAGTGCTGGCCCCTGAGTCCTTTCTTTACTTCAGTAAAATTTGCTCCTGTAGACTCTATGCATCTCAGATCCTCTGGACTTTGATCTCTCTCTACTAACTGGGGAGGTCACCAAGTTTCACTGCTTCCCCTTCCCACACTACGTTTTCAAAAATGCCACCAGGCAGAAAGCCAGGAGAAGCACTGATTCCAACTATTTTATTTTCCTTTTCTCATGGGTCCCTTACTTTGCTTCCTGTTGTACAGTGTTTGAGAACAGTCATTCTATCTATGTGTATTCATCTGTTGGGCTGCTATAATAAAGCAACAGATGATTGACTTAAGGACAGGAACTTATTTTCTTATTATTTGAGAAGCTAGATGTGCAAGATCAAGGTGTTGGCACATCGGTTTCTTTTGCAGTTTCTTTTTTTTTTTTTTTTTTTTTTTTTTACTTTTTGACAGGCAGAGTGGACAGTGAGAGAGAGACACAGAGAGAAAGTTCTTCCTTTTGCCATTGGTTCACCCTCCAATGGCCACCGTGGCTGGCGCGCTGCGGCCAGCGTACCGCGCTGTTCCGAAGTCAGGAGCCAGGTGCTTATCCTGGTCTCCCATGGGGTGCAGGGCCCAATCACTTGGGCCATCCTCCACTGCACTTCCTGGCCACAGCAGAGAGCTGGCCTGGAAGAGGGGCAACCGGGACAGAATCTGGCGCCCCGACCGGGACTAGAACCTGGTGTGCTGGCGCCGCTAGGCGGAGGATTAACCTGTTGAGCCACGGCACCGGCCTCTTTTGCAGTTTCTAACCTTTCTTTGTATATGGCCACTTCATTTCTGAATATTTTACTAGATATCCATTAGGTACCTATGTTCTAATAATTATCTTGGATTAGGGCCTGCAAGAATGACTTCATTTTATCCCAAACTTCTCTTTAAATTACCTCCTTCTAAATATGGTCCATTTCTGTTGTACTGAGAGTTAATTTTTCAACTTATAAACATTTGGGAGAATGGAACACAGTTTACATACAATAAGCAATCTAATAATGACCACATTTTCATTCCAGTAAGAGAATTTTTGAATGCTTGCATTTGCCAATCATTTTATAAGTTATTGCAGTCTTTAATTCATTCAGTTCTCATAGTATGCCAGTTAGATAGGTATTATAAACCTTAGTTTAGATTAAAGGACACTAAAACTCTGAAAGGAAGTAATTTAACTAAGGCCCTTTAGTTAATAAAGAGAAGAGCTTAGATTTGAACCTAAGTGTAATTCCACAGCATTGGCTTTTAACCACTATGCTTTGTTTTCTTTTAGGACACAATTGAAAAGCAGGACTGATATCTCTAGACTGTATTCTTGGAACTGTGGCCATGTATTCCTACATGTATTCCTAACAACTCACAAATTAATATTAGAGTACTCTCAAGCACTCATATCACATAAACAGCTTTCATTTGTTTATCTTTCCATTCAATCTCTTATTTCAACTCTGTTTATGTAACTTTCTTTATGATACTTTTAAAGTAAGCAAAATATGTTCACTTCATATAAAGGAAATGTTGAATAGCATGATGACCTAACATAGCTTGATTGGAGTTTCTTTATGTTGAAGTTATCAGTTATATATTCTGAACTAGACAAAGAAAACTCATCATTTGAGTGATAACAATGTATGCACTGTTAAATAAAAGGGTTCATTTAGACATCCATAGATGATATTTTTCCATGGACTGATTTTTTTCAAGGATAACCAACAATCATCACAAATATGTTATGACACAAATGATTTTATTCTAAATAATAAATTGAACTAACATTTGGCATCTAAGTTTTAGTTTTAAAGTGATAACTAGTGACAGCAGAAGTCTCCTAGGCAAAATGAGTAGTCAATAGGTGAAGCGAAAGTAGACTTAGTGGTGTGGAATGAGAGTTCTATGCTGCTCTGACGGTTTAGGGCAGCGCAGTATGACTTCCCTGCGGATAATGTTTTCAGACTTCTGTGACATTGACTGCCAATGACAATGAGCCTGACAAAACCCTATTGGATTTGATTTCTCTTGTAAAACTGGTTCTTATTCTATTTTTAAACTTTTAAAAAGATTTTCTTATTCATTTGAAAGAGTAACAGAAACTGAGGGAGACAGAGAAAGAGATATTTCATCTGCTGGTTTACCCCCTCGATGTCCACAATGGCCAGGGCTGCTCCAGGCTGAAGCTAGGATTTCAGAGCTCTTTCTGGGTCTCCCATGTGGATGGCAGGGACTCCCTAGTGGGGTGGTAGGGGCCAAGAACTTGGGACATCTTACTCTGCCTCCCCATGTGTATTAACGGGGAATTGAATCAAAAGTGAAGCAGTTGGGATTCAAACCAGCACTCTGATAAAGAATGCTGGCATCACAAATGCTAGCTTAACCCACTGAGCCACAACACCAGGCCCATTGGTCTTTCCTTTAAATAAAAATATTTATTCCTTATTATTCTCACAAGTAAATTTTTTAAAAGATTTACTTATTTGCTTGAAAGGCAGAGTTACACAGAGGCAGAGGCAGAGAGAAAGAGAGAGAGAGAGAGAGAGAGACAGAGAGAGAGAGAGAGATCTTCCATCCGCTGGTTTACTCCCCAGATGGCCGATTTGAAGCCAAGATCCAGGAGCTTCTTCTGGTGCAGGGGCCCAAGCACTTGTGCCATCTTCCACTGCTTTTCCCAGGCCATAGTACAGAGCTGGATCAGAAGTAGAGCAGCTGGGACTAGAACAGGTGCCCATATGGGATGCCGGCACCACAGGCAGCAGCTTTACCTGCTACACAACAGCGCCGGCCCCATACACAAGTAAATTTTTAACCTGTGAGTGGAATATTTAAGCTGTCTTCATAAAAATAGGATAAGAGGTCAAAGGAAATCATTACATTTATGTTAGTAATTAGAGTAATGAAAAACATACTCCACTCCTAAAGTTCTTTGTTGAACTTATTTTCTAGACTAATATATAATTTAGATACTCAACTTACTGTTCAAAAGCACAGATTCTGGTGTGGTAACAATGAAAAGAAGAGTGTGATACAAGGAATAAGAGGTAGTTGGTTTGGGCAGTGATCTCTAGAATAATAAGTTATTGGGAATAGGGAAGCAGAAGTTATCAAAACAATCATGGTATACACAATAGTCCTCCTTATTCTTGGGGAAGATAGTGCAAGACCTCCAATGACTGATTAAAACTTTGGATAATAGTGGTCCTGATTTTTTTTCCTATACATACATACTGATGGTAAAGTTTAATTTGTACATAATGTGGGTGAAAAATTAACAACACAACTAGTAATAAAATAGAACTATTAACACTATATAGTATAATGAAAATTATGCAAATATGATCTCTATCTCAAAATATGCTATTGTACTATACTCACCATTCCTGTGATGTGAAATTAGACAAGACTATATTATACAAGACTGTAATGAGCTGAAGTGAGGTGAATGATACATGGACTGACATTGCATCAGGCTGCTTCCTAGGGGCTACTTGAATGCAAACACTGCACTAATTAACAGTCACACTGATAACAAAGATGGCTACTAAGTGACTAATGGGAAAGTCGTATACATCGTGTGTATATGATGTTCAGATGATAATTTACAAGAGTCCATCACACAGAACAGCAGCAAATTTAAAACTTAAGAATTGTTTATTTATAAAATTCCAATTATTATTTTTGGACCACAGGTGACCATGGGCAACTGAAACCCCAGAAAATGGAACCTTGGATAAGGGTTACTATTATCTGTTTTTTCGTACGAATTCTGCGACTCAGTCATTTCAGAGAACCTTCTTTAGTTTGAGTGTGGTTTGTCCTGCAAAGTTTCAGGTGTTGGAAGTCTGGTCCCTGTGTAGTGGTTTTCAGGTGATAGATGCCTTACCTGGTCATGCCCAGGAGAAGGTAATTAGCTCAGAGGGGCTCCGACCTCAGGAATAGATTGTTACTGTCTTGTGACAGTGGGTCAGGTCTCACTGGACTGGGTCACTTCCTGTGAGTGCAGATTGCTATTAAAGAGTGGCCTTGGCTCCTCTCCACTCATTTCCTCCCTTGCTTAAGTATGCATCCTTTTTGTCCATCGCTGCTTTCTCTTTCAGCTTATCCACCAGGGACCCCTTGTCAGGATTCTTGCACCATACGGTTTAGATCCTCCGGCCAACAGGATCATGAGCCAAGTAGCCCTCTTTAGTTTGTAAGTTGCTAGCCTCAAGTACTTCATTAAAGCAACACAAAACAGGCTAAGATAGATCCTTCCGCACCTCATATACAACATGTCATAGAATTCCTCTGTGAAAGATCATGGAATGTCGGCCGGCGCCATGGCTTAACAGGCTAATCCTCCGCCTTGCGGTGCTGGCACACCAGGTTCTAGTCCCGCTTGGGGTGCCGGATTCTATCCTGGTTGTCCCTCTTCCAGGCCAGCTCTCTGCTATGGCCCGGGAAGGCAGTGGAGGATGGCCCAAGTCCTTAGGCCCTGCACCTGCATGGGAGACCAGGAGAAGCACCTGGCTCCTGGCTTCGGATCAGTGAGATCCGCCGGCTGCAGCGGCCATTGGAGGGTGAACCAATGGCAAAAAGGAAGACCTTTCTCCCTGGCTCTCTCTCACTATCCACTCTGCCTGTCAAAAAAAAAAAAAAAAAAAAAAAAGATCATGGAATGTCAATGTTGTAGCATTTTCTGTCAACTCACATGCCCTATTATTTCAGGGTTGCTCTCAGGCATATTAAATTCCTCTAAATTCTAGTCTGTACCAGGTCACAGGTTGAGGGGGCTGCCTAACTTCTACAATAAGCCCAAGCACAGAAAAAAAAAAAAAGTGAGCTTGGGTCAGAGTTATGTCAATAGCCATTACATGCAACTGTCTACCACAGCTGCTCTAAAATTGTGCCTGGATGTGACATGAGGCATTCTAAGCATCTGCCACAAGCTGAGCGCCCCTTCTTTCATTCACAAGTCATCGGATTTCTTTCTAAGGATAACCTTCTTCCTGAGGAGCATGTTTCTTTCCAGTGAGACCCAGAGCCCCTCCCGGTGAAGCATTTGTCCAGTCTTCTGAAGAAAGATGAGGATGAAATTTAATCTCTCTCTAGACACATTGCCATCTGGACCTGGGATTAATGACCGTAACAGTGAGGTATCTAAAGCATTAATCCCAATGCAATGGCAAATGCACAAACATAAACATATGCACAAATCAGGCCTAAAGACTACTTAATGACTTTCCTTTCATAAGAGATCTGGAAGGAATACGTTAAATGTGGCCTTGTGAGCAGACAAAATAGGTGGCCATTTATAACTTCCGTTCAAGAGCAGCCATGCATGGGTTAGAGAGACTGTACTGGCAGTTTCCGCAGTCTTAAGTAGTGGCAACTTCATCATCATGAATTTCAATGATTTTAATCTACATTCGATAAACTGTAGATGTTTTAATTGTACAATTTGTTAAAATTTAACATGAATATAGCTGTGAAATAATCATGATCAAAATAGTGAGCATTTTCATCAGCCCCACAATTCCTTAATGCCCTTTTATTGTTTCTCTCTCCCCAACATGGAGCTTCTTTCTATCACCATAGATCAGTTTGCATTCTAAAGGATTGCATTTAAATGGACTTATACAATGTTTCTTGTACACTTTTTACATGAAACATAATTGAGATTACCCCATGCTATTTTCTTGGATCAATGGCTTATTCTTTTTTCTTGCTGAGCACTTTTCTATGATAGTTTTAGAGTTAAATTTATTCAATCACCAGTTCAACTTTCCAGTTGTTTCCATTTTCTGGTGATTGCCGATAACACCCCTCTAAACACTGATACACAACATTTATGTGGACATGTGCTTTCAGTCCCTTGGGAGAGAGAAAAATGGCTGGGTGTATGGTTATGCATATGTTTAACTTTGTAAGTAGCTGCTAAACTGTATCCAAAGTGGTTCTAGTACTTTACTCTCCTACTACCAATGTGTGAGCATTCTGGATGTCCCACATCAGTGCAAACACTTGGTGTGGTCAATGACTATATAGATCTTCTAATTGTGATATTATTTTTAATTTCCCTAAGGACTAATGACATTGATTATGTTTTCCTGTGTTTATTTGCCATCAGTGCAACTTATCCTGCAAAACGTCTGTTCAAATATTTTGTCTACTGTTTTATTGTGTTGCTTGCTTTATTATTATGTTTTGAGAATTCCTCACATAATCTGGATACAAGATTATTATAAGTATCTGATTTGCGAATATTTTCTGCCCAACAGTTGTTTGTCATTTTATTCTCTTAACAGAGACATTTTGAAGAATTTCTTAAATTTGATGAAGTGCAATTCATTCTTTTTTTCTTTCATTCATAATGCTTAGCTTAATGTTAGGTCATAGGATTTTTCTTTTATGTTTTTATCTATAATTTTACAGATTTAGAGTTTATTTTTAACTATATGATAAATTTTGAATTAATTTTTGTATAATGTGAAAAATAGAACAAAGCCCATTTTTGCCTGTGAATTTTCAATTGTTCAATCACAATAGTAGAGACGAGAAGGTAATGGAAATTACAGACTAATTTGTTTTCTTTGAAAGATGTGCAGCTCTAACATTTGTCTATTGTATTCAGACACTCTGTTCTGGATAGTCTCTAAAAGTAACCTAACCTGATAAAAATAGGGGTTGCAGATATTTTTGGTGCCTAATGACATATCCCCCTGACCTTCCTCTTATTCCAACTTCTGCTTTATTGGACATTCTGAACCAGAAATCTCAGCACGCTGTGCAGGGTCTTCTCTGATGTCAGAAAGTTTGTGTTCAACTAGCATTGCAAAGACAATTTGAAATTCCAGAGAAGTTAACATCCCAGGACATGACCCAGTCAGTGACCTAGGAGGTGGTGGAGAAATGCTTCAGTTTTGTGATATGGAGGTAAGCAAATCTAAGAGGCAGCTTATGTATTATTCTTAGGAGGTCATGGAATAATTGTAACCCATAAGCTGTACTTTGGAAATTTATATTCATTAAATAAAAGTTTAATTAAAAAAAATAATTAATTTTCCCGGTGCCCATAACCTTAATAACATATCTTCAGGTAGCCTTTTTTTTTATTTGTTTTGTGTACCTCCCTCATTGCTACTTTCTCAGATAGGCTTACAAATAAAATACAAATTTTGAAATCCATAGTTTTCATAATATGCTTTTTTGTGAACTTTATATGCATAGAATTTTTAAAAGTTTCACCAAAATAAACTTGTTTCAATTCATTTTCAGTGCACGTATTTAGGTACCTTAGACTGCATTACTTTTGCTAATATTATGTTGTGGTCTTGACTATTATCACAAAGTCACACCATATTCAAACTATCTTCCACAATATCAAACTTGTTTGTGGTAATCTAGTTATAATTCTGTTAGAAAGAAGAAGAAAAATTAAGAAGGATCTCCATTGACACCATGCGTATTCAGAGGATGAAGGATTGAAAAGTTACTGATTGAAAAATTACCTCACAATAAAAGCAGGCAACTTGAGTAGATAGCTTAGTTTTGCAAAGTGTTTGCACGAATTTACACCCCTAAGAGGGCCATATGCAAATTCCAGTTGGCTAGCAAAGCCAATCTCTAATGACAGATGCTGTATACTAAAGACTACTCCCTCCTACTAAGTCATTCTCTGTTATATTGTCCTTTTGATTTTGTTCACAGCATTAACTTATATTTCAATTTCTTTTGTTCATTTATTTATTATTCATTTGTTTGTTATGTATTTTCTCCCTCCCCTACTGTTAGAAGCTATCTGTGAGTAGGGACCTTGACTGTCAATTGTTAATCATTGATTCCCTTAAGCCTGGAATAGTGGGAGGCATAATATTAACTGCTTAATTAATATCTGAGGAATAAAAGAAGGTATAAAATGATTAGATTTTTCAACTGCAGTGCTGGTATCTCTCTCTCTCTCTCTCTTTTAAAGATTTATTTACTTATTTGAAAGTCAGAGCTACATAGAGAGAAAGAAGCAGAGGCAGAGAGATAGAGAGGTCTTCCATCCACTGGTTCAGTCCTTGATTGGCTGCAACCGATCTGAAGCTGGGAGCCAGGAGCCTCCTACAGGTCTCTCTCACAGGTGCAGGGACCCAAGGACTTGGGCTATCTTCCAGTGCTTCCTAGGCCATAGCAGAGAGCTGGATCAGAAGTGGAGCATCCATTTCTCGAATGGCATCCATACGGGATACTGGCACTGCAGGCAGCGGCCTTACACACTGCACCACAGCGCCAGCTCCAGTAGTGCTGGTCTCTTTTAAAGAACTTTTTTTTTCTTGCAAAGAAACCTTTTATTTAATGAGTACGAATTTCATATGCACACTGTAGGAATGTGATTCTTCCCACCGTATGTACCCTCCCACCTTCACTCCCACCCCAACTCCTCCTCCCTCTCCCATTCACAGTCCCATTCTCCATTAAGGAAAAAAAAAAACAAAAAACAAAAAACAAAACTATTCCTCAATAATCCAGACAAGTGCTATTCAAGACATTGCTTCTCAAAGTTTCAATTTCACTTCTACAGATTTCCTTTTAGGTGCTCTATTAGTTAGCACAGATTAGGGAGAACATATGGTCTTTGTCCCTTTGGGATTGGCTTATTTCACTAAGTATGATGATTTCTATGTTTATCCATTTTGTTGCAAATGACCGACCAGATTTCATTTTTTTGTACCACTGTGTAGTATTCCATAGTGTACATATTGCATAATTTCTTTATCCAGTCTTCAATTGCTGGGCATTTAGGTTGATTCCATGTCTTAGCTATTGTGAATTGAACTGCAATAAACACGGGGGGGTGCAGATAACTCTTTTATTTGCTGATTTCTTTTCTCTTGGGTAAATTCCCAGAAGTCGGATGGCTAGGTCGTATGGTAGGTCTATATTCAGATTTCTGAGATATCTCCAAACGACTTCCACAGTGGTTTTACCAGTTTATTTCCCCACCAACAATGGATTAGGGTACCTTTTCCCCCACAACCTTGTCAGCATTTGTTGTTTGTTGATTTCTGTATGAAAGCCATTCTAACTAGGTTGAGGTGGAGCCTCATTGTGGTTTTGATTTGTATTCCCAGTGATTCTGAACATTTTTTCATGTGTCTGTTTTGACCATTTGGATTTCCTCTTTTGAAAAATGTTTAAGTCTTTTGCCCATTTATTAACTGGGTTGTTTGTTTTGTTGTTGGGGGGTGTCTTGATCTCTTTATATATTCTGGTAATAATCCTTTATCAGTTACATTGTTTGCAAATTATTTCTCCGATTCTGTGCATTTCCTCTTTACTTTTCTGCTGTTTTCTCCTTAACTCCTCTCTGAGACTGCACTCTCCACTTTTTTAAGCTATCTTCTCTAAAGGACTTTTAATATATCAGGATCACTTGGGTTAAGTTTTACAAAACTTCCAATTCTTCTCAGGTATACCTTCCTTTTCCAAAAAGGTACACTGTTTTGATTGTATATTATCTTGATCATTCATAGCTATTAATAACAAATTCAACTGTGTAAAAAATAAATAAGGAATAACGTGAAGTCATGGTAAACATGGATTTTATCTGGCTTTGAAATACCCGAATACATGGGCTCATTCATGCAGTCTTACACATGGATCTTGGGATGCCTCTACCAATTTTTTCATATATTTTAAATAGATAGCTGGTAGATAATTGTTCCTTCAGAGTGGCAAATTATCTTTCTTCCCCTTCAACCCTTGTAGGACTTCTCTTGCCTACATTTTCCACCAAATGTCTTGGAATTGAGAATCATCTGTCTGACTTAGATTGCAAGCCAATGTCTGACCTAACTTCTGTAGAACAGGAAAGGGAATTTTCTGAATGACAAGACATGGGACCAATTTTGTGACTGAAGGTAAACATAACCCCATTCAATTAACATGAACTAAGAATGGAGGTGAAGAGTGGGGGTATTTGGTTTCCAAAGGAAAACTGTGAATATGAAAAGGAAAAGTGTGAATATGAAATGAAAAAGAAAGGGACACCTAGCAGGTAAAAGCAGTAAATATTTTACACAGGTGACCAGAATGCTATCCACTGTATCTATATGAGCCACAGAAAACAAAATTTCTTCAGGATATTTTACTTATTTCCTGATGCTTGAATCTCTTACATTTGCCTGTTATTGTCTCTACTTTTTATCAATAAGCCCAATCATCACTTTTATATTCTCCATTCTCTTTGTCATCATTGTCATAATCTTTACTTGAAAGCACTTATTTCCATGGTGAAGCAGTCAAGCAAGCTAGTAAGCATGACACCTGGATAATGGGCTCATTCATGCACTGTGTGTGGAATGCAGCACAAGGATTGTTAACGTGAATTCCCTTAAACCCTCCACCATGAGAGTGCACGCACACATCTCTGTGATTGTAAAAGTAAAGCATGTCCACAGCTTCAATTCAACTGTTAGAGGAACCCAAGACCCCTTGTCAAGACGGAAGTCCAGAAAGTTAGAAAAACTAGATTCATTCCACAGCCCATGTTCTCAGAACAACGGTTTCCAGCTAGGAGTTCTGGGAATCCATGAACTTGAACGAGAAGAAGTTATTTCTTTATTTTTACTTCTAAGTGAAATTTAGTATTTGCTTTCATTGTGAATGTGATAACAACCCACAGTTCTGCTAATATCACCTGTAATTTTGTCAGACTCAAAAACGCTAATTTTCACATCACATTAGTGTTCTTACAAACATCATGAGATATTGTTTACCCTTGACATGACTTTGAAATTATAGTAATTATCAGAATTCCTAGTAGTCTGATTATTTAATTCTTTAATAAAGAACCAAAAGTAATAATCATATTTTTAAAATATTTGGATGACTGTATGGTAATGCAATTAGTTTCTTTTGTAGTCTTATGTGCTTTATTTTATGGACCTAAAAGCATTCCCCAACAAGGGGTCCACCAGTTTCATTGGGTTACCAGAAACCAAAAACAGGACAAAACCCCTGGTTAGTTTATAGACTATGCTGCTTTTGTGAGACTACCTGGCACAACATTTTGCTAGGATAATGTGGAAATACATTTTTTATTTAATATATATATATATATGTATATAAAATGTTGAATAGTTTTTTTTTTCTCCAAGCCCCCAAATCAGAAGCAAATTCCTACAGTGTATCATTTCTTTGGCAACTTGAGTCCTAATGAATGTTCCTTGATGTGAAGTTTCCTGCACTGGGACAGCATTTAGACTGATGCTCTGTGTACTTTAGAAAAGACTCTTTAAGAAAAGCTTCTCGTTGGCTTAGAATATAATTAAATGATGAGCCATGTTGGCAAATGAGGTTGTCATCAACATTGTAGTGCTAGATAAATCCTTCCGTTACCATGATTTCTCTCACTTTTTGTAAATTATTTCCCCAAAGTGGACTTAGAGTTCACCTTTCTGTCTTTTTTTAAGAAGTAAATGAGCAGATAGCAATATTTAGTAATAAGTAAATTCACCTTCTAAAAATGAAGTTTAGATAAATACAAGGCTTTGTTAAAGGCATTACTCAGTAGCTGAATTTGCCCACCAAACTTGAGCTTATCAGATAATGAGGTAGATGGATCAGGAATGTCTTGTGAGTAAACTAATTGTCTACTGCATAATTCAAAATGCATCATTTTAAGTGAAGAGCTTTAACATAAAGAAAAATGTTATATATAGTTAAGAAATCAATTTTATCTTATTCAACATGAAGGGAAAACTGTCAGTTTAACCATAAGGCAGTGGATGACTCAGGGTTGCCACTATCCCCTGCAGTATAGGATAAATTTGATGCTAGGTTATTTGTAACCTATCTATAATTTTTAACTTCCAAGCTGCCTATAACATACCTTCATTATCCTAACTGTATGTGTTCATTCTGGAAGAGTGGGAGGGCTGTGTAGACAGCAGTACATATACTTCAAGCTATCTAAGCAAGCTATCTAAGCAAGTCATTGAAGCAATAGATCTCAGAATACATCAATTAGGGCTTCTGGGTTGCAAATAACAGAAAGAAGTATATAAACTGGTATAAGATGGTGGTTTTGTTTTATTTGCTGTAGCTAAAAATCAGTCATTACTGGAAAATCACTGGCAGAAATGTCCTGAAGTCTGGTCTTATCTAAAATTCAAGCAGTGAGACTGTTCTCAGCTTTTCTTTCAGTTTCAAGCTTCTTTAATCCCAAGGCCATGCAATGGCTGTGTATTTGCCGGAGAGAGGCTCCTTTGATCTAATGCTGTCAGAAAGAAAAAGACCTGTCTGTTGTTGGCATGACCTGGACCACATACTCATTGCTGAGTCACTAGCTGAAGAACCTCATGGAAGAGTAGGGTAGGCTTAAACCAATTAAGATCCATACTTGGAGAAAGGGTGAGTAATTTCTTTCAAAATCACAGAATATGGAAAATGCAAAGCATGATAGTAAAGGGTGAGGAAAGATCTTTGGAAAGCCTCTCGGAAATGTGCTTTCTGCAGAAGGAGTGTGTTCCTAACAGATGGGCAGACTCTAAGTCTCACTGCTCTTGTTTGATGGACTCTAAGTCTCTTCTTGTTAGATGAAGTCTACTTAGATTAACTAGATTGAGAGTGGACTTGGCGAGGAGAAACAGAGGCTAGGTTTGCGGGAACAGATGTGTGGAGAATGGGAGTTGTCACTGACAGAATTAATTTTAGAGTGAGTTAGGTAAAGACAGAATGGGAAAGGTATTTGTTAGACTTTTGATCTTACTCCCCTGAATTCTTAAGGTATTATCCCGAAGTCAACCCAGTTATAATGGAGTCTTCTCAAGTCTGTCAGATACATGAAGGATGACCCCAACATTCATCACAAGGCAAATGCACTGTAAATCACACACACAGCCCTGTGTTAGAGCTGGGGGAGACCCATCCATGGAGTGGCCTGCCTGAGCATGCTCTCTGGCTGCATTGTTAGATTGCACTGCTAATTTTGCAATCCTGAATTGTGATGGATGTTTTATCTTCTGTGGGGTGTAGTAGCTCCCCCCACTGCTGCCACTACCATGGTTCCATCAATATTATTATGATTTTGAGCAGGAAAACATAAGTGTTGGTGACTGGATGAATTATACGGGGTGGATAGGCAGGATTGCAAGGGGAGATTAGTTAAACTGAATATGAGGATATCTCATAAAGTTCATGGAAAATGGGATTAAAATTAAGTTTATTTTGATGTAGAAATTTCAAAATCCTTACATACAAGAAACCTTCAAAAAGTTCATGGAAATGCATATGATGGAAACATGCATGGATTTCAAAATATTTCTGCACCAAGATAAGCTTATGTTTTAATTCCATTTACCATAAACATTTTGAAATATTCTTCTAAATAAGTAGCAACAACTTAATTGATACTGATATCAGGCAAGTTATTTAATTGCTTTGAGCCTAATTTTCCTCTTGCATAATACAAGGGGAACAATAATATATATCCATCCTTGAGTGGAGAGTCAATGAGATGATGTGTACTAGTATTTAGAACAAATGTCTTACACGTAGTAGAGAGCTTCACAGATATAAACCTTTTTGTAGTTGCCCTAAGGAGAACCATGTCAGTGTTTGCCCAGATCCTCCTGGATACTTTGATCATGACCGTGTGCCCTCCCTGGCTTCCATATGCTATCCAGGGCTGCAGTGGCAGTTTCTCAATGAACTTGCTTTAGGTTGCTGACCACTTGAAAGCAGTAAGTGAGTTCTCCACCTGCCAGTCAGTGTTTGGAAGCCCAGTCCCCTTGCCTCAGTCAAGGACAATGCTAGCGATGGGCACAAATTACACTGCATAGTTTCCCCTGGGATGAAGAGGAAGATCCTCTCTGCCTGAAATTGCCTGAGATCATCCCTCAGTTGGCTTTCTCTTTCTTTCCTTGCTTCTCACATGCCTTTCATGGTCTCCTGAGAGCACTTCCTTAATAAACGACCTGCACGTGAAGCCTCAGCTTAAGGGCTGGTACTGGGTACCAAACACAAGACATGCCCCTTGCCTCACTTTCCAATTTCATCTTCTGCTTTTGGCAACTTCAAAGCAGCAGCAGGGGCAGAAAAAATAGATCTAAAAGAAGTGGAATGGACAATAGGTGGTGACAGGCGTTGTGAGGAGGAATTGAGGTTGTCACAATGTGGAGCCAGTGGAGACTGTAGGAGATTCCACTGCTGTGAATTTTCTCTTTCTGTCTAATGTAAAGCACTAGATACTTCAGGGTGGATTTATTCACTCACTGTCACCATCAAAAATCGTTTCCTGAGAGCACGGAGCAGTGGACATTTGTTCTCTCTGAAAGGTCAGCTAACTTGGTTTGAAGCAGATGTGAGCTTGCCGTTCCAAGGTGAGTTCTGACTAGACTCCCACCATAGCCAGAATGGCACAGTTCTTCTAACTTGTAGGATTTGGAACACTAGGCTAGCCAGATTGCTCTGGCCATTTTTTCTTTTCTTTCTTTTTTTTTTTTTTTAGAGATTGATTGATTTATTTGAAAGAGTTACACAGAGAAAGAAGGAGAGGCAGAGAGAGAGAGAGAGAGAGAGAGAGAGAGAGAGAGAGAGAGAGAGAAAGAGAGAGAAATGTCTTCCATCAGCTGGTTCACTCCCCAGTTGGACACAACAGCCAGAGCTGCACTGATCCAAAACCAGGAGCCAGGAACCAGGAGCTTCTTCTGGGTCTCCCACACGCTTGCAGGGGCCTATGGACTTGGGCCATCTTCTACTGCTTTCTGCCATAGCAGAGAGCTGGATTGGAAGTGGAGCAGCCAGGACTTGAACGGGTGCCCATATGGGATGCCAGCACTGCAGGCAGTGGCTTTGCCCACTACGCCACAGTGCCAGCCCTGATCATTTTTTCCTAAGTCTGGACTTTATCCATGAGGTTTCAGTGACCAGCCTCACATTCTGCTGCTACTGAAAACCCATTTCCCTAAGCAGCCTTATCCTCAGATCAACTGGAGCTCCAAACCAGATTTGCTGTCCAAGAAAATCACCATTGACTCTGGACAAATGCCAGTACAGGTTGAATATGTAACTTTAGTTATTTTTACAACTGCCAATTAGAACGAGGACAAAAAGAATAGTTGTATGCCAGGTCTCTCTGCCTCAACATGTAGCTGGCTAATAAGAAAATTCTAAATCCAGATAGGTCTTCCAACCCCTGGATAATGAATTATTCTTAAAGATATGAATTTTCCTAGATTCTAAGCCACAGGAAGTTGAGTTTTTACATCATATACAAACATATACCATCCCACATAAAAAATATTACCAGTAAATCCATGTGAGAATTTTTGCTTCATATAACACAGTAAAACATCCCTGATAAGTAAAATAAGCAGTGACTTTAAATAAATCACTACAGGATTTTTAAAATATCCAAGAAAACATATTTTGGTAGAAGATTACATTTTATTTTGGTCAAGCCTGAGATATTTTAAGTAAATAATCATAGTGTAAATTCTACGTCACCATAAAAGAACTGTAAGTGGAACACAGGATTTTTAGGGCTGCAAAACTATTCTGTATGGTATTACCAATGGTGATAAATGGCATTATACATTTGCCAAAGCCCACAGAAGGTGCAACACCAAGAGTGAGCCCTGTTGCAAGTTATGAACTTGGGGTGGTAATGATGTGTCAATCCAGGTCCATCAGTTGTAACAAATATTCCACTCTGGTGGGGAATTTGATAGTGGGAGAAGATGCGCATGTGTGAAGACAGGGGCAGATGGGATATCTCTGTACTTTATGCTCAATTTTGGGTAAACCCAAAGCTCTTCTAATAGTAGTCTATTAAAAATAATACTGACCAGCAAGCTGTATATCCCCCACAAAGCTTAGAACTAAGTGACCATTTTATGAGGCACCATTGTCTTGAGTCACCTGTGTCAGGCTAGATGGGTGGCACTGGGGCTCTCATTTTGTCTCTGCCATGCTACAGTCACAGGAACAAGGAAGGCCACCAGGAAGCAGGGATAATTTAGCAGTGTCTATTTTTAAGGCTGTTTACAGTTTACTCAATTTGTCAAGGACAATATCCTGTCCTAGAACAACTGGGTATTATGGCCTGGAAAAGCTGAAGTCATTTTTAGGGAAGAACTATAGCCTAATGGTAGGATCATGGAAACCTGGTGTGCAATCTTTTTAAAGCAAGTTTCTCTAAAGGAACATACAGGTCTCGTGTGTATTCTTCGGTTCCACCAACTGTAATAGTCGATGCCAATTGTCTCTGATTTCTGAGTTCTGGGTGGGAGGGAGAGCAGGGTCTGCAAATAGAGCCATATGGAAGAGATGAGCTCACTTGTTGCATTACCAAGTGGAAAAATTAGTTCTATCTAAATATAGTGTGTGAATAAGAGCCCTGCCCAAGGGGACAGGAATATCCACCTGCAGGAAGTCAAACAGCTCCTGTGCTATTGCCACAGTGCTGAGAACGCAGTGAGACATGAAGACAGACGGGCTCGGACATCACAAGAACTGCTGTGTTGTACTTTACCATTTCAAAACCTTTAGTTAGGAGCTGCATCATTAGTCACCATGGCTCTTCTGAATCAGTCCCCAAACAAGCACATGCTCTCAACACGGGTTGACAAATGACAGTGTGCAAGCTGAATCTGGCCCACTGCCTATTTTGGGAAATAAAGTTTTATTGAAACTCAGTTTTGTTTGTTCATGTATGGATTGTCTGTATTTTCTTCCATGCCACGACAGCAGTGTTCAATAGTTGCAATCAAGAGCAAATAATCTACACAGCCTAAAATATCTGGCCCTTTACAGAATAATCTTACCAACCTTTGATTTAGTATATATCATTTAAAGGAACAGAGGAAAAACAGCATTTAGTCACTTAGATCAGTGCATTAGGAGAAATCATCCCAATAAACTGATAAATAGTTTATGAGTATATTGCTTTGTTAAAATAAAAGCTTTAGATAAATATAAGAATCCATTTGAGCAAAGAGTGATTCATGAATTAGGTAGCACTCAGAACAAGGAGAGGCTCAAGAGCTCTGCTCTGTAACAGTGGGCAGTGACTATTTTTGGACAGTACATCAAAGTAAGTACAGAAATAGCTTGACTGGATATAGTTAGGCAGTTGCCTTATAGGGCATGGCTGGATCAGGCGGCTGCCTATAACTGGCTGAAGCTTGGCTATTTGTGATTGGTTGAGACTCAGTCATTGTTTATACTCCTAGTTAGGTTTCCTTTATTAACATACTAAGTTAGACTTATTAGTGATTCATTACCTGGTAACTGAATGTATGGAGATATCTCGGACTGATGGCCTCCTCCTTATTTAATAGTTTACAAATATCATTGGCAAAGACTAGAACAACTAAAAGTAAAAAAAAATGGTTGCCTCTGGTAGGACCAGCAAACTTCTGTTGGGTTTCTTTGCTGTTGCTGTTTTTATTAATTTAAGGTTATTAATATTATTTAATATTTTGAGATAAGAATATGTTCTATTTTGATAATAAGTAAAGGTACAAAACAAGAAATAACCATAACACCTTCCTTTTAGCCTCACCTTGTTCTCCAGACATTATCCTCTCTCTCTCCTTTCTTACTAAAAATTCTTGAAATTGTTCAATATTCATATAGTTCTTCACTTCTCAGCCACAGGAAATGTTTTTGATAATTCTGTCAACATCCCCCAAGTTGCCAAATCAAATGAATATCTGCTCCATGTTCTTACTCATTCTCAGTAACTCCCAGCACAGCTCATCCCTCCTTCCTCCTTGAAGCACTCTTCTTTTAGGTTCCTCTCATAAGCTGCCCCTTCCCACTGCCATATACAAGTTCTCCATCACTCCTATCTTTCTGATCACCTTTCTTAGTGCTTGAACTAATGCCCTCTTCTTCTGTATCAATACTACCTCCTTGTGGAATCTTACCCATTCCCATGAATCTAATCCAAATATTTCCCATCACTATTTATCTAGCATTCCAGCAGTTCTTGTAATAGTTCCTTCA